>NC_086284.1:8914365-9214365 GCF_963924245.1 Chroicocephalus ridibundus
AAGATTTTGTTCTTGCTCGAGCTCGTGATCCAACTCCAGCGTTTCTACAAAACTTGGGTGCTCGCTGGAATCTGGCAAATTCAAAGCACAAACACAGCTCGGCCTTTCAGATTTTTGGCGATTTTCTGCCTGTCCACTTTCTTTCTGCCGCGGGGGTGGAAGCTTCTGCTCGCCAGCTCTTCGCTCGGGTTGGCTTTTAACCTTTGAGAGCCTGAGGCTAACTTGTAAGCGGAGACGGAGCCGAAATTAAACCTGAACGAGGGGCACGGTGTCCCAGCAGGTTTTTAATGCTTGCATCCCTTAGCGGCACACGGGGAGGCTGCTCGTGCCAGGGGTAACAGGGGTAATTTGGAGCACAACCCTCTCCCGGGAGGGTCCGTGGGCAGATTGGGGGGGGGTCTCTGGGGGGTTTTTCGCTGACGCTGAATCCTGCCCCTTCCGCTTCCAGACGTGCAGCCACCCGAGGGAAAGAGCCGCGACTGCCTGCTGACCATCGTGCTGCGGGACGGCTCCAAGACAACGCTGTGCGCCGAGAGCGAGGATGACGCCGTGTAAGCCAAAATCCCACCACGGTGGCACCGAAAGCCCCTTGTTGGCTTTTTCATCCGAATTATCCGAGCCTGGAGGGAGCCTGGGCCGCGCGAGAGCCCCATCCCGCTCCCAGCACGTCCCACCCACGGCTAAAACCCCGCACAACCCCTGTTTTCTCAAACACCCGCTTGCGCTCGCAGGGCGATAGGCGCAGGCGGAGATTTGGGTTTCCTGGTGAATAATTCAGAGCCAAAAGCAGCTATTTTTAAGGAGCCGGTGTCCTGCAGGGGGAGGGGTTTCCCTCCCGGATGAGAAATCACCTCCTGGCCTGACCGAGGATCACTGGGGAAGGGTTTTCATCGGTATTTGGCGATAAATAATGTGAAAATGAAATTCTTGTTGGCTTAAGGCCACACCCGGCAGGAGGCAACACCCACTTTTCGCACTGTTCCCCTTCCATTTATTTCAAAAATAAATTTCTTGATTTTTTACAAGAAAATTAAAATATTTCTAAAAAAATAATTAATTTTTATAAAAAATGAAAAGTGGGAAACCTTCAGCTGCGCTTAAGATGGAGGGAGATGTTCAGCCGTGGCCAAGCTGAGCTCGATCAATTGAGCTTGACCCCAGCTGATTGGAAATTCATCCGTTACCTGCTTTTTCCCCCAATTTAGATGTCATTTTCCTGCCTGCCCTTGTTTTAGCCAGGGCTGTTCCCAGGGATAGCGTTTAGCTCCGTGCCCATCCCCATGGTGTCGGGTACTTCCCAGCACATTCCCATCCCCACCTATTAGCCCAGCGCTGGCTAATAGGGAATTAAAGATCAGCGCCGGCCCCGCGGCCACATCCAGGTCACTGGGGGAAGGAAGGGGGACACGTGTGCCCAGGTGGCCCCACAGGGACAATTCCTGTCCCCCCCTCCAGCACACCCCAAAACCGTGTCCCTCTGTTTTGTTTGCAGCGCTTGGAAGATGGCCGTGCTGGAGGCTAAATCCACCCCGGTGAGGCTCCATCCCCCAAAACAGGGACACCGTCCCAGCACGGGCTTCGGGCAGGCGCAGGTGGAGGTTACACCAACCTGAGTGCCCCCTCCCGGGGCTGATGCTGAGCTCGGGGTGGCCCCCCAAGAGCCAGCGCCCATCAGGGAAGCCCGGGGCACAGGGAGTAAAGCTCCTGGAGGCAGATGGGGAAGAAGGTTGGGGAGAAGTGGTAGTGAGAGAGCAGTCTGCTGGTGATGCCACCGACGGAAGACAACAGAGCCGAGGGTGACCCTGTTCAGTGGGCTGGGGTGACGGGGACAGAGCTAAGGTGACGGGGGCAGAAGTTAAGGTTGAGGAGAACATAGAATCACAGAATCGTGTAGGTTGGGAGGGACCTTTCAGATCATCGAGTCCAACCATCAACCCAACGCTGACAAAGCCACCACTACCCCATGTCCCTCAGCACCACGTCTGCCCGGCTTTTAAATCCCTCCAGGGATGGTGACTCCACCACTGCCCTGGGCAGCCTCTTCCAATGCTTGACAACCCTTTCGGTGAATAATTTTTCCTAATATCCATCCTAAACCTCCCCTGGGGCAACTTGAGGCCGTTTCCTCTTGTCCTATCACTTAGGGCAGTGGGGCAGAGTTAAGGTGACAGGGGACACAGGGTGATGGGGGACACAGTTAAGGGGAATGTGGGCAGAGTTAAGGTGATGGGGCCACAGTTATGGTGACGGGGACAGAATTTGAGGTGATGGGGACATGGTTAAGGTAACAGGGGCCAAAACTAAGGTGAGAGGGGACACAGCTAAGGTGACCTGAGCACAGGTAGGTGATTGAGGTGCTTGAGCCAAGGCTGCCCCAGGCATTTCGGACACTGCCCCCGCTGTCAGCAGCACGGGGGAACCCAAGTGATTCAGACGCTGTCACACGCGGGGGAAATTGAGGCACAGCACCGGCACGGCCACACCGGCTGGGCTGTGGCTCCACCGGGCCCTGTGTGGCCCCAGTCTGGGCATCAGCCTCACGCCGCGCTCCCACCACTCCCAGGTGCACGTCTACGACCCCTACGACGATGACTACTACCAGACGGTGCCCCTCGACTCCCACCAGACCGCTTACATCAGCTCCGGACACTACGGCCACCAGTACGGAGGTGGGTGGCCTCATCCAGTGGCACAGGGAGGGTGGCCGGATCCTGATTCACCCCATCCCTCCCCAGTGTTCGTTTGATGCTTCACCTCATTACCAGCCGGGGGATGTTTAATTTGTCTGCGGAGTGTGCATCAGGGGGTGGGGAGGAGATGCTGGAAGGAGCTGTGGCTACACAGGGGACACGGGTGACAGCCAAAAATGGGGGTTCCCTCCATCCCAAGACCACTGGCGCCCCTTGGGGGAAGCAGTGCCCCTCTGTTGGCATCAGCGTGGTGCCAGGAGGACAGTGTCTCCCCATCACCCTCCCCAGCTCACCCCCCTTTTTGCCTTACAGCTCCTGGGGTGACCCACGTCATCGTGCGCGAGGATCCCTACCGGGTCTCCGGGGACCAGATGGCCTTGGGGCTGCTGGCGGGGGCCGCCACCGGTGCTGCCCTGGGCTCCTTCATGTGGATGCCGTGCTGGTTTTAGCAGCCCCGCACTCTCCTTCTGCCCAAAACCGGGCCACCAGCCCCCCTGACACGGCTCCTTTTGCCTCCCCAGCCCAGTTTAACTCACCCCTGGCTTGGTACCCGCCATGAGCCACCCTCAGCCTCCCGAAACCAGCCTGCTTGCCACCCTGCACCCTGGGGACAGACATCCAGCCCTGAACCCATCCCATATCCTCCTGTCAGCTCCGTCTTTTGCATTAAATAACCCTCATGTGCTTCAGAGACCCCCCAAAAACCTACCCTAAAACCCCCACAGTGTCTGATTCCCGTCCACAAAGGGTCTGAGGAGCTGCCGGGGCCATTGGCAGAGGGGAGGGCGCAGCGTCCCAGCCCCAAAACCTGGCTCAATTCCCCACCCCAAAATCTCTGCAGGAAACTGGCTGCAGAAATACCTGGTTTTTTGGACCGAGGGGGAGAGCCGGTGCTGCTCCAAACAGCTCTTTTGGGGAGATGGCTGGGGTTTTTTTGCAGCCCCAGCTTTAAAGCCCAGAGCAGAGCTGCTTTGTAGGGGCTTTTTTTTGGGGGGGGGGGGGGGGAGGGTGGGTTCCAGCACAGGAGCAAGCGCTGACGCAAGAGGCAACCCCAGGGATGCTCAAGAGACAGGTTAGATTAAAAAATGAGGAGGATGAAAACCTTTGCAGGATTTCCACCCCCTTCCAGCCTCGCACCGGGTCCCCTGGGCCTGGCCAAGCTGGAGAAAGGGTGTGAACCCCCCCCAGGAATTGAGGCTAAACCCCTGGAAATTGGGACTAGACCCTGGGAATTGGGCTGGGAATATCACAGCTTCCCCAAGCCGAGCAGCAGTCACTGCAGGAGGGACACGCAGCATCTTTGAGTTTCACCTTGGTTTTTGGGAGGGGGAGAAATCACTTGGGGACAAGGGCAGCTCTCCCTGGGGACCAGGGACCCTTTCTGGCAGCCCAGCTGGGGTCTCTGAAGCAGGGATTTGGGATTGAGGGGCAGACACAGTCCCTCTGGGTGGCCCTGAGGCCAGGGGACAAGTGGCAGCTGATGTTTTTGTGCGGCGTTGGGCAGCACCAGGCAGACGTTGAGGGAAAGTGCAGAGGCGCAGCTGCCGAGCATCGCCCTTAGAGGCACCACTTTATCCTGGAGACACCATCAATACTGAACAAATTCAAGAATTACAAAGAAAAACCACAGATAAATAACAAAAAACGCCAGTGACACCAGCGCCCCGGCTCGCTCTTGCCATTAAAGCTCCGGATCAGTTTGTCCCTGTGCCTGACAGGGACTCGGAATGTCCCAAAACACCATCCTCATCCTCCCCTGGCCTCCCTCGCCTCCACTGCTGCTGCAAACCCGCTTCCGTCAACTGCATCGATTTTTGGAGAGAAAAAAAGGAGAAAAAAAAAAAAAAAAAAAAAAAAAAAAAAGCAGCTATCCACAGTCTAATAAAGGCAGCGAAAAACGAGAGCCAGCCTGCGGGTGAGTGAGGATGAGGAGGGGGCTGCCCATCCTCACCGGTCTCCAGGGGGTGGGAAGGTTTGGGTCCCACTCAAGAGCTGCGCACGGGTGTCACCAGCTCGCCCATCTCCTCCTGCATCCCCTTTTCCTCCCTCCCTTTTCAAGCGAGAGCTCCGAGGGCAGCTCCAGGGGAGGGACAGGCCACTAGAAAGCTCAAGAACACCCTTGCAAAAAAACCCCCACTTCTTGCAAAAAAAAAGGGACCTGAGCGGAACGCGCAGCACCCAGACGCCGTCCCCGGCACCGCAGGGTCTTGGGGTCCCGCTCACAGCTTCCGAACGCAGCACGATGGCCGCGAAGAGACACAGAAGGGAAAAAGCTGCCTGAGAAATCCCGCTCGGTGCTACTGGACCACAACCATGGTTGTTGGTAGAGCGGCTCCTGCCTTTCCATCCCAAATTCAGAGCTTGTGGGACACGCCATCTCCATTCAGGAAGGGACTGGTGCAGCGAAGGGCTCTGCCAACCCTGTTGTAAACCTCAAGATGGCTTAAAAGCATCACTGAATCTGTTCAATTTGCAAAGCAGAGAGAAGCTGAGGTTTGCCTGCCCCCTGCTTTCAGAAAAAAAATCGCATTTTCTAAGCCAGGGGTTCATCAGGGTTTCCATCGCTGCACGGATCCCCGCACGCAATCCCCAGCTTTGACGGGGTGAGAGGAGAAGGATCTGGCCCCGTACGTCCCTCTGTGCCCTCGTCCCATCTGCCTTCTCCTACTTCCCGGCCCAGGTCCCGCGTCCGGCACGCTCACCTCCACACCTCCCCACATTCTCTTCTGCCACTGATCCTTGGAGCCCCATGGTTATTCCTGCTGCAATGGGGTGGGGGGGACAGAGAAATGACACAACAAACCCACGACTGCTTTTCGGACGCACGGTAAATGGGAAACAGAGGCCAAACAGCGCTTGGCCCTGCTCCCTCCTGGATCCGCGCTTGGTCCTGTCTAACGCCTGGGGCTGCTGTCCCACTTTCTGACCTATTTTCCATCGTCACCTCCACCTCAACCTGTCCCTGCAGGCCCAAAAGACCCTTTCCAGGGTGTCCCCAAAGGTAGGGCTTTGAGAGCACCAGCTCTTGTCTCCGCGTGGCTGGGAAGGTGGGGGGGAAGCTGGGAACAAAGCCGGGGAGCAGGACCTGCTGCAGGGCAGAGGGATGGGGCGTCCCCACGGCCAACCAGGGAGGGCATCCACCTCCTGTCCCCACCACGAAGTCCTGGGTACCAGCACCGAGTCCAGTTCAGCTCCGGGGCCACGCACAGCTCCAGCTGCCGCTGTCGCCAGTTAGCACCAATTAGTGCCATCCCATCTGCTGGGAAGCGCAGCAAGCGGAGCAGTGTGTCCGGCTGCTAACGAAGCACTGGTAACGAAGCAGCCTGGGATACAGAGCCCCCGGGGTCGAGCCCAGCTCTGGTGGACTAAAACACTCAAGCATGCACAGCGTAACCTGTGGGTGCAAATGGTTCAGGCTGGGCAGGGAGGTGGCAGTTGTAGGAACACGCCAAGCAGGGGGACATCCCCTAAACCCTCTTTTTTCGGGGACTTCAGCAATGCCAGGAGCTGGCAGCTCCGGGAAAAGCTGGAGGTTTTCCTGGGCAAGCCCATGTCCAGGAGCCACTGGCAGGCATTTACCATACAGGATGCAAAACCCATCTTACGCCTGGAGATGGAAACATCTGGAAATGCTTCACCCAGAGCAGCACAACCCGGAAATCAGCACGCATTTCCACGCCGACTCCAGCTGCTGACCTGCCAAAGCTCCTTTTCCCCAGCTCAGACCCCCACAGTCCCCATCCCTGCGGTACCTGAACATCCCGGGGTCGATCCTGCATCTCTCCTACTGAGCAGGGCTGTGCCAGTCTCCCGAAGACCCGGGGACACCGAGTGATCCAGGCAAGGCCACCAAGAAGGGCAGTAACGGACCAGCACGTGCCTCCAGCAGCGATTCCTGGAGTCTTCACACTGTTGGTGGAAGCAGCTGATGGCAGCCAGACCCTTTGCTAGGAAACTAAATGAAGGAGCCATTAAATATGTTAAAAATAGACGTGGAAGCACGAGAAATCTGGAAGAACAGAAACCATCATCCACAGAACCACCTGGCTTGGTTTCCGCTCCGCTCAGGTTGTCACCCACAGCAGAGGGCCTTCCCAGGGGTTTTCGGTGCCGACTGGGACCGACGCTGCACAGGACCAGAGGGACAAAAAGCACCAAGAAACAGAGATTAGGGTGGACCCACTCCACTCACACTCAAATACAGACTCGCACAACCCCTCTCTCCCAGCGGCGAGAGCTGCCAAAGTCCCAAAGACCAGCCGAAGCCCAGAACAACTCAAAGAACCCTCTGAAACAAGGACTCACGTGGTGGGATCTGCAGGAAGGACCAGGCACCAGCAGTTAACGTCCAGTCATGCCCACAAAGAGCCTTACAAGTTTAGTCCCCGAATGTCACAGCAAAGAAATCGGCTGGAGGCGGCTTGACCCTCACTGTGATCAAAACCCGTTTATCTGGAAATAAAGCTGCTGCACAGCAGGCTGCGACGCCTCGGCAAATGTCAGGATCAAGCCTCAAATTTCCACCTGTCTCCTCTTCCCGAGCTGGGATGAACATGGGAAAGGTCCGTGCCGAGTCCACCGCCAGCACCGGGAACAACAATAGACACCGTTTTCTCCCTCTGACACCCTGTAGCTGAGGACACGCAGCACTGCGGATGGACCTATTGGCTGCGCAGGGGGGGATACAGAGCGGTTTCAGCGCTTTAATTAGCGGGAACTTTAATCAAGCCTTTAATACAATCCTCATTCCAGACGCGCTCTCTGGGTGGCCGACAGCAAACACTCGAAATGGCTTTAATTTATACCCGAAACCTCGGAAACAGGTGGCAAACCTGGAAGATTCGACTCGGAAACAGCAGTCGCAGAGAGCCTCCTCCCTCCGAACCCAGCAGGGCAGCAGGAGCATCACCCCGCTGAGCTGCCTTCAGCCCTGCCCTACTCCTCATCCTCCAGGGAACGGCAGAGCTGCTCATGTCATTGCAATTCAGCCGGCGTTTAACTCCCGACACGCCTGAGCTGGGCGGTTACGGCATCAGCCCGGGCAGTCGGCTATGTTCAGCCGCTACAAGAGGATCCCGAATGTCGTATAAAAAGCCGTGTTCGACTTCGACACACGCTCAGACCAGGGTGGGGAAGGGAAAGGTGGTTAAAAAAGGGGGGAAAAAAATAGGTCCTTTTGCAAATGGATGAAAAACCAAGCTCAGAAAGCCTGGAAACCCCAGCTCAGGCAAGAACAGAGCGGCAGAGGAGGCGGCAGCGCAGATGGGAGAGGCTGTTTTGAGGTTCGGGTGTTTGCAGCTGCTTTCGCAACTGCAGGAGCGTTGGCAGCCTCTGCCGCAGCCACGTCGCAGGTAACGCGGCGAGAAGCAGCCTGCCCACCCCCCATTTATCTTCCTTTCGGGGCTGGTACATGCCCAGCATGGAAAAAGGTGCTGCTGCATCAGGTAGAGCCCTCTCACGGTCTAGTGTGCAGCAAGAGGATGGCGTCGGCTGCGGCAGCAGCTCTGCAGACGCTGCCAGGAGGATGCTGCAGCTCCTCCAGCCCGGCAAAATCAGGGCTGGTCCTCCCAGTGGAGCAGACAAAGGAGCCATCAGTAAACGCCAGCATGAGGCACCCTCTAATCCGAGCCAGACACTCGCTGGCTGACTTTATAGCTAATAAAAACCAGCAGGGTTGGGAGCAGAGAGCTTGACCCGCTGCAGCCATGAGCCAGTGGCCGGAACCAGCCTCCCACGCCCCAGGCCATGCCTTGCCCAGAGGCAGCCTCTTTTCTCGCCAGTTTAATCCATCCAGGTGGGAAACTGGGATACCAGCGTTTGAGGTGACAGCCCCAAGGCTACGTACAACAGCAGCATTAAAGTAAATCAACAGCAACGGGGAGCAACACGGAGGAATTGAGACCAACACGCTTCAGCGCTACCCAGGAGACAACCTGCTTACATTAAGTTCTGCTCCCACCAACAGATTGATCCCAAACCCACTTTGGAGAGCTGAACGTGTTGTTTTCAGGCGCACCCTCCCGTTCCCCAAAGCCCTCGGGCAGCTCTCCGGGTGTGCTCCCAGCCAGGGCAGGACCTGGAGGTGCCAGGTACAAGGCACAGAAGCTCCCCCCAGTGACAAACGCCTTTTCCAGTGACCTGTCCCCACCTGGCCTCACCTATGGGAACATACGGCTGTTCCCGTATCGCTAATTCCAGCACATCTCCACAGCTACGAGACTACGTTCAAGTTTCTTGCCTGTCAAACTTCACGACCAATTTATCGGCGGTCCTTTTAATACAGAAGAGCCTGCACAAGCGACAGAGGTGAGGCTGCTGGTGCTACCAGACCAAAACCAGTTCGCTTCCCTAGAACACTAGACAAGGATAACTCTGTTAATGAGCATCTCTGTTACTGGTACTCACCTACCCGTCCCCGCAGCCCTCGTCTGCTGTCTCCAGCAAGATGGAGGCTTAAGGAGGCTCCTCCTCAAGGAAGGTGGGGTTGGTCTCCCCCCGCTCAGTGGGTATCGCAGAGCAGCACCCAGGGAAGCTGAAGCCGGCAGCGGGGAGGCCGCACAACACGCCCAAATCACCTTTGCAAAAGGGAACGGAGGAAACGGCTGGATTTCAAGAGCGAGAAAGGACCAGAAAGGCACGGTTGCAGCAGGCAGGGGACGTGCTCTCTGTACCCGTCCTCCATATCGCTCGTCGATCGCTGGAAACAACAGCAGAGACACTGCACAGAACCGGAGGATCAGTAAACACGCACCTCCACCATCCAAAAAAAAAAAAAAAAAAAAAAGCTTATTTTCGCCCTTCGAAAAGGCTCCTGCAGCACTTCAAAACCAAAAAACAAAAAGCACAAGCAAGAAGCAGCAGCAGCCTGATGCCTTGCACCCCCACGAACCTGCGTTCTGGTGGACATATGTAGAGAAGAGACCCAGAGCTTTCCAATGAGACAGGTATTTATTTAGTTCAAGCGCTAAGGATTTGTTGTTGTTGTTGTTGTTGTTGTTTCATATTATCAAACAGAGCTGAGGTACCAGTGACATTCCAACATGAAGAAAAGGAACCTTTTTCCCCTTATACAATTTCTTCAACTACTTGTATCAAGACAAAAAGTGAATAATGGAATAGCTGCGTAATGTACTGTACAACAATCAAGCCAGAGTGGGGAGGAGAAAAGAAACAGAGCAGAAACCTTCACTGTTTACAAAATCATCATTAAAAAATCTGTTCCCGTGGTTCTACTGGCCAGGTTGATGGAGCGAAAAATCAAAACCAAAACCTAAAACTCGACAGACGGATGGCGCGAGGAATTATGGTGCAAACAAAATTAAGACCGCGTTGCTCCTGTGCTCACTTTGGAAGTGTCTTTTCTCTGGAAAACCGGGATTAGGACAGGATCAAGTCCTGGGAGTCACGTTAAGCACTGACTACCAGCAAGGACATGTTAAACATACCTGGCTGTCCTGAGTGGACCTCAGGGCCCTCCTGGGGGATAAATGCCAAACTACTGACGACTCGTCCTTGTTCCTGCAACCACCGGGCTGTGCTGAACACAGAGCTCGTGGGCACACTCCTTTCTAGACCTTTTTTTTTTTTTAGAGCAAGTTATAAGGGGCCCATTGCACAAACCTGCTCCCAGACGTGCAGCCGCTCTCCGCAAGCAGCTTCCATTAAAAGCAGCCGAGCTGCTCGTCCGCCGTAACCCGGACGTGCTCCTTGCAAATCCAGTGCTTAAAGCTTGTAACTACGGGAAAGGTAGAGGTTTGGTTATATCAGAAGCCAAAAAACTTATGTGCTTGTGGAAAACAGCCAAATGATGACCAACGTAAGTTGCATGAAGAACCAAAGGGAAAAATAAACAACCCCAAAACGAAAAAGCTGCAAGATGAACCATTTTTGCACAGTTAAGAACAGTACAATACAGGAAAAGCAGCCAGGTTTCCTTCCCCCCAAGAGTTTCTTTTAAATAAAGAATGATCCTTTGTCACATATCATTGATGTTTATTTCAAGACATGCCACGTCAAAAAAAACTCGCTTTTAATATTGCATTATAAAAGCACTTTACATCTCATTCTGCCTTTAAGTTATTGTTGTGCAGAGTTGCTATAAACCCAGGGCAGGGCAGGAGTTTAGCATTCATTTCAGGAATGAAGAATCCCAAATCTTTTATGCCCGTTTCCTGGTGAAAGTGGTGGTGAGGACGATTCCCTTTCTCTTCCCCGGGTGGTTATTTTAGATGGTAGAGGGGCAGAAGAGAACAAAGGAGGAGCCTGAATATTTGCTTGCAATTGTTCATTTAAGTAGCAATCGCAACACAGACTCAAGAATTCCTTCCTGCACTGTAACTCAGCCATATTCGCCCAGCAAACAATGTATTTACAATTGTGTTTATTAACTTACACAGCAACTTCACAATGACTAGTAAAGATTAAAAGGGTGCACTTCTAGTGTGTTCGATTCCGTGTTTCTCGGGTAGCTACATCTCGCAACATCAGCAAAGCTCTAAACGGATTCCTCAGCAAAAACTGAACAAAAAAATAATTACTGAAAATAGTAAAAAATTAAGCAAAGAAATAAATATCAAAGAAAACTGGTTAATTGTAAGCCTAGTTAAATAGAAAACTAAATTACTAGTTATTTAACCAAACTATACAGCTCTAGTGAACCAAACTAAACCAACCTGGAAGACTGAACATAAAAAAAATGCTAAAAAATAAAGGCATAAATCTGCATAATCATTAAGTTGGTTCCCGTCCTATTAAACTCCCTTCCTTTCCATCTAAGATCTCTCAACTAGATTTCTGTATGATCAAAGTAAACACCCCTTCCCCAGTCGACCTACGACCAACGCTACGGAAAAGCGGGTGTGATTCTCCCTTCCGCCGCCCCCTCTCTCCCAGCCGGGAACTGGCCTGTGAGCCCAGCATTGGTGAATCCGGCTGCTCTTTCCTCTTTCTGCCCAATTTAAAAGGTTTCGATCCACTTCGGCAGGTTTTAGTGCCGGTCCTGAATTCACTTAAGATTTCCCCTAAAAAAAAGCCAGAAGCAAAACGCTTTCTCCTCCAAACGGCTGAAAACGTTACGTTCCCATCTCTCGGGCAGTAATAATTTACTTCATTGGTGTTCTACATAAAAGGAAAAAAAAAAATGCTCTTAAAACTCATTTGCACTCGAAAGGTATTTCCCTGTTTCCTGCAAGTGTTTTGCTAATGCACACCCACCCTTTCCTTCCCCCCCCAAATCCTCCAGAAGCCATTCATCCCGTTCAGAAAGACACTCTGTATTTCTCCGTATGCTTTCTTGGAAATGTGTTCACGTTGCCTCTGCAAGAACTAAAAAATCCAGTAGCCTTTCGTGGTGTCAAACCCCCCCCCCCTAAGGTCGGTTTCCAAAAACGTTTGGGGGTTTGAAAACCAGTCAGACTATCTCTGCTCGAAAGATTAAGAGCTCGGTTTTAAATTTTTTTTTTTTATTGTAAGGATAAGCATTTAAACCCTCAGCATACGCCACCTCTGCTTGCATTTCTGACTGCTGTCTAGTCATTTCCAGTTTGTTAGAGAAATCAAATGGGTAAGATTTGCAAGCATTCTTCTGCACGCACATCTCGTCTAAGTCCAATTCAAAACTTACTCAGTTTCCATCATTTCAAAGTGCAATATCATAACATATTAAAAAAGGAACAAATATTAAGAAATTGTACCTATCTTTTTTTTTTGTTTGTTTTTAAAGTTATAACTAGAATATGCTGGAATATTTTGGCTTTTTTTTTTTTTTCTTATAAATAATGAAGACACTGACATTTTCTTTGTGTGTGTGTGTGTGTGCTTGTGAAGCTAATAGATCATCTCCACGAGACAGCCAGCGATGATGAACTGCAATACGTTATTACTGAAAGGGGAAGGTTCAAGCCAATATTCACACTGCAGTCAATGAAGAGTAAAGGGAGGGAAAGCAGTGATGTTCTGGAGAAAGGTAGAAGCCACATGGTATTAGCAGGAACAGCCTCCTTCACTGACAGGCTGCTCTTGAGGCTTTTCCAGTTTTATGTCAATCACTGGAAGACATAAGTTAAGGCGAACAAATATCCAACGCCGTTTCCCTACAAGCTGGGGCAGGATTTTGACTGGTGTTTTCCATTCAGTATTTCCCACCAAAATACTTGAAAAGTACCCCACCTGGAGTACTGTGTCCAGCTCTGGAGTCCTCAACACGAGAAGGACGTGGACCTGTTGGAACGGATCCAGTGGAGGGCCACAAAGATGATCAAAGGGCTGGAGCCCCGCTGCTGTGAGGACAGGCTGAGAGAGTTGGGGTTGTTCACCCTGGAGAAGAGAAGGCTCCGCGGAGACCTTATAGTGGCCTTCCAGTCCCTAAAGGGGGCCTACAGGAAGGATGGGGAGGGACTCTGGATCAGGGAGTGTAGTGATAGGACACGGGGTAACGGCCTCAGACTGAAAGAGGGGAGATTTAGATTGGCTATCAGGCAGAAATTCTTTGCTGTGAGGGTGGTGAGGCACTGAACAGGTTGCCCGGGGAAGTTGTGGATGACCCATCCCTGGAGGGGTTCAAGGCCAGGCTGGGTGAGGCTTGGAGCAGCCTGGTCTAGTGGGAGGTGTCCCTGCCCAGGGCAGGGGGGTTGGAACTGGATGATCTTTAAGGTCCCTTCCTACCTGAACCATTCTGTGATTCTGTGAAAAGTATTTTCAAAAGCTCTTAAAAAGACCAGCTTCAAACCAAAGTCAAGATGCAGGTTTCTCAGCAGCCCCTCTCACCCTGGCATTGGCATGTTCTTAAGCACATAGCAGAAACAATGTCAGACCCCAAATGTCTGTCTCCAACCTGACTCTGCTCTTCCCCAGCGATCTCTTCTTGTTCCACGGCAATTGCTATGGTAATTAAAGATGTATATGCTGAAGGATCTAATCGCTGTTTCCAGAGGGAACCAGTAACAGCTTGGAAACACACAGTTTCAATTCAGTCTCCCAGCACTGAGGGTGGAACCTCCAGCTGGCGGGCACCAAAGCTCTACCTGCTGGCTCAAAGAACACAGAAGCCCTGGAGACAGCAGGAGCCTGGAGGAAGCCACAGAAGGCCAGCTCGCTTCCTTCTCTAACTCCTGCTCCTCTACACTTCACAGCCAACTGGAAAGTTCTTCCCTCTCAGGCCACTGTCCACGCTCAGCTCTGAGGCACACAGGAGAACATCTGCTCTAGGTGACCCTGCTCTGGCAGGGGGTTGGACTAGATGATCTCCAGAGGTCCCTTCCAACCTCTATCATTCTGTGATTCTGTGAGAGCCTCTTTGGGCTTGAATACAGATGCAGCACATGCTCTGCTAAGAGAATCCCCCAGCAGCATATTCTAGCGAGGCCATTCACAGCATCACAGCATGGCAGGCGTTGGAAGGGACCTCTGGAGACCATCCAGTCCAACCCCCTGACAGAGCAGGGTCACCCAGAGCAGGTGGCACAGGAACGTGTCCAGGTGGGTTTGGAATGTCTCCAGAGGAGACTCCACCACCCCTCTGGGCAGCCTGTGCCAGGGCTCTGCCACCCTCACAGGAAAGATTTTCCTCATGTTCAGATGGAATTTCCCGTGTTCCAGTTTGTGCCCGTTGCCCCTTGTCCTGTCCCCAGGCACCACTGAGAAGAGTCTGGCCCCATCCTCTTGCCCCCCGCCCTTTAGCTCTTGCTGAGCATTGATGAGATCCCCTCTCAGTCTGCCCTTCTCCAGGCTGAACAGCCCCAGGGCTCTCAGCCTGTCCTCAGCACAGAGATGCTCCAGCCCCTCCGCATCTCCACAGCCTCCGCTGGACTCTCTCCAGCAGTTCCCTGTCCTTCTGGAACTGGGGAGCCCAGAACTGGACCCAGTGCTCCACATGAGGCCTCAACAGGGCAGTGCAGAGGGGGAGGATGCTCTTTTTAATGCCCCTCAGGAGATCATTGGCCTTCTTGGCCACAAAGGCACGTAACTGGCTCATGGACTTCCTTCTCACACCATGTGCATCGCTATCCCTGAGTACTTACATCACCCACAGCTCGAAACATACATGCCATCCTGAAGTCTCCCATCAATCCTTCCTCTCGTTAAACCGCTCCACTCACCCCACAACAAACCCCCTGCCGCTTCCCTGAACTTACCCCTCGCAATGACAGCTAATATCCAACAAGAACACAAGGTCGCTGGAGAGGTTGCTGCTCTGAACCAGCCTGCGATAAGCTGCTCCCTTTGTGGCATTCGAATTCCCAACTGAAGCCCTACAGCTACAACCCTTACGTAGCCTTTCACAGGAGGAGCTTTGAGCACTAATCCCCAAACCCGCCTCACGAGTCTCAAGCATTTCTCTTATCAGTTAACAGGGAGACAAATAGGTCACACAGCTGGTACCTCCAACTTATTTCTTTAGGGGGTTGAAGTTGCTATTTACAGAGGTTAGGAGAAAATAAACACAAAAAGGGAAACCTCAAATATTTGGTCTCTTTTGCTGATCGAAACCTCGATAGGCATTTAAGAGTCAGAGATCCTCGAAATGAGCCTTGCCAGCTTCATCGTCGAGCACGAGCAGCTCAAGATCCTTGAACGCTCAATGTTCTGCAAAAAAGCCTATGGAAAATCCCCCACCATTATTAATCCCAGCGTAGCTGTCTGGGAGACAATCGTATGCAATTTCTGCTATCTGCAGTCTGCAGGAAGTCAAATCCAAAGTGCCCTCATTGCACTCCCATTTAGAGACCAGTGATCAAACTCCCTGATAGGGAAAGCGCGGCCCCATCCGCCGGCGCCTTTGCATTCTGCCACCATCCTCTTATTAATAAAGACTGTTGTTCATTAACCTTTTGATGACCTGCGTAACGAAATATTTTTGATCAATCAAGTCTGAAAGGCACAAAGCTTGTGCCTTAGCAGTTGCAATCCACAGCTTTCCGAATCCTCCTTTCCCCTACGCAGTAAGATGCTCTACAGATGTAGTTTCAGCACAAAGCTTGTCCCCCTACTACAGTTCCTGCCGCACCCTTCCCCCAAAGCACTGTTTCTCCTCTATTTACCAGCTGCCAGCTCTGTGATCCCTGCTCCAAAAAAGCCTGACCACCCTGAAAAAGTTCCTCTTCTCAAAAAAGCTCACTCACTTCTAGCATCTCGTCAACTCTTTCAATCAAGATGCAATGCAACCCCTCTTGGCTCCCTCCTGGAAGTACCCACCATGACTTCCCCCCATGATTTCTATGTCCAGAGGCAGGCAGCCCTCTCTCCACCTTCTGCACTACCTTCCCTCTCTAATCCAAGCCAGCAGAAACGGGTAGTCAGGTGCAGCAGAGATCATAAGAAGTGGCTCGGTTATCACAGAACTTCTTTCACCTTCAGAGCTATGCTGAGCAACCACCACCACTCCTGCAGTTTTAGAATCACAGAATTGTCTAGATTGGAAGGGACCTTTAAGATCACCATGTCCAACCATCAACCTAACACTGACACCAAAACCACCACTAACCCATGTCCCTCAGCACCACGTTTGCCTGGCTTTTAAATACCTCCAGGGATGACAATTCCACCACTTCCCTGGGCAGCCTCTTCCAATGCTTGATAATCGTTTCAGTGAAGAAATTTTTCCTACTCTTGAAGTTCCGCATCAACTCTAATAAATCCATGCACTCATTCCAAATGACTCCAAGTTGCTCTCAGTAGTTCTTCCACGCCACTGTCTCCACTCCAGTTGTCCTACTCTGTCCCACCCTAGACCCTCTCTCTACCCTACACCTTCCTGCTGGTTTCTGCCACGCTGACTCCTACTTTGAAGACTACTTTTCCTTGCACAAAATATCCAGACTTTCCTCTAAACAATTCCTAAAAATGTATCTTTTACCCATTCTCCTTTACACAATAGCCAGTGTTTCCACTCCCACGTTTTCTTCTCATTATATTATCTTCTTCCATTTACAATCATAGAATCGCCACGGTTGGAAGGGACCTTTCAGATCATTGAGTCCAACCACCAACCTAACTCTGACAAAAAACATCACTAAACCATATCTCTAACCACTATGTCTACCTGAGTTCTGGGTTTTACATCCCTCCAGGGATGGCGACTCCACCACTGCCCTGGGCAGCCTCTTCCAATGCTTGACAACCCTTTCAGGGAAGAAATTTTTCCTAATATCCATCCTAAACCTCCCCTGGTGCGACTTGAGGCCGTTTCCTCTTGTCCCATGGCCTGTTCCTTGGGAGAAGAGACCGAACCCCCCTGGCTACCCCCTCCTTTCAGGGCGTTGTAGAGAGCGAGAAGGTCTCCCCTCAGCCTCCTTTTCTCCAGGCTGAACAACCCCAGCTCCCTCAGCCGCTCCTCTCAAGACCTGTGCTCTAGACCCTTCTGTCACAAGACACCCACAAAAGCACCTACAAGGGCTTCCCTGCCCTCCCCAAACACACTCAGCTGGTCCAGCAAGCAATTCAGATTTAGTCATACTGCTCGTTATGCAGAAAGTTTTATCCCTTTTCCATTGCTCATGCCATCTCCTTTCCCTCCCCCAAGGCTGATTCCTTCAGTTGATTCTTCTCCTCCCTCGCACCACTCAGATGCCAGCCCAGAGCTGTCTGGGGTCGAGTACTGCAACAGGCTGTCCTGGGAAGTTATGGGATCAACGTCCTTGGAGATTTCTGCAGTTACCCTGAACACAACCCTGAGAAACTGGCTTGATTTTGTAGTCAGCCCTGCTTTGAGCAGGAGGGTTGGAGAAGGGACCTACAGAGGTCCCTTCCATCCTACCTTATTCCAGGATTCTACAAGTCAGATCTGCAACAGCCACAGAGGGTCTTTTCAGGCCTCTTTGCAGCTGTTTTATCCGGCTCCATAGCCTCCCCCTCCCTCCTCACATCCAACCTGCTCAAACACCAAGCGAAGAATCCTTCTGGATCTGTTTGCACCCTTCTGCACCTTCCTGCTGTCCTCCCTTCAGCTTTCATTCACTTGTCCTCACAGTCCTAAGCACCCCTACCTCCCCTGCTTTACAGTGGGGGCCTCCACCCTTAACACTCATAGACATATAGAATCATAGAATGGTTTGGGTTGGAAGGGACCTTCAAAGGTCATCTAGTTCCACCCCCCTGCCCTGGGCAGGGACACCTCCCACCAGACCAGGTTGCTCCAAGCCTCATCCAACCTGGCCTTGAACCCCTCCAGGGATGGGGCAGCCACAGCTTCTCTGGGCAACCTGGGCCAGTGCCTCACCACCCTCATAGTGAAACATTTCTTCCTAATATGAAATATAGTCCCAGCCTTCTATCCCACCAAGCCTTCTACCTCAGTACTTCAAGCTCAAAGGTTACTTGCCCCTATTCCCTCTCTCAGGCCTTTTTTTGGCACGTCCATAAGCTGACCGGGGGCTGCAGGAGATATTACTCCCTCCTTCTTCATCCTTGTTATTCAGGGCCTGCATTTTCCTCGTCCACGGTAATGCCTGGCAGCGCTTCGCCACCACTGAATCGCAGCACAAATGCATAAAGGATACTGTCTTCTCTACTTTTGTCTTGTGTGCTTTCCATTCCAGGCAAGGCAGCTGCCACGCGTCGGAAAAGCTGCAAAAAAACACACAGGGAACAGATCAAAACAATTGGACTTTAAAAGAGTGCACCCCAGTTGATACAGTTCAAACAATGATTCGATACATCCTTCAGTACTATTTACACTGCTTACACCAAAAAGCCTGACACCAAATATAACCTTTATTCTCAGGAAATGGCAAACCGCATTTTTGTTGTTATTGAAGATCAAATGTTACTGGCTACAAGCAGCAAACCTTCTATCACCTTCTCTGCAAATATGCTCTGTTTGGAATCCAGCGTTCCCACCTCACATCTGCCACAGATGTCCACAGACCCCAACAGCTTCCCCCCAGCAGGTGGGAACTCGACCTTCCCACCTCCACAGAGTATTAGTTACACAGGAGCACTGATGGTTACACGGACACACTGATGAAGTCAAACACAACACCTGTCACCAATATTGGCCAAGCTGGCACACGCAGAACAGCATCATAAAAGGGGATGTGCGTAATGACATCCCCTAGGCATCTTCTTCCAGCCTTGACCATATCTGGGACTCAGGGTCCCTTATGAACTAGACAAAGAATCTATCTTTCGTGAATTTGCCCAGTCCTTTTCTGAATGCTCTCAACTTTTGGTATCCACTCCATCATTATCGTATGTCCACATTCAGGGTATAAAACACAGAACAGGAACATGTGTCAAGGGCACTTGCAATCCCAAATCTACCTCTCATTTGGACACTGTCTCCAGTTTCCCAGCAAGGTCTTAGCTCCAAACTCTCTCCTAGTTTTTTATTCCACTTGAAGGAGGTTGAGAGGTAAGACTGAATGGGACCAACTCCCTCTCCTGCATTTCCTACCTTTGCCCACAAGGCTCAGATTTGTGGTTGCCACCACACGGCTTCTCCCCAGTCCTCTGGGCAAGGAGCATACAAGATTAACCCACTATTAATGCATGAGAATTCACTTGAATTTCCTGAGCCCACAATAGTCTGTCTTCTCCTGCACAGGAACAGACAGTTCCTGTCCTTCAGCTGAGTGTGATTTCTCCGAGAAGCTGCCATGCTCAGTTGGTAGGAACTACACAAGTTTCAACCGTAACGGTCTCTTCCTCATGTGCCTTGGTAAGTGTGTGCGCAGCAGGAAGGGAGGACAGGAAAGATCAGATGGACAGAAGGATAAATAGCACCTTTACTATTCATCAGGGTTATGAAATGACTACCTAATTGTTTCTTACCTTTGAAGAACAGCCCTAGTACAGTTTTGATCCCATGCTGATGTGCTCAGCATGCAACCAGATATAAACATCTGACATAACACTGCATTCGTATTTTTGCACCATTACAGATGTTGTGTTTCCAAGCGCTCAACATCTCCATCCATCAGTGAGTTAAAATCACCCCACTGTGGGCCCGCCAGCAGCTCGGGAGTCCCGAAACGCCTGGTGCAAGCCTGACGTCAGCCTTAATGTGTCAAACTGACAATATCGCACATTATTTCAGTCCTCTCCTCAAATGACCCAAAGCTAAACCACTTATTCCCAGTGACCCACTTTCCACAGAAAACTGAGCCAAGCCACTGTCAGACTGTTTATATTATGAACGTAGGCACCTGAACAGCTTTGCAGATCAGGGCCCAAGTGCTTTCGCAAATTTGGCCCTGAGCGTCCAAATGATGCTGGGAAGTCACTAAGACGACTTTGTCAGCTTGACAAGTACCCTCCAAGCTAATCAGGAACAAGCCCCCAGGTCTCTCGGGTGCGGCTGTGACCTCCGGAGAGCAGGAGCACAAAGACACTGTGCTCGCTGGTGTCTGACCTTTGCTGTCACCACTGTTTGTTTCTGACTGAAGAAGCTGCTAAGTGATGAGAGGAAAACCCGACAGGTAGAAGGCAGCAAAGCTGCTTTCCTTTACCATTCCCGTCATCTCCCTCATAACCACTGGAGAAACCATCCCCACCATCCTCACCCCTTTTTCACCAACAGCAACACCACTTTGCGGGCATCTGCTGAAATCTAGACTGAGACAAGGATATGGGCCTGGGAAGCCAGTGCTTGACGCACCTCACTGATTTTAGCTAAAAGAAAAAAGGCTTAGTATCCTCCTCTAAGTTTCTATAACCCGTGTCATTATCCTGAGCCTCCTTGTACAAAAAATGTCCTATCAATTGAGCTCACCACTTCTTGTTACTGTATCTGCACTCCTCATCTCACCACCACTCTTCACTCTTAATTCTGCTTGAGAAAGCAATGTGATTATCATTTTCCAAGCATTTTAAAACTAGTCAGACATGAGCACTTTGTCTCACGAGAATGAAATGGGGGAGAGGAAAGAAGCTGCAAACTTTCAGAGCAATCTCCCAACACATCCTCGTGGTCAGCATTGTTTTCCCTTGTCATTCCAATCACACACGAGGACAGCACTGCCAACCTTCTTAGCTTAATACTTGTCAAAAGGCTTTTCATTCACTCAGTACAGAACTAGATTATTCATTATAAGGTTTTTTGGCATCTTGGAGATGATCAATGAAGTAATTGAGGTTCAATCTCATCTTCCTCTGGAAGCCTTAGAAGTTTTAGTACTGTATTTGAATCCACAAGCGCTTTGCAGGCTCAATACTTTCTTTGCCTTTAACAGTCTTCAATAAACTTCCCAACTCGATCTCGTTTAGGTACAGATGGTTCTACCTCTCCTTTGTTACTGAGCTTTGTCCCTGAACTTGCTTCTACTCTCAAAATGTTCAATATTCAGTGAGCCTTCACAGGTTGATTAACGGATCTCAATTTCAATTTTATGAAAGAAAACAGCTTTGTGACTTCTGGGAAAAAAATAAAGGCTTACTGGACAGCCACCAGGCTGCGTTGCAAAATATTCAAATACCATCTATAATTTGCTTTCAGAAGCGTACTGGTGTGTTGTCAATGCAGAAACAGATTACACGGTAAATTCTGCTCCTCTCTGGCACACCACCGCATAGCTACATCTATCCCCATTAGCTCTGCAGGGGAAGGTCTGGTAAACCTCTTGGCCTTCCAACACACACTTTCCTGCTGATATACAAGTGATACACTAGAGGTAGAGAGTGGAGCAAATCAGCTTACCTACCCTTCCAGTACGCTGCTTTTTTTGCTCATATTCTGCAGAAGAATATTAGAGTAATTTTGATCCAGCTCTTGATACAGAAGTTTTGCGGGAAAAAATTCCCTCCCATCAGTTTTAAGGATGGGTGCGCAACGGAGAGGGCTTGGCACAACCCTACCAGATGGTGCCTGCATTAGGATGCTCGCTTGACATCGTTGCTCTGATAGAAAGAAGGAAATACATCACCTCATAGAGCTCTTTGCTGACGCCATGTGCTTTGAGATCCTAGGTGGAAACAGCATTACACAAAAAACCCTGTTTTAAACGGTGGCATTGCTATTTATTTACCCCTTGTGCAACATGTAGAAAGTGAGGGATGCACTTATAGAGGGGAGGGGGTGGGGAGTCTTAAAAAAAACCTCAGCTGATGGGAACCAACTGGAATTACTGCATTTAAACCAAGCTGCTGACAGAAAGGCTAAGTGTTTAAAATACAGTAATCCTTTCTTTACATTAAGACCGGGAATAAAATTATGCCTTTAGCGGTATTTCTCCTCTAAATTATTTGACTAAAAAAAGGAATTTGGCAACTAAGAAAATCAAGTTTCTTTCTTATTAACCTTCTGCTTATCAGCCACAGCATATGTGAACAAATCCAATTAGGGAAACTTCATGATGGTTAGAAAGCAGCGTTCTACACAGGGACCTTACTGCTGCGCGGTGCCATCAGGACCCAAGCCAGCAGTCTTATCTCAAGGAAAAAAGTCACAGGCAGTTGCACACATATATATGCATAGATAATATAGTGTATATATACACACAGAAATATGTATATATAGTTGTGCATGTGTGTGCGCATAAAAACCACACATACTGGTGAGCATTCAGGACTTTTTTTTCCCAAGGCAGGAGTTAAACGCAGCCGTCTGAAAGACTGAGCCACACAAAGTCTCTTTCAACATTCAACCCTGCAATCTCCTTCCTGATTAAACTCTAAAAAAAAAATCCCTCGTCTCTCGCCGTTAGTTTCAACTCATTTGCCAAACTGTGCCTTTCCTACCGCTCTAGCCAATAAATCCCCAACAGATCAGTGTCACCGTAGGCATGAAACAGTTTTCACTGTAACACTCCGGCAGCAATATGGAAAGGACAAGGAGGATCACCGTCCAGATGGAAAAGCCAACCAGGAAACCTGTTCCCCAATGCAAAGCAAACAAAAATGTTTCCCTAATTCTCATTCTCCGAGGAGAGCAGCGCAACTCCAAGAATAATTCTTGCCCATCAGATAGACAAAAATCAAAAGATGGGAGAAAGAGCCAAGCTGCTAGATGCAGCCAGCTCTGTGAAAACAGGGTTATTCGAGGGGCCACGGTCCTTTAGCTACTAGCGTGAGAAAGTTTTTCTGCCAAGTACCGTATATTCAGCCTGTGGCTCTTTGAGAGCAAACGTGAAGTGTGCCAGGTACTGCTGCAAGGAGGTCTTCAGGGCTCTCCCTCCCCTCTCTTTCTACAAGACAGCAAAATGAACCCTGACATATTCTGGGCATGAAATCCACAGACTAACAATAAGATTCCCTGAAATACAGACTGCCGAGATAGAGCATGAATCTCAAGGTCTTTTAAAGCTTATTCAGGGCTGACAAATAAAATGAATCAGAGACTACAATTCTCTGCATTAAATGAAGCAAGTTATCTACTTCTCAGTCTTAAGGCTCCCCTGGCAATCAGTCTTTGCTGAAACTCGTAGGATCCAAAAGACATTTTTTCTCCCCCTCTATTGCATGAATTAACCCCAGAATAATACAATCACCATTTTTATTCCGTAACATCAGCCACTCATTTTTTCCTGCAACACCCTCTCCCCAAAGCCAGAAGGAACAGTAAGTATATAGGACCCTGGTGACTGGAGACAGCTCTACCTTAGCAGATCCAACAGTATGCAGCAGCTGTACGTTGAAACCTAGTTTGACAGCGTGCAACTAGAATAGATGAGGCTTCCCCCAGCAGCTCATCAGATCAGTCTCTGGGGAAAAGAAATGCCAGAGAAGTCATAAAATGAAAGCCTGCATGTCCAGGTTTCAGCTAGCACGCACAAGGGCTGCAAATCCTCTGTACTTCTCTGCAGTGGCTACATGGAGATCTACCTCCGAGCCCCTAAATCAAGCCACAGGTTGCTCGCTTCCACCTCAGTCCCCAGAACCGTGTTAGCTGAGGTGCCGTCTTCGGAGCTGTCCCCTTTTCACGTCACAGGGGAATGGCAAAAAAAAGCCTGCCGGCAGTATGTCCCCCTCTATTTCTTTGTTGGTAGAAGATCCTGGCATTGAAATACAGGCTGTTTGAAGTATGGTGCAACTCACCATCTGCAGTCACCCTATAAAGCCAGGCACCCGGTTTGCAGGATAGCTACAGCGAGCACAGAGCCGAAGGCAGTGCCCTCTCCTCTTATCAGTGCTGCCTTCCAGCAGAAAAGGATGAACAAGAAGCTAAAAGTAGCACACAAGGTCAAAAGGATCCTGGCTTCCCACTGACAGCCAGCAAACAAGCGACAAGGCTGAGGAGGTGAAAAAGTCTTAGCCATTACTCTCCTGGAGCAGGACAAGAAATGAAGCTTTTCCCATATCCTTAGTAGGGCAAACACTGATTCTGAAGCCTTGCGGACAGCATCCCTTGGAGAACCCGAGTGCTTAGACCAACACAAACAGCACTAAGATTAGCACTAGTGTGGTGAGTAGGACTAGGGAAGTGATGATCCCCCTGTCCTCGGCACTGGTGAGGCCCCACCTCGAGTGCTGTGTCCAGTTTTGGGCCCCTCACCACACAAAAAGCCATTGAGGTGCTGGAGCGTGTCCAGAGAAGGGCACCGGAGCTGGTGAGGGGTCTGGAGCACAAGTCTGGTGAGGAGCGGCTGAGGGAGCTGGGGGTGTTCAGCCTGGAGAAAAGGAGGCTGAGGGGAGACCTTCTCGCTCTCTGCAACTCCCTGAAAGGAGGGGGTAGCCAGGAGGGGTTGGTCTCTTCTCCCAAGGAACAGGCCATGGGACAAGAGGAAATGGCCTCAAGTTGCGCCAGGGGAGGTTTAGGATGGATATTAGGAAAAATTATTCACCGAAAGGGTTGTCGAGCATTGGAAGAGGCTGCCCAGGGCAGTGGTGGAGTCGCCATCCCTGCAGGGATTTAAAAGCCGGGCAGACGTGGTGCTGAGGGACATGGGGTTGTGGTGGTTTTGTCAGTGTTGGGTTGATGGTTGGACTCGATGACCTGAAAGGTCCCCTTCAACCTAGGCAATTCTATGGTTCTCTGGTTCTAAGATTCATCACCCATGAGATGACATTATCCTTCAATGTCTGACCAAGCCTGGAACGAGGGCAGTGTTCTGGCTAGTGCTCCACGGCATCTCCCAAGCTGCTGGAATGGCCGCCTCTGCTCCTGCTAACCCTGCCCGGCAGTCAGACCCAGGACAGTGAGGGTCGCAAGTCATGTCTCCAGGACTTGCCTGCACAACAGTGACACTGGAATTCACAGCTCTGACCTGAAAGAGAGGATGGAAAGAAAGCAAGGAAGGTATGGTGGATCATACCTGAGGCATTAGTAAAAAACAGACCTCGCTCTGGAATTGGTAACATCAAGATGTTACACCGAACGCCACAAAGAAACCAAAACCTTAATGTGAAAGGGATGGAAATACAAAGAAGCCAATGATGAAGGACCAAGGGCTCAACTTCATCCCAATTCTACTTCTGCATTAACTTGTGCCATTCCCTACCTTTAACCCAGGGCACAGAACTTCGATCGACAGATTTTGTGCTGAAAAGAGAGGACAGCAGGGGAACAACAGCATTTTGTCAGCTTTTCTGAACTGCTCAAGGCTGCCAAGCAAAGCACTGACAATCTGAGAAGTTTTAATACTGGGAGGGCAGAGCTTTACGTGGAAGGAAAAAAAAAAACAAACCAACAAAAAAAACCCAAACCAAAACAGTTCATATTCTCTAATCTACACATTACAGTCATACGCAGAAGCAAAGCTGCATGGCAATTGCTAAATCTGAACCTATACCCCAGTGGACAACCCACTGACCAGTCACTATTCGAAAATTCACCTTTACGTTAGTATTTATTATCCAGCACTAGGTGATCTTAGTTTTTACATAAATGTGTTTCATTATATGTAGTCAAAGTATGGACTTTGTATCAAATAATTTGACAACTTGAATTAAAAATCCTATATGAGAATTAACTTGGACAGTAACTGTTCTGCAGAATCAGAATATATTACAGACAGAAGTGATCAGTTATGGGAAGGTCAAATTTGCATTTGACTTATTAAAAAAAGCTTTTATATGGGTTATGGGAAGGATATCCATTCTGCAGTTGTACCCATACACTTTCCCATTTCATTGGGGAAGAATTTTATTGACGAGTTAGGAAAATAAGTTCATACCATTCAATAGAGACGCTGCAAAGAAAACAGAGTACTAGATAACTAGTGGTATTAAAAATCTTATCCTTTGAGAATTGTTTCAACTACTACTTATTAAACTAATAAAAATGAGAGTTTCAAATATTCTGCAGTATAGAATAGCTTTGAAGCTTCTGAAAATCCCAGTCCACACCTGCAACACAAGGATCAAAACTCAGAAGAAAAATCCATTTTTAGTTCTTTTTGAATAACCACTCCTGTCTTTCATTTTGATATTTTACACAGAGAATGAAGTCACTTAAAATCTTTCCTCTTGGCCAATTCTGAAAGACCCCACCCTACATGAATTACCCACTCGGATTATGACGCAGTGACACGTAACAGCCCTAAGTTTTTTAGATATTACTGTTTATTGATGTTAGTGAAGAACAAGAATTATGTCTCGGAACAGCAAATCTTCCATTTAACACAGAGAGAACCAGCCCCCAGGTTCTCACCACCACTTTTTATTACCAAACCTATTTTCCCACAGAAGTAGTCTTACGGCATGTTACCTGGCAATTAAAATCAGAGGCGTAATTTATCTAGACCTCTATTACACAACTAAGAATTTTCTCTAGAGAGCATGCAAGTGAGGCTACGGCTACAGAAATGGCTTTATGCTCTGACAATCTCATTAGTACAATCCCTGAACAGCTTCAGCATAAAATACAAAAAGGCAACGTTTGCTCTCTTCATAATGTACTAAATGGAGCTACCATCCTTCGTGACGAGGGCTGCGGTAGCTTTACAAAGCACGTGTTTTATTAAATGACAGTATCTTACGCCAAAATGGACTACAGGCATACCATACGAGATTTTTCCTACTTACATCCCAAATCATCAGGGCTCCAGCTGGCCCTGGAAGCCACAAGGTACCTTACAGGCTTGGACACGGACGTCTGGAAACGTGTCAGCTGCACAGCAACTCCCCCAAGGCAAGAGGGCGTAGATAGAGCTTCATCATCACCATCATTCCTCTCCGTGAGGCAACTGCTCTCAAGTGCACACCCCTTACTCTAAGCAAACATTAAGGATTCCCGCACGGAATCCAAGCCTTAATTACAAGCCAGCCTCCGTGTTGTGGCAGGATAATTGGTGGACTTCGGAACTGAACACTTTTATGCTTGCTAATGCACTGAAAGGCAGTGCTAAGTTAACACATCTAATTATTCCATTATATAGGGAATAATTTTGCTACTAATATACAAAGTCAAGGGATATTTTAATAATAGACCCTTTAGTCCTGTCTATAACATACAAAGTCATGTATAACCCTGTTTTAGCAACTCCTGATACAATTCTGCATACAAAATATTTGTGTTACTGTCTATATAAAATGTACATGTGATTATGTACATACACATATGTGTGCGCATGCGCTTGCCCTGTGGAGACACCCAAGAATGAATGTCTTCTACATCTTGCACTACTGCTTTTCCTCCTACCATAAGACCAGCTGCCAAGTGCTTCAGCAAGTCACAAGTCCATATGAGAAACTGCTAGATCAATGAAAAAGCAGTATCCCATTAGGCACCGAGTCGATGGGGATGTGCAGCTCTAGCTCTCTATTCGTGATCTGCTGGTAAGCATATTTGCTTACATAACTAATAAACTTAAACAAAATTTCTTTCATGCAAACACCAGATCAGTTCCGCAGTGTTTACTACTTTCACCAGTTCACTGCTTGCCAAGTGATTTATCTTCATTAACCCAAGCGCTAAAGCTTCATCTAGCAGGTCAGAATTTAAAGAGCCGCCACTCACAACATAAAACCTAATTTCGTTGCAGTTGCATCAGCTCAAAAGACATTTCACTGTTTTCCCCGATTCAAAAGCAACTCGTCACCTACCAGAAATAAATAGCTTAGGCTGTCCAAGAACGTTTGCTCACACTTTCAGTGCCTTCCAGAGTGGGAACACCAGTTTACACTGTCCCACTTTACACTGGAAGCATTTTAAGCCACCACATCGCTCCTTGACTGGTTTGCCCACACCATCATCCACTGAATCGGTATCACAAACAGTCCTCAGACCTCTGTTACCCCAATTTTCTGGTTTATACCTTAATCCCTTCAATCTAAACACTAAATCTGGATTATCAAGAATCCAGAAAGGTATGATCCTGTACCAAACAAAGCTTCTTAAATAATTCCTCTTTTCTAGAGAAGTTCCAAGTCATTTGCTGCCAGGTCAGGGATGCTTCTGAACCTCAGCCAACAAGTTGACTCCGAGATGCATACAGACTACAAATGTCCCTCTGAACCCTTTGCAAAGGCTTCCCAGTGTCCAGGGAAGTCTTATTTCCACAACAGAGCACTAAAAGAAGTAGAATCAGGGCTGGCTGCAGCCAACACATCACTCACCTGTTTTACATTGTATCCTGCTTTTGCACTAGTTTCAATGAACATTACATTCAGCTCTTTGGCTTTTCTTTCTCCTTCCTCAATGGACACTTGTCTGGGGAAGATAACACAGAATTAGGAAAAAAGCCAGACAAACACCTTGAAAATTAAGATTTTCATCTTCAACCTAAGGAGGTGACAGCTCTGTTACAGTTCTGAAAGCATTTCATGGTTTTTTTCCTGCATACAGATGCCACACGCTGAGCACAGCTGTAGACAAGTATCACCATTTCATCGTATCAGGTGGCCTTCTGTGGCATGCCTGGCTCCCAACCTAGAACTCAGCTTTCCAGTGGAAGGGGTACATGGGCCAACTAGACTCCTCCAAATCCCTGTCCTGGAAGCTGTGCTTTTATGTCTGAACAATTATCAATCCATAGACTTTAATACCCAATAACAACTGTCAACTCACAGCCTACTAAACTATTTTAACAAAGGACCGAGCACACGTAAGGGGCTCATGTGTGCATAAACAATTCTTAATAGGATGTTATAAATCTGAAGTTAAGGGTCTATTAGTGTAGTTATTCTGAGGAAATGGGGATTTCAATCAAATCCAGAATACTTCCCTTTCATGCTTTTGTTTTACCTTTGTGGCTTTTTACTGATTAGTGTTAAGAATACCATAAATCCAGCATAAGCAGAGTACACAATGCAACAAAACATGAAGATGCACAACTTCCAATAAAAATATTTAAGTTTGCCAACTCTAAGCGTTTTAAAAGGGAAGATTACTTACACCTATCATTTTTATCCGAGCCAATCTATTAAGCATGAACATTTGTAATAATTTTAGCTTATTCATTCACTGATGCAGGTTGCAGTTGACACTCCATTCTCTCCTGACATCTGAACAAGTCGGTGACAGTTTCTCAACTCATTCAAAGCACCGTGCTGGAAACTTGTGCTTAATCAAATGAAAGAAGTTTTAAAATTGAGATTTCTCTAGTCACTGCCATCTCCAGCATAGTTAAAACAAACCTGATCATTTGGGGGGAAAAAAAAAATGTTCTTTTTAAAATAGTTGTCTAGGAGAAAACAGCAGCAGATTAAGAAAAGCATTTGAAAGATGAGTTATTCCTCCATACCTCTTATCTGCTAGATCTGTTTTATTTCCCACCAGCATAATGATGACATCACTGCCCCTTTCCGTTCTGACATCATCAATCCATTTTGTTGTTTGCTGGAACGAGTTTACATCTAACAGAGAACAGTGGAGAGGATTATCACTGCAGGTATTCTTCACAGGTCACTGGTAAATACATCTGTAAGTCTCAAATAAAAGCTTCATATTCTCTGGAATTGGCATAATAGGGTGATGAAGAATCAGCAAGCGAAACCCTAAGCCTCCCACACTGAAGTATACGAAAACTTTGGCACTAACTTAAGAAAACTTCATTACAGGTGAATTCAGAGCCAGGGAGTGAACTGAGTCCATCTATAATTTGGTTTTGACAGTGTCTAAAACAAGAAGTCTTATCACTGTGTTTTACACCAGTTCCCTTTTTTTTTTTAGTTCAATACAAAATATTTTATATAGAGAATGGGGATTAATGTGATATTCCATTCTACACCGCTCATGACTCGTGTCCCTGCAGCAAGAGGTTCCTACTGTTTCTTTGCTTCTCATAAATACTTAATACCAGCTACACATGTTGTACAGCTTAATTTTTACTTGCTAGGTTTAGGATTTTCTCTAGGAAATATCAGGGTTATACAACATAGTAGCAACTCTTGTATCATTGAACAGCGAGTTCAAAATAATTTCCAAATCATAAGCATAGAACCAGAAATACAAATTTAACCTAACCACAGCCACTTTTTCTTAATGATACATCCCTAAAAGCGGCAAGATAAGAATTTCAGGAAGCTACCCTGATCTAATGAGACAGTATGTTGTTTGAAAAGTTGCATTCCCTAAGAAAACCAACTTGTATAGAAGCTGCCATGGAGCTCGGCATTTACTACACAAAAAACATCTGAGTTGCCAAAGTAGTTTGCGCTACTTAAAAAAGGGGGGGGATTCTGCAGCAGTTCTTGACAAGTATTGATTTTTTTTAATGGCTTTTACTGCATAGTAATATATCGTATGCTAGACAGTCAAGACTTGATCACTTGCCAGCGTCTTAATTCTTCTCTTTACTACTTGGTAATACTGAATTTGCTAGGTCAGTAAAAAAATTTCGAAGTTCACAGCTAATCTATAATTTTAGCTCAAATGAAAGTGCAATTTTTAACAATTAAAGCTTTTATAGGTAAATCCCATATTCCCGCTATTATCTTCTAGTATTTATAAATCAAAGGACAAGAGAGCTTTTGCATTTGTATAGAATTAGGCCATGGCTCTCAGTCAATTCTGCTTTAAAACTCGAAGTGTCTGAAGGTTTAGTTCTCCTAAAACAACCTTTCTATTCTTTGTAAATACAGAAAGCTAGTAAGTTAGGGGTCTCTGGACTGAGGGGAGGGACAGAAGGAGAAGGGTTGAAAAAGCACTAATATTTTAGTTCACAAAAATGTACATACCTTAGTAAGAAATGAAAGAGCAATTGTTAAAGGATAAGGGCTTAGTAGTAAGTTTTACATATTGCAAAATGTGAAAGTGACTGATTCAAATGAAAATGTGATGTTAATGCATTTTCCCCCCAGCCCATGCCCAGATATTTTTTTTGGGGGGAGGGCAAATGGAGTGAAGCAAGCTACAGCTACCAGTGCAAAGTCTCTAATTGCAGAATTCAGATATCTATGAACATGATTCAGGTGTTTGAGACCAAAAGTCATAGGTGATATTACGATCGAAAAAGCAGATGAAAGAGGGTAAAGTGCAACAAGACCAGCCAGGACTCAAGGCTTCAGGAGAATGCAACAGAAAAGGGTTACAAAATGATGTCGTTTGTAAAACAGATCATACATTACAACAGCAGCGATCAGGTGGCTAGCTTAAAACTTGACTACAATAAAAGAAAACATAATTTTTTCCATGCCAGAATGAAGAACAAGCAGATGACTGTGATAGGACATGCAAAGCTAGGCTAAAGGATGAAAGGGGCAGAGTATTAGAAATGCAGAATTCCCCCCACTCACTTGTGATATCATAAACAACAACTGCAACAGTGGAGTCACGAATGTAGCTAGGAATCAAGCTCCTGAACCGTTCTTGACCTGCTGTGTCCCATAATTGCAACCGTACCTAACAAAATCAGTCAAACAAGCAAGAAAAATAAGAAAAAGGTCAAACCCAGTGCAATATACCTACTTGTGATATCGTAAACTACTACAGCAGCAGCAGAGTCACGGATGTAACTGGGAATGAGGCTACGGAAACGTTCCTGACCCGCAGTATCCCACAGCTGCAACCTGATCTGTGGGTGGGAGAAAATTAAAAAAGCCAAACTGCCACTAAAAATAAAAGAGTAAATAAATTTTACTGTTTGAAAAAAGCTAAATAAAAATTATAAACTCATGCAGGAGATGACTGGGGACTGGGAGCAGCAGCATACTGTCTCCTCCTTTGCAGCAATCTCTCCCAAGCGCTAGCAGTAGCCGAACTGGTATATGTGCACCTATCTTGGCTTTCTGCTGTCTTTGCTTTTTAAAAAGTGTTTTCCTTCCGAAAGGGGAGAAACAGAATGGCTCGGCTTTCCAACTGAGAGGACAAACAAGGCAAATGTTCACCTGCAGTTCTGCCTACACAAGGTTTTCATGCTCTGCTGCTATCCTTCCTCAGGACTCACGCGTGTAACCTCCAGCAGCCTGGAGGACGGTTGCTGGCGGAAGAATCTGACCACACATCATATTTCTAAAGGAAGAGCCTTCAGCTGCTGTCAGAGCCCTGGAAAAGCTACTCATGTGAATTTTTCAAGGAGTATAAAATGCTAGTTATTATCTATATTTAAGCCTTAGCCACACTGCAAAGTGGCATGCACCCAGACGAGGTTGAACGTCTCTTACCACCAAGGTTCTGAAAGAAAAGGCAAGATATACTAAAAGCAACATGTATGGCAAGATGCACAAGGGCCAGTTCTGCTATGGAAAAAACAACCCACCACTCCAGCACTTTCAATGCAATCACATTTATTGTGGGTTTATACAATACCACCACAAGCTTATGCGGCACTGCACAATTTGCTTCTGCAAATAGCTCAGTGGCTGAATTTCTTAATTAAGAATCTGAGCTCATTTTAAACGACAGACTTGCTTTCACAGAGGGGTGGTTTCATTTCAAGAACTAGAGCTGCACCAAGCTAAGAAACAAGTATCATTTGTGGATTATTATTGAAGGCAACCTGCTTTTTAAACAAGTAATATTAAGAACTACTGAGCTAGCTATTAACTGGCAGCTTTTGACAATTTATATTTTCTCCTTCTGTCTTGTGACATGAAAAAATGAAGGGGTTAAGCATGGTTCCCTTCACTTCTCCAAATTCCCACCATTATGCACCCCTCAAACTATGCGCATCATCTCCTTCTTCAAAGAGGATGACACCATAGCACCTTCTGCCGCTTGTAAAATGGCACTCATGAGCCCTCCAGAGATGAACCAAATGGTGATTTCCCGTTTCCCCAAACAGAGAAAGGAGCTTTTTCCACAGCACTTGTCAGTCTGGAAGCAGCTGGCAGATGAAGGCTCAGCCTGTACTTCCAAGTGATCTCAGAACTGTGGGCTGCACAATTACAACAGATGCTGATCCTCGTTCCTACTGTACAGAGAGAAGCGCAACAAAAATCTTACTCACTGTTCGATCCTCCAAATACATGGTTTTCGATAAGAAGTCAATGCCAATTGTTGCCTGTAAAAAAAAAAAAAAAGAAAAAAACAACAGCTCTTAAATGAAATGTCAGAACTGTAGTGATTTTCAGGGGAGTGAGAATTACTGCTGCATCAGAATTCAGCACCTGCAGTGGATCTGAAAGAAAAATATGTCGGTTGTCTTACTTTCAGGATGTAACTCTACCTCTAAGATTCAACAGGCAGTTTCCTTAATATCCATAAGCAGAACAGTATCTTAAAGCACAAAAAGTTGTTAACCTTAACTTCAGTTTATGCATATCAACAGTTTAATCCATACAGTCATAAGAGTATCAGCAAGGATTTTTACGCACATGACCTAAGTTACTGTGCATTAGCTGAACCTGGATATCTGGGCACGCTGACAGCCAAATATCTTAATGTATCTTAACTTTAAGCCTTTTTCATTAAAGCTAAGGTGGACATCTTCACATCTGCTGCAACACAAGAGCATGCACGCACGTGGCCCCCAACAATTCCTAAAGGTCAGTTAACACTAAGCTCACTGCAGCATAACTGCATCCAAGTTTCTAGACGCTAGTGGGAGCTTCGCATAGAACATCCTTAGATGTGTTTAAGAGAAAGAGCAAAGCACTACTAAGCGCTATCAAGAGCTGCTTCTTAAATACATGATCTTCACCCCATTTTTCAAGGCTGCAGTGAAGGCGAATCCAAGCTCTAGGAGTTCGTTTGCAGCAGGGGTACGACCGAGCTGACCTGTTGGGGCTATAAGGCTGCCCTGGCTTCAGCAGGACACTGAGCATCTCAGGCAGCTGCAGCGCTCAGCAACATCAATAGAGCCTGGAAAACATTCCAAAGAAATTCATTTCAAAAGAAAAAAAAAAAAAAAGAAAAACACACATGAGATAAGAGGTAGCACTCTCAGCTAGGGCAAAGAGGCTTGATACAACCTCTTCCCTGCTCTCCCACACTGAAGCAGGTATTTTTAATGGAGAGTCTATTTTACCGAATATGCTCCATATTGTTAGACTGCTATTATGCCCTCACTATATATCCCCATAATTAATTCCTTGTATTCTGCCAGATATTTTACATGGTAGGAACAAAGAATAGAGCCAGCCAGCCTGCTTGTGAGCAATACATGAAAACCAGCTGCAAATGAATAAGTAAAAAAAAAAAAAGCAGAACTGAACAATCCAAACTGAATTTCCATTTGGAACTAAATATAACACATCTGAAAACAACCTTTCCTGGCTGGATCAGGACAGCAGATTCGGAGTAGCAGAGATGGATAGGGGAAAAATAAATAGCAATGGATCCCAAGATGGCTACCCAGTGATTTTTCACCTGTCGTCAGGAACTGTGACATTACCAGTTCAGAGAGATGCTACTGAAACAGTCAGGCGGATATGAGAAGCCTCAAAAGACTAATGCAACAACATGAGTCCCTTCTGCTTTTGTTTTCCATTGTTTTGGCAGAGGGTACTCCTCGGAAGATTGCCTCAAAGATGCTTCTATTTTCCCTCGTGTCTATTTGATTTCACTTTACAGAAGAAAAGCTACAAACCCCCTAAGATCTTACACCACATATACAAGTCCGGATTCCATTCTGGCTGACAAACTGCTCGGGACTCAGATTTTCTCTGCTCTCAGTAGGAGCTGGAATATCAGCTGCAAAGCCCGAAAACCTGCCTCAGCCTGTACTTCATGCCATCCCTCCCACTCAGCTGTGCAGCAGCAAGAGCTCTGAAGCTCCCGAACTGCTGTAAGAAGTCTTTGGATGCCTGAGGGAAACGCGAGTGCTACCCAGAAATGCATCGGGCCAGTGAGATTCCTGCACTTGATCACCCCCGGCATGGAAAATGCAACAGAAAAGGCCAAGCACAAAACTTATTTTAGATCTGGGAGATGAAAATATTTGTGCTAATCACGTTGAGAAAAAGGTCTGTTACTTTCAAGCTGTGAAACGGCTCTTGACCTAAGCCCCCACAAGCTTTAAGAATTACATGGGATAACTTACAGACAAACATCTTTGTCCACCTGTACTGTTTGACCATATCACGAGGATACAGAGAAGCAGCAGATGTGAAGGAACGGATTCAGGCACTCTACATCCCAGACTTTCACTAAAATAGGTAACCTCCAAATAGGTATTTTGTCACAATTCTGACAAAAGGGGCAAAAAAGCTTGGGGGGATCTTGTGAGATCAGTTGTAAAGAAACGCTGTGCAATGTATGAGTAGAGGAAAAAAAAAAAGCCTGCTTACTGATGGGGAAAAATACATGGACATGAAAGTAAGCTAATTACTGTAATTAAGGTGGAGGCAGGTTTAACCCACTTGTGAAATGCTGTGCACCACATGGAAGAAGCAGGAACGAGGCAGGCTCTGAACATGATGCGAGGTACTGTAAGGCCCAATTGCAAATTTAAAGACAAATAGAACTAAAAAAAGCTGGAGAGGGCCACACTACGGATGGGGCTGTGTATGAGATCACTTTTTTATCCATCTGTCCTCACAACGCTACTGTCTAATAAGGAACTGCTGTTACCCTATTTTATAGGCTATACTTGCTGACACAGAATTACCCACGACTATGCAAGGAAGCCTGAGGCAAAGCAAGAACCTGAATTATCTTTCAAGTCACAGGCCAGCGTTTCAACCCAACACTGTCCTCCCTCTCCCTTCCTCCAAGAGGCTGAAGCTAAAGGGAAGCGTGGACTATAATTTCTCCTCTTGCATAACACACAGAGAATCACCATGTTTGCCAATGTTGGTCTTTCATTATACATCATATACGGTGCCACAGAACAAGGAAAATCTCTCCCAGAATGTCCATGGATTGGAATCACTCCTAGTAAAATATACACCACCAATGGCACAATTTTATTTCAGGTGTTCGGGTTTCCTTGACACAGTACAGCGAGTTCTTGTTTGATTCACAGTGCTGCTTTCATGAAAACAGCTTATTAATAAGCTACGGGCAATAGCTGAATTCCTCTTATCTAGCAGCAAGCAAAAGAAAACTAATGCACAGCACAGATTTTATTAAACGGCAGCCTTCTATTTTTAACAGCTGAACACAAAAAACCTTGTTAAAATGATAGGTTGTGGCAGCTTTCAGAAAATATGCATTCAAAATTTATCAAAAATGTCCAGAACGCGCAAATCATCCATCAACTAACCTACAGCTACGCTTAACCACGTATACGGTCCGATATGCATTATCACTCAAGTACCTGGCCTTGAGAGGTCTCTATATAATGCTGGGCATTGAGAAATTTATATTCTGGTTTGACACTAACATGTAGTGTGATTTTGGCCAAATTACTGGTGCTTTTATGACTCATTCTTTCTTCCAGCTGTAGCAAAATAGGACATACCGCCCTACCTCAGTCATGACTTCAGTAAAACAGAGGTCTTTGGATGAATGACACTATACCAAGTACATTACCACCCAAACTACGCACGTACCAATGATAGCTAAATTGAAGCTATCTTGTAAGCCCTTAAGATTTCTTACTGTTTTAAGTCCCACTCATTCATTTTGCAATCATTTAGGATATTATGTCAGACCAGCTTCCCATGGAGACAACTACATTATCATAAAGCACAAAGGGTCAAACCTCTTCAAGAAAGAACTAGGATGCAAGTTCCGTAGAGAGAAGGAGCAGACCTGAAAGAAAAATACTGTGGAAAAAAAGAACAGATTAAATAAAAGAACTGCATTCACATGTCCATGTAATTACAGTGGGTAGAATTTGAAAGGATGTTTGCTCCCTTGGGAGCAATGATGTGTACTCTAGCCCTCCTACACCATAGAAGCTTTGCTTCTCCCGTAGTTAAGGGAGAACTTACATCTCATTCTCCCCAACTTGCCTAGCAGCAGCAATGAGGAATTACTGAAGAGGCAGGAAGGAAATCACTAAGGGGTAAAGAGATTTAAAGGAGATACTTGTATAGACACTAAGTAACAGAAGAGTCGCAGCATTTTTCTTCTTTTTTTCCCATTACCTCCTCCTCCCACCCCCCCAAAAAACCCTTCACATTCATCAGGGAACAGATTTTTCTCAGCTTAGTGTATTCAGAACGTCACCAACTGTAACCAAGTCATGAAACACGTTCTGTTTGAACAAGACGCACTTTGTGAAGCTAAAGTACGTTTATAGCTTGTCACCTTTTCAAGCTCATCCTAAATTCTGGGAGTGGGCAACAATGCATCTCCTAGAATTTAGAAAAGTTAGCTTGTGTCAACTTGAACTGACTCGTTACCAAACACAAAGCAGTGAGGGGGCTGCAGGGCCAATTGGAATAAAAGACGATCATTGCTTCAGCCCCAACCTTGCCAACCCAATCTTGTTTAAATAATAAATAACTAAGCATAAGCAAGCAGTCACAGGATGGGGACGTGGACAACAATGAGTTTTGTGGTCTTTGTTCCAGCAGACAGAACAAAATAGCGTCCTAAAGAACGCCCAAGCCTTACAATCCACTGCTTTCTGCTCTGCAAGTCCTTGTTCACCTCTTTGCAGCTCAGCTTGCTTCTTTTTTAAGAGCCGGGGTACCTGTTACATTTTCCCCACAGAGGCATTAGATCTGATGCTTTGGTAGCAAATGGTGTGAAAAGAAAAATGGTAGACTGAACAACTGTTATCATTTGGGAATACCTAAGAAGCCTATCCTTTCAAACCACAGCTCATCCCGCTGCCAGTAGCTGATAAGCTACTCAAGCAAAATCCAACACTGAAATGCCATTCTGAAAGACTATTAAAATACACAAATTAGAGATTTTACAGTTAAGAATTTGGTCAGTGTACCAACTCTTATCCATTGCAATCAAATGGAATCTTCCTGCAATGGAAGACACAACAACAAAAGGGCCATACAGAAGACAATAATATGGATGAATTTACCTGGTAGGTGTTGTCAAAGCTGTCATACATGAACCTGGTGATCAAAGAAGTCTTCCCCACTGAAAAAAGAAAAAAAACCACAGATTCAAGGAACAATTTCAGTGAAAGTATTAAGCGAGGGATTTAAAAATGGTTTCAGGAGGAGTTTTACTCTGTGTCCAACAGATCCATACTGTGCAATTAAACTCCCCACAAGCAAAAGAGTAGTCTTTACAATCACAGGGTCACTAATAGGTACATTTTTCTGAAAAAGGCTGGCACCTGTATCATTCCCGAGCAGCAGTTTTACTCTTAAACATCCATGATTCAAGACGAAAATTGAGATAATTTGATTGTTCCAGTTTCTACCACGTCATTCAGAGATTTCAGTTGAACTAAATGAACACACGTAATAGGTCTGACAACCCCGACAACAAATTATTATACACAAGACAGCCCTTCTCGCTCACAGAACAAGGCAGCTATGTCGCTTTAAAATACATCTCGCTGTGCACCTCCTCAATGTGACACTCTCTGTATTTGTCACACAAATGGCAGTCCCTGCTGTATCATCACGGTAGCATAAGACAAGATTGAGGAGCATCATTGTTCAGAGGCTTGTTTACCACCTGCCCACAATTCCTGCAGTCCTGATCACTCCATTAACTTCACCCTTCCTTTGACAGGGTATTTCACTATACCTTTTTGTATCAGCAGGTTCATATGCTGTTAAAAATGCCATTATCCACCCCAGTGATGGCTGCAGCTCGTGACTGGTGTGTTTGCTTGCCTGTTCAGCAGCAGGAAGGCAGTTGGCACTGCCATCAGAAGGTGTCACTGCAGCATGTGCAGCCACACCTGATACTCAACAGGGACACCGGTGAAGCCTTTTTCATGCAGCCATTTGTGATGCTGCAGCTCGTCTGTAGCTGCCACTCAGCTTGGCCAAGTAAAACCACAAAATACGGCAAGATCATTTCATAACTGAGATCTACATAAACTGTGTATATCATAACATTCCAGCCAGGTATCAGGCTACCTTGCAATCTCATTTTCATAGAATCATAGAATGGTTCGGGTTGGAAGGGACCATAAGACAAGTAATATGAGGTTCATTTTAAAACAATCACTGTCACAAAAGTTACCTTCTACTCTCTGTAAAACCAGCGATACAGCTGAGCTGGGACAAAGCCTAACTCATAATCAATGGCCAACTTCTTCCTACTTCATACCACCTTCACCTGGAGGGGACCAGCAGGAGCCGGAACATCTCAACTTGCCTCATTTCAATATATTTAAATACTCCTAATTGTAGGGAAATTACTTAGGAAACAACTGAAGTTACTCAAGAATATATCACCTCCAGTTGTTTCCGTCTAACCTCCTTGCAGCTGGAATTGGCAGGGGAGACTTATGTATGACTTACGTTGGCCATCAAACACTGCAGGTACAGATAAAAGGCAGTTAGATGTGCACGAGTCAAAGCTTGCGTTCTTCAAATAAGGTTGTAGAGATGTTAGTCTGCAAGGATGACCATCAAGAGAGATGCGGAATTTAAGCCAAAATTCTGGTGGGGGAAGGCTAGTGGTGGTGTCTGGTTTGGGGGTTTTTTCTGTTTTGTTTTTTTTTTTTTTTCTTCAAATCTTGGTGTAAAACTTTCAACAAAATCTGCAGGATTGTACTAAGCAGCATTTTAATCCACCTCCAAACTTCAGTTAACTCTGTAGAAGTGCTAAACTAACAACAAACCAGCAGACAGCCTTTGAGAAAAGGATTTTCCCAAGTGTCAAGATTTGAATTCCTGCGTGTTTTTAACATATTCCCCTCCATAGGCATAATCAGGTTTCCCCCAAAGTTAAAAAGCTGCCTTCGCAAAGGTAGAGCAAATATTCCCTTCGGTGAGTAGGTATTCAGAAGCAACACATCTCAGATGGGCAGGATTCCTGAATCCCTTATTCAAATTTGTCCCAGGCCCCCACGGATGTGTTGAAGAACAGCACAAGCTGGTGCAGGTCAAGCAGCCACAGGCTGGGAGAGGAGGAGGGTTTCACTCCAGACCCAGCAACTCAAATCCTCCAGAGACAGAGACCAGCAAATCCAATACCTTCCCACTGCGGCATACACTATAAATCCCAGTAACGGGTTTGCGGCACCACAAACAAGCTGGCTTTTCCTCACGTGGCCACTGATGCCAACAGTCAAATTGAATTCTTTAGAGGCACAAGGAGATGTAATCAAACCCATGAAATAATTTTCTTTGGTAAGTCACAACAGCCCCTGAAGAACACTGAAGTCTTAGGACGACATTTCCCTTCCCGCTGTACACTGAGAAGCCCTGGACGGAATCTGTCTAGAAACTATAAAATCTGAAAAGATTTTCTATTTCATATTCTTTGAGCTTCCCCACCCTACCTTCACCCATTTCACAAAACATAGGGGAAAAATAAGGTGCCCCTTGGCTTGCTTATATTTAAATATCTCCTTCAACTGATGTTCGGATAGAGTGTCTTAATGCACTTCAGATCTAAGACATTTCCTTTGCAAACAGACCGAGGTTTCCTTTACATAGCATGTCAATGGCACCAGATCAAGCTAATATTAATACCAACTGCTTAGAGTTTCAATTCCACAATGATTACTGAAGCATCACCATTTCTCCTTTAAAAAAAAAAAAACTTGCTTGAAAAATCCTGGCAGAAGTGAAAGCTCACAATTCCCACTGTATCTATAATTAAAAGGAAAAGTCAGTGAATCTTCTCTTCAGAAATTCACAAGTTTAGATTATATAAACAAACACCTTGTCCAGAGGGTTACAGGCTTTAAATATTCCCTCTTTAAAAAAGAGCCACTCCTAATACTTCACACCATCTCACCTCTCCCCAGCCTCCCCACACACGCCGCCCTGCCTGCCAATGGCAGAAACTATCCCCAGCCCTACAAAAAATAGCCGGATGAATCACCTTAGGATTCATATACCATCTGTTGCACACTAAAGCGATGTGGATGCATATGCCGCTTCTCCTGTGGAAGCCGTGCTGCTCTAAGCCCCATTTCAGAGAGCTTGAACAGGGAACAAAAACACACAGAAATTAATCTATTGTCAATTATGTTGATCCCATTTTTCCCATACGGAGGCATAGCACTGGCCCCTGGGCTAGTCATAGCTAAAGCACTGTCACACATGATTTTGTGAGCATACCAAGTACTTAAACGTGCTAACTGTATTTACGATGGACCTACTACAATAGTTACAAACTGAATTCCCAGTAAGGAATTTAGCACACCCCAACCTGCAGAAATAGCTGATGTTTTTCCCCTCCCTTGGCAGAGCAACAGAAGGGCCACTGAGCCACAGTTTGCCATTTGCTTTTGGAGTCGAGCCCCTGGACTCTTGCATGAGTTTTATTTTTACATCAGTTTTTAATAGGAACGTCACAACCGAGTGTTAAGCTCCTGTCCATGACTTTAAAAAGAAATAAATATAACAATAATAAAGAACATTACCAAAAAAAGAACCGATTTGTTGACTGAGGATCTGCAGGAGAGTCTGAATCCCATTCTGTTACATATTTTCACTTGCTTTCCGTTCTGTCTTCTGGCTGTATGCTTATCAAATTCACAGAAGGCATTAATTTGGGAGTGACTGCAAGCAAGTTAGAGGACAGAATCAGAATTCAAAATAATCTCAAAAAATGCAAAGTGACCTCAAGAGGAAAATGAAGCTCAGCAGGGAGAAGTAGCAGAAGGTAATACACACAGCCAAGAACAACTGGCTGCTTAAAATACAGATTGCAAACAACTCCGTAAGCAATCTGGGGGTTATAACCAAAGGAAGCAGATAAGACAGTCAAGACTTCCTCTTTGTTTCATTAAGCAGTGTGGTTTTTTAAAAATCTACTGGGTTAATTTAATCTCTTGGAAAAATTTCAACACACAAATATGTCCAGGGCAGCATTAGTCAGCAATGCAGTAGCATACAACATCCTTTGGGCCAAAGTATTTCTGGAATGCTGCTGGGACGAAAAAAAAAAAAGTTAACATTATCCTTGAAGAAATAAAGGTGGGGGAGGAAATGCTGCGAATGGGGTTTTACTGCAGTGCACAGCTTTGGCTGGAGCAAAAACCTCAATTCAGGAGTTGAGAAGGAGCTTTTTGGCAAGAAAAAAAAGGCAGCTTGCACAGTTTACCAGAACTGAAAGGTGACGAACAGCAGAGAAGTAACATAGTGATAAGGAAAGATGGTCTCCAGCCTCTTTTCTTTCTGTAGATCAAGATCAAACAGCTGAAAGCCAAGTCCAAACAAAGTCCTACCAGAAAAGGCATGTAATCTCGAAACTGAGGGTAATTAAACTCTGAAATTCTGCTGGGCAGTGGAGTCTCCTCCGTTCCTTTGCACACAGAGTTGTCAGATATCATTCCAGTGTAAGAATTCACATGCAAGGCATCCAAGAATTTTTTGAAGCATAGGGAAGCTAAGAAAATAAGTGATTAACCAAAGAAATCATTTGTTCCAATGCTGCACCTCCTGAACATCAATTTTGGAAACTGTCATTAAGTGGCTGAATAACAGTAGCAGCATGGGTTTCATTAGATGAGTTTTCTGCTGCTTCAAGCTTTTGATCCAACGAAAACAACGCCCAGCTCCTAATCACACAGCTGTGGCTCAGACACCATTGCTTAAGTACAGAGATTATCAACGTACAGTCCTGGATGGGAAGGCAACCAGTTCTCATGGGAGTTTTTAAGCTTGTATCCAACTTGCTCAGATGGTTTTCTTCAGCTGTACCAGCTCTGGAAGAATGTGGACCTAGAGAACACTGGTGGCTCCCGTAGCGAACTGGCTACTCACCCTCTAACCATCTAAGCTGAACAGGTTAAAAATACTGTGTGGTGCTTTTTCCTGAGAGGCTGGGGGAAGCGCAGAGAGAGAAGTGTTTTGCTGTACAAAGCAATAAGTGGAAGCATTCATCCGCATTAATTCTGATAAACTGCAATGTTTTAATATACTAAGCGACAGAAAGAAGTGGCTGGTCTGGTATACAAAAATAGGAAACTCCTAAAAGGAAAGGTCTGATCACTGGTTCAGCACAGAAAAAAGTAGACGCCCAAATACGAACAGCCTCCTAAATCAGCAGCTGAATCAGTGGCAAACAGCAAAGTATCCAAGACACGTAACTGAGTTAAAAGACAGGAACTTGTGAAGTTCCTAACAGCGAAATTGCCATTAACTATGAGGGCCCAAATTCAAAGCCTTCAACAGCTAATGGAGTCAACCTGATCGATACTCTTTGTCTGGAAGCCTTGAGCCACTGCCTAGCACTTATTTCAGAAAGAGCATTCATCTGCAAGATGAAATCAATACGCTAATCTCATAGTTCCAGCAACTTTGATCTGACAGCAGCGACTGGAGAGATTTCAAGGTCATTCATCTGATTCTTGGAGACTGCCTTGTCCCGCTTCTGGGGCCTTGCGTCCTGGAGATTTGTATGTCCAATGCCAACCACCACTAATGACATTGATTAACTGCGGGTACCAACAACTCCTCCGCATCAGTGCATGCAGAATACGTGCCACCGGCCACTGCTGGCAGCACTGCAGGCAGCACTCCATGCTGCGGGCTGTAACGAGCCCCTGGGGAGACTCACATGAGAGCCAGGGATGGAAGAGACCCATTAGGTAATACAAATCATCTCCCTGACAGCATGGGATTAGAAAGTCATTTGTTGCCAGGCGGAGTCTGCAAAGGGCTCAGGCAACAGTCAAGAGTGACCTACAAAAGAAAAGTAATTGGGATTGTGCCACTTGCACTGTATGATGCACAAGAGGAGCAGGCCCTAGAATCATAGAATGGTTTGGGTTGGAAGGGACCTGAAAGATCATCCAGTTCCAACCCCCTGCCCTGGGCAGGGACACCTCCCACCAGACCAGGTCGCTCCAAGCCCCAGCCAACCTGGCCTTGAACCCCTCCAGGGATGGGGCAGCCACAGCTTCTCTGGGCAACCTGGGCCAGGGGCTCACCACCCTCACAGCAAAGAATTTCTTCCTAATCTCTAATCTAAATCTCCCCTCTTTCAGTTTAAAACCGTTCCCCCTCATCCTATCACCATCACTCCCCTCCCTGATCCAGAGTCCCTCCCCAGCTTTTCTGGAGCCCCTTTAGGGACTGGAAGGGGCTCCAAGGTCTCCACGGAGCCTTCTCTTCTCCAGGCTGAACACCCCCAGCTCTCCCAGTCTGTCCTCACAACAGGGGGGCTCCAGCTCTCACAGCATCTTCGTGGCCCTCCCCATTTCATTTTCTTAGGCATGTACTTGCCTCTCTAATGTAAGAGATTTACATCTTGCCCAAGGATTCTTCCAGAAAAGTCACACTTAAATCTCCGAGTTCATACTAGTTGTTGTTTAGCACTTTCAAAGCAACAGCAATAAATAATAAACCAAGAAACATCTGCAAAGCAAAATAATCTCAAAACCAATCCTTCTATCCAGCCTTTTCATTGTAAAGCTAAAAAATTCCACTTGGCCTCTCCCAGTTCTCAGAGGCAGACGTGGTTAACGGAGATCCAACTTGCTAAAAGCGCAAGTTAGAGAGAGGAAGATGAAGAAAGTCGCTTCATCACACATACAGAGAAATGGCAGTGTAATCCCAAAATTTCACTTGCCCTTTGCAAAGCTCCCTTAAAATCTGGCTGAAGGATAAATCCCCATAACGCTACAACTTTCTTTCACAGATAAACTCACCTCAAAATCTTCACTGGAAATATTTCCTTTACTAGGCACACCATAACACAGCTTATCCAGCTATAACCGAGATGCTGACAAGGAACTGTATTTCTTACTGAGAAGTCAAGTTCTGTTCTGCCCTCACCTCTCAAAACAGATGACCCGATACCACTCAAGGAGTTCTGTCGAAAGATACGGCTCCAAGATCTTCCAACTACTGGCCTCACATCAAGTTTCATGCTCAAATTTGCTGGTACTTGAGACCCAATGCTTAAAAGAGTTGCTGAAACTCAAAGATCTAATGCTGAGGATGAGAGCGCTTGCTAATCCAGATCTGGAAAAAACAACTCAAGGCAACAAGCCTTGAGGAAAAAGCATTGCTAAGAACAATATACTGAATTATGAATGCATGAAAACCATTTTTAGATTTTTATTTAAAAAGAAGCCCCAAAAGGAGGATGCTTATAGTTGACTTAAAATGATCTGTATGAGCCAGCAATCAAGAAGAATATTTTTAGGTATGTCAGTCTGAGCTCTTAAAACAGAAATGCTGTATTAAAGTGATTAAAGCAACTTCTTTTTAAAAAAAAAAATCCTCCTCTGCTCTTCACTGTCAAGCTATGGAAATTTCACCCAGTTCCCCCAAAGCAAGAAACAAAACTCATTCATTATCCCGAAAACACTGACAGAGGCAGACGACTGCATTCATCTAACAAATTCTCAGTAAGATTAAGTTTATCCATAGCCGCAGCTGAGGAACTCTAAGGACAGCATCAAGTCTAGTGACAGAGACCAGCGGTAAAAGGCGGAGTTGATGTGGTCACAGAATCACAGAATCTTCAGAGTTGGAAGGGACCTCTAGAGATCATCTAGTCCAACTCCCCTGCTAAAGCAGCATTGCCTAGAGCACATTACTCACGACTGCATCCAGGCAGGTCTTGAAAGTCTCCAGAGAAGGGGACTCCACAACCTCCCTGGGCAGCCTCTTCCAGTGCGCTCTCACCCTCACCGTAAAGAAGTTTTTCCGTGTATTTGAACGGAACTTCCTATGTTCCAGCTTGTGCCCATTACCCCTCGTCCTGTTACTGGGAAACACTGAAAAGAGTCTGGCACCATCCTCCTTCAACCCACCCTTTCGATACTTATATGCCATAATAAGGTCTCCCCTCAGCCTTCTCTTCTCCGGGCTAAAGAGTCCCAGCTCTCTCAGCCTTTCCTCATAAGGGAGATGCTCCAGTCCCTCAGTCATCTTTGTTGCCCTTCGCTGGACCCGCTCCAGTAGCTCCCTGTCCCTCTTGAACTGGGGAGCCCAAAACCGGACGCAGTAGTCCAGTTGTGGCCTCACCAGTGCAGAGTAGACGGGGAGAATGTCCTCCTCCGACCTACTGGCCACACTCTTCCCTATGCAGCCCAGGATTCCATTGGCCTTTTTGGCTATAAGGGCACATTGTTGGCTCATGGATAATTTACTGTCTACCAGGACCCCCAGATCCTTCTCCTCAGAACTACTTCCCAGCAGGTCCACCCCTAACCTATACTGGTGCTTAGCATTCTTCCTCCCTAGGTGCAGGACCTTGCACTTGCTTTTGTTCAACCTCATTAGGTTCTTCTCTGCCCAGCTCTCCAGCCTCTCCAGGTCACACTGGATGGCAGCACGGCCCTCTGGAGAGTCAGCCACCCCTCCCAGTTTGGTATCATCAGCGAACTTGCTGAGCATACACTCTGTCCCTTCATCCAAGTCATTAATGAATATACCGAACACAACTGGACCAAGTATTGACCCCTGGGGGACACCACTGGTTACAGGCCTCCAACTGGACTCTATGCCGCTGATCACAACCCTCTGAGTTCTGTCACTCAGCCAGCTCTCGATCCACCTCACTGTCACCTCATCTAGCCCATACTTCCTCAGCTTCCTAATGAGGATGTTACGGGAGACAGTGTCAAAAGCCTTGCTAAAGTCAAGGTAGATGACATCTACGGCTCTCCCCTCATCCAGCCAACCAGTCATAACATCATAGAACGCTATCAGATTGGTCAAGCATGATTTACCCTTGGTCTCGCCTCCTTGCTCTAATTAAAGAATTTTTTACCCTTAAGTTGGTTTTTTCCCCTTTGATTCCACTTCTGCTCTACTGTCAAACCTCTTTTATTCTGATATTTCTTTCCTGACCCAAGACGCCAGATGAGATCAGACCAAAGGCCCATCTGAGCCAATACTCTGCATCCCCAAGTCCCCAGTAAATAAAAAAAAAAAATCCAGGGGAAAAAAAATCAGAAGAAAGCCCACAAAGAATAAACCTTCTTGAAATATATCCATGGTTGTACCCTCAGTAAGCAGCTTTGTTTACAACTAAAAAATACAATTGGGTAAAAAAAAAAGTTACTTTTAATTAAAAAAAAAAGTATGGCTATAGATTTTTTTATTATTATTATTATTATTATTATTATTATTATTATTATTATTATTATTATTATTTTAAGAGCAAAGGGCAATATTAAACGTGCATTTATCAGACATTTTCATGGCATGTTTTGGCTATGCCGGATAAAGCTGGCTGAAGGATGGCCTCCCAGCCTGGTTGCTGAAATGGAACGGCTGCCCCCATTGATTCCAGGAAATAACAACATTTTGTACTGTGAACACTACAAAAATTGTGCAAGTCGCTTTTGTACTACTTCAGTGGTTCCTGCATTATACCAAAGCAGCAATGGCTTCTTTATGTACAAACATAATGGTTCAAATAGCCTCTTTTAATTTTTTCCCAGCCTAGCTAAATATCTAGGTTATAAATTATTATACTCTTGTCCTTTTAAACAGATTTGCTTCTTTAAGACAGAATTTAAGATTCTGTTTAGGAATTTAATGTAGAATATCCAGAAAGTTACATGAAAACAAACAAGACCTAGAAAAACATGGAACAGCTTGGGTTTGTTGTAAATAATTTTAGTAATAATGATGTTCCATCATTTTCTACTTTAAATATATTTTTATTTCATTCATCCCGGAGAACAGAGGCAACTCACCTGGATTTTAATCGATTATATTTTTTGTACTCATTTGAAATAGAACGAAAACAATGCACCGAAGCTTGCAACCTAGATCAAACACAGGAAGATCAGCAAAGGAAATTAAAGCACCTAGAGTGAATCCGTCACCTTCAGATGCAGCAACGCACAGGGAGCCCTGAGCAAGGAGCATGCTCTCAATAAAAAGCCCATTTAATACACTTCCAGTAGTTTTGTCACTTCTGTTTTAATTGCAACTTCTTTGACAAAGGAAATTTGCAGCTACATTGCTCTACAGAGGAACTATGGGCCAGCGAAGATCTGAAGATAATTTGCTGATGCAAAACATCGATAATTACATATTTCTTTGGCGGTTCAGTAGACATTTTGGTCCATCATAAGAATGCTTCTAAAATGCAAAAAAAATAAGCCAAAGTCACACAGAATCTTCAGAGTTGGAAGGGACCTCTAGAGATCATCTATCCAACTCCCCTGATAAAGCAGCATTGCCCAGAGCACATTACTCACGACTGCATCCAGGCAGGTCTTGAAAGTCTCCAGAGAAGGGGACTCCACAACCTCCCGGGGCAGCCTGTTCCAGTGCTCTCTCACCCTCAACATAAAGAAGTTTTTCCGTGTATTTGAACAGAACTTCCTGTGTTCCAACTTGTGCCCACAGCCCCTCGTCCTCTTATTGGGAACCACTGAAAAGAGTCTGGCACCATCCTCCTTCAACCCACCCTTTAGATACTTGTAAACATTAATAAGGTCTCCCCTCAGCCTTCTCTTCTCCACGCTAAAAAGTCCCAGCTCTCTCAGCCTTTCCTCATAAGGGAGATGCTCCAGTCCCTCAATCATCTTTGTTGCCCTTCACTGGACCCGCTCCAGTAGCTCCCTGTCTCTCTTGAACTGGGGAGCCCAAAACTGGACGCAGTAGTCCAGTTGTGGCCTCACCAGTGCAGAGTAGACGGGGAGAATGACCTCCTTCGACCTACTGGCCACACTCTTCCCTATGCAGCCCAGGATTCCATTGGCCTTTTTGGCTACAAGGGCACATTGTTGGCTCATGGATAATTTACTGTCTACCAGGACCCCCAGATCTTTCTCCTCAGAACTACTTCCCAGCAGGTCCAGCCACTTGAAGTCCTTCAAGAACTTAAAAGCAGGTTCTACGGGCTGCAGAAGACTGAAGTCCACAAACCTCTGTGCTCAGAGTCCTCTGCACAGACTAAATGGGAGGCAGCGGCACAGGAAACCAACTGTTGCTTTGCCAACAACGGATCATCACACAGTGAAAAAACAACAGCAAAGATGGTGCTGGCAGCAGCCAGCAGCTCATACATGGTTGCAGGGGAAAGAAGAACAGACAACAGAGCAACCAACTCCGAAAGGATTTTTTGGCAGTTTATTTGTGTAGGTTTTATGGCATCCTACCCTGAAAAGTAATTCTAGAAAGGCAAACACAATCAATAACAATGTCAAACAACTGCAGCTGACCTTTTTAGCCCAATGAATCCCTGCCAATCCTTAATTTCTTTTCAGGTCACCACCCACAACAAAGCTTTTTTTTTCCTTCTTTAATTAAAAGCAGTATTGAAAACTGTTTGATACAGTCCTGGATCAATTGCTTTGACCTGAGGGATTGCTGGTAGTCTATAGCACTCAATTTGAGAATCACTGGCTGGTACCCACAAAGCAGAGTAGGTACCCACAAAGCAGAGTAGGTGAATCAGCTTACCGCTCTCCTGCAGTACACATCGTACACCTTGCACATTGCTAGCACAGCTGGATCAGTCCACGTATCTGTAAAATACACTGCAATACACATGCTATTCAATAATTCTAGGGATGTGCACTACACATCAAAATTAGCAGTTACGAGTCTGCAAAAAGGCATGAAACCAGCACCAAGGTAGCAGGTACACGGCAATGGCTTCCTTTTGATTCAAATTCAAAGGAAGAAGTCGTCTAAGGAATAACTGTCCCCTTCGAGTGTTATTTCATACAAAACAGTATCTCCGTAGAGATACAGAGTCCGTAGCCTCTTACAACTGGAGGTGAGGAAAGAAGAAAGCTCAAGCTGCCATCAATGACACCCTGCTCTGGCACTTCCTCTCTTCCTTTTCCTCCCTGAATTAAAACAGAGCAACAGATCAAGACAGTGAACCACAGGTAAAACACATGCTGAAATTCACTAGCATAAGGCCCATAAGGACTTTCTCTAAATCTACCACCTTTGAAAAGATGCATCACCCTTCCCTGCCCTTGTGGGCTCCAGCACTGGCAGAGACTTTCCACATTGCATTTGTTTGTGACGGCTTGGACTGACTGGGCATTATTTGGTATCAGATGTTTTAACACAGGTGAGCCCCCAGAAACTGGCAGCAGAGGATTCCCATCATTTCATTTTCATTCTCGTAGCAGCCTGCCCTTAGTGAACTACAGGGAAAGGGGTGCTTCCCATTTGCATATTTTCTATTTACATTTTTTAGCTATCAGTTGACAAAACAAGAAGAAATACCTGACCACAGCCATCACCACAGTTGTTCAAAGACTACTGATATCAGAAGCAATCAAAATTAGTAGTAACTCTACAGAAATTAATGGACTGGATAATACAAGAGACTTCGGGAAGCCCAAGGTAATCCTGAACAATTTTCTTTTTTCCATCCTAGGGTATAGTATTGGACATTACATTGAATCTTAAATCTTTACTAACCTTAAAGTCCCAAATTCAGAGTGTGAAGTAATATCAGCGCCCAACCTCCTGGCTCAGGTTAAGACTACCATGCTCATGCTCATCATTGAGATCCTGTTCCAATAAGGTGCTGGGAGCGTTGATCTTCTTAAAAATTAACTTTTTTTTTTTTTAAACACATATTTTAACACCTTCCCAGATGAACAGTAATGGCATTGCCCCAGTGAAGAAAACCAAGTGCAGGGCTCTACACCAAATGGTGATGAATTCAATGAGATCTGGCCACCGAACCAGTTCAATGACCAAGAGGGTAACTGGCCTCAGAAACACCCCCTTTTTCTTTCCCTTCTACACAGAGCCCCGAATATTTTAATGTACTGAAAGATACTGAACAAAAATTACTGATTTTCTCATTGTAAATTCAATTCCCTTAGTCCCTTACAAAGATTCTATCCAAACTGGACTTTTCAAGGCAAATTGAGACAGTTTTATTACAGCCGAGCATCTGCTTAAGGTGCAAAGACAAGTTTTACTCATTATTACAATTACGTAAGAAACAGCATGGGCAGAACGTTTGCTGCTGAGGAAATTACCATTTTCTTTTTAGCATGTAACAACCAAGCGCCTTCAACTTTGGTCAACTCTTTGTGATGGAAGAATTTCCGAGCAAAATATTTTAATGCCTCAATATCTTTGCAGTTGCCAGCAATTTCACAAACCAGAAACTGTGACATCAGCCTTTTAGCTCACTAGACAGCCTTCAGCACTCCGGTGTTAAAAAAAGCCTGCATTTAACGAACTAGAACAGACCATAAGCTAGGTATACAAGCCTAAATGGATGGTAGGAAGCCTGCATGAATATTTATGACTGTCTGGTGCAGAACAGCAGGAAGGGAAGCAACAGAGTTGAGTGAAGTAGCATGATATAACAAGGAATGACACCTACCTAGCAGATGAGCACACATAAAGCTATTATGTGAACGGCTGATATCATCTGCAGCTTATTCTCACATGCTACAATAACAGGGACACAAAGAAAGGAAGCAAGTCCATTTTCACAGTAGCACCATTTTAAACGCTAAGCATATGAAAAAAAGATGCAATGATCCTGCATTTCACAGGCGTTGCTGTGTATCCTTTCAGCAAGAGAGGGCACGATATGATTTTCCTGAAGGATTCCGAAGAGTTATGGCAAAAATATCTACTGTGTCTATATTTGTTATAGCCCCAGGAAATTGGTGAAATTTGCAGCTCCTTAAGTCTCAGTGAAACGTCTTCCAACAGTTGACACCACTAAAGCTATTTGTCACTCAGGAGGCAAAGATTCAACTCCTCTCCCCGGCCATAGCCAAAGATTAATTTTTTAATGGCTTCTAATAGAAATTGATGAATACGTGTTTCAAGCGATGCCCAAAATTATGCAAGTTTCACAACCATTTGAGACCTTGCAGGAAGACATGCCCTTGCTACTGAGAAGCAAATAGGAAATATAATTTTGTCACAACCCCGATGTCATCAGAGCAAAGGGGTTTTAGTTCCAGTCAATCTCTCCAGGCAATAACCCACACAAACAAGAGTTTTCATGGCTGCTGCCTGGCCGACTGCTCTTTCCTGTCAAGCGTTTCCATAATTTACAAAAAAGGACCAATTACTCCCTTATCTACAACAACCAGTAATCAAATGATTAACACTTCAGTAACTGCCTTATAAAAAAGATGACTATGAAAATACATGTTAGTCTGAAAAGCTCATTAACATTAATTTTCATTCAGTCTTTTCTTTGAGTACCTCAGAAGAGGATGTACACAGTGCTGTTTTCCTAACAGAAGCGATGAGGCCCTGCTTGTGCCACAATACTTCACCCAAGACAGAAAGGCATTGAGGTTGAAGCACTTTTCTGACCCAGAAAGTATTTTTTCCCAGACTTTTGCTAATAACCATGCCTAACAAGGCCTGTAACATGTGAACACTGGTGTTACACAAATGCAGAAGCTTAAGCAACACCAGTTTTTCCAACTTGGCTTCTTATTTCATCCTAAGGAAACCACCAGCTCTGGTTCAACAAGCTCAGAACTTAACAGGAAAGGATCCTGTCTCAACAGTAAAAAATTATCTTTGATACCTGGGTTGTCCCTGACAATATATATTTAATTTATTGGCCCACTAAATAGGAAGAAGATTCTCAGTCACTAATTAAAGTCCCGCAGATAGCAGATTATCTATGCTGATACACGGACACCTGCTTTTGGTGCTTCATTCACAGGGATTAGCAAAACCAAGGCCTGAAAAGCTGCCCTGGCTACAGCGACTGTCTTCCAGTGGGATTTTGCAATAGATTTTGGCACAGGTATTAAATTTTCACAAGTATCGAGTACCGCGCTCCATGAGAATTGTCCTTCCGAGTTCAGCCTGCCACAATACAACTGTGAATATATTCAAGGGAATTTGAGAGGTTCTGCATCTGCATTAATAGGAGAATTAGTTTGTGTCAGGTTTCTAGTCCAGATTTCTTTTTCCTTCTAATATTACTGTAGAGATCACAGAAAACATCAACTCTGTGAAACTACACTCCCAATCTTGTTCTTAAGTAAAAGTCAATACAATCCACTGCAGAGAAAATTTGCAAAACTTGAGGATTTATTTTTTCCCTCTCCAGAAGAGAAAGAAAAAAGCTTTCCAAAACCTAGCAGTTGAGAATTGGTTCATGTCTCAAATTTGTATTTCTCAGCCTGACTTTAGATTAGCTACACATTTGGATAGACACACGCTTGTGTTTAAACCTGGTTGAACACTGTTAATGTTTTCATCTCCATAACGAAGAATGCACAGCTAATCAGTGAAAGCTATTAAAAGACTGCTGTCTTTTTCCTTAAAGGAAAAAGTTTTCACTTTAGTCCTAATCTTGCACTATAAATCTTCCCTGTCTAATTCCCATTGTACACTATTTCAGCTTTATGTGCGTATTTGGCAAAAGAGTTACTACGGAATGGTTTGGGTTGGAAGGGACCTTTAAAGACTGTCTTGTCTGAGCCCCCTTCCACAGACAGGGACATCTTGCAGTAGATGTTGGTTAGTACCAACTTTGTTGGTTTTCATTCTAAAAACCTCAGGTTAGACTTCCCTTCCCCAAGGGAACCTGCTCTTAACGCTGAGAAAAAAAGCTCAGAGAGAAACTGCCACTGAAAAAGATGCGAGCAGACACACCGACAAGTGGAAAAGCCCCTTGTTCTGTGGGAGAGGTCTTATGGTCACATCTCGCTAAAAGATTCTGCCTTCCCCTTTGACAGCTGAACTGGCTCACTCATATTTTAACAGTTTAGCATCTCCAGGTTGCTCAAATTTTCACACCACCCTTTTAAAGCAGTGTATGTTGAAGTACGTTGTGTCCTGAACTAGGCTCTGCTGATCAAGATCATCTGCTAATACCTCTGGAAGCCTTTTGGGGAAATGTGGGCCAGGAAAGGTGTGAAAAATACTGTCCTTGCAACTGGCTGTTGAGCCCCTCTTGATTTCAGGCTGCAGTGGTGGGATGCAGACCCCAGGAAACACTTGTTCACGGACCATCTCTGAAACAGAAAGGATCCAGACAATTCTCAGCCAACAGGAAACACTCAAGAGAACATCCTCAGTGTCACAACGCAGAGCCTGAAATATTAAAAGCACAATTGTACTGTATAAAAAGCTAACAGCCTCCCTATGCAGGTCAGAGAAGAACCTGCCTAGCTCTCCTGAACATGAAACACCGGTCCTTCTGGCACCAGGGTCTTTTTGCGCAACACCTGCCAGAACATCCTCATTATGATTGTCGCTAATTGCTTTCAAGCAGCACACCCCAAGTCTTGCTCAGCTAGCTTCAGCATCCGTGACGCCGCAGCTCCTGAAAAACTGCATGCACTACCCAATACAATCACATGATGCACTCTGAAATAATGTTAAGCTTTGTTAAACCTCACATACACATTCCCCAGGGATAGAAAATGGACAAAAAATTGCCTCTAACAAGCACAGTAACAATTCTCCCAAAGGATTCTACCTTTTATGCAACCACTCCACCAAGATCCTAATGCCACACTATGAAAAAAAAAAAAAGTTTTAAAGCTGACAACTAGATATTGAAGGACGACTGGATAAAAGCCTGCTGTGACACTGATCTAAGTATTCAGCACCATATGGATGTATTTTATGCTGTCTCTAGGCATTTTCAGACCAGCAAGAGAAGCAAAGAATTGTCACTTGTATTTAAAGTTTGGCAGTAGCTAAAGGGAAAAGGAAGAGGCAGAAAAGAAAGCATTTTCTACTATCAATTTTTTTTAAGTCAACATTAGCCTGTTTGCTTTCTTCAGACATGTTAGAATGCTATTTTATTTAGTTCTACACTTTTTTTCTTGAGGGAGATGCAAGTTAGTTTTACCTGGAGTTTAGTATCTCTATTTATCAGTAATAAACTAAGCCATATATTGAGACTAATCATTAATGGCCTGTAGCAGGCCAGAGTAGAAGGCACAGCCTAGACCCATAAAGCTGGACAAGGCTCCCCTTTGTATTTTGGTATATGAAAGGTGCCCAAAAATCAATAAAAATTTGTGGAGAATAATCACAAATTTAATGACTTAAACTTGGTACTCTTTTCCACTAAGTAAATCCTAATAAGCACTGGCAGAGTTGATGAAAGTAGAACAATACAACTGATTATTAATGCATGGGCAAGATTTCCCTTGGGATACACACCAAGCCTTGTGACAGTGACAAAAATACATGGTGATAAATAGCTTCATTAACTCTTGTGGGTTTTTGTCGGTAATTAGCTTTACTTTTCGTCCCAAAATGGGAAATACACGAAAGAGCACAGTGCAGAAAATTTTGGTTTATTTGCTCAGTCATGGCCCTGAATAAATGAAACACTGAACATGGGTCAGTCCTCTAGTTCCATCTCATAACCACCCAGTTTACAGACTTTGCAGCTGTGATAGTTTTTAAACAATTAAGTTGTACATTGCAGTGTTCACCTCAAAGTTGGTGGGTTTTCCACCACGTTCACTAACCTGTAGAAAAGAATAAACAAGAGTCAGCCCCTCACTACTCAACAGGAAGGAGCGAGTCTATTAAAATTACCAAAAGTGAAATATAATAGTCCGATTACTCTGTCAAGATAGTAAAATTAAATAAAACGTGGAAACGTTACCTCTTCAGCACAGCCATAAAAACTCATTATAAAATATAGGCCTTGTGTTCTGAAAAGGAAGCCACTTGTCTAGTTTTCTGCGGAGGAGCTCCAAGTCAACCACATAACATAACATAACGAGGGCTATTTTCACAGTTTAAAAGATTTCTAAAAAGAGAGCCAAAATTAGGGGGACCTTCAGGCAATTTCAGTTTTCCTCATCTGGTGTAACACCACGCATCCGGGAAGTTACCCAATGCCACTTTGTGAGAAGTACTTCCAGTTTTCTGTTAGCAAAAACGCCTGTCAACTCTCATGTTTAGAGCTCTGAATCTTCCATCATTTTGTACAGAAGGGACAAACATTCTGCTTACATAAGGCCGAAAGCAATTGAGTTTTCTTGAAAAGGCAGAATCCTGCCCATTTCTAAATGATGAACACCCTTTAAGCTGGTGTGGAAGCCAGAAACTGTCTTCTACTGTCCACAGTAGACCAAGCTAGAAGTTTTTCCTTGGGGAAAGAGAGTCTTAGATCTTGTGAAGACCGGTAACAAAAATGTTAAGAAGGGATAAATGAAGTATGCATGTGAACATGTGCAAAAACAAGCAACAGAGAGAATTAACGGAATTGCACATACTAATTGCTACATAGCGTGGTAAATGTGGTTTCATTCAAATTACCAGATAGCAAGAAGAGGAAGACTAAGCCTAAGATAAGGTAACAAGAAGATCAAGAAACTGGTGTTAAGTCCCCAGATAAGAAAAAACAAAAAAACCACGGAGAATCAGGAATTTTGCCCAAGCCATAAGAGGGATGAGACAAAATACATAGAGGAAAGGTCTCAAACACTTTTCAACTCCTAAGTGGTACACATGTACAGTCCACAAGTATCGGTTCAGTGCTGGAAAAATCCAGATGAATCCAAGAGACATGATGAGGACTCAACTGTGTCCCATCCTGTGTCACATTAAGCAACTCCAGCCCCAGCACTTTATACATCTTGACCCTTTTGAGGACACGGCTGAAAGCACATGGAAGTAAAATCTACGCTACAGTGACTGTGAGCGAAATCTGTTCAACTGGAAATAAACAACTCCTTTCACTTCCATAAGGGCTTGCACTGAGTTTTGTTACACTATTATTATTTTTTTTTAAGGCTATGGCTCTCAAGAATGGATTCTGGAAGCTGGTTTCTGTTCCTGACTTTCTTAAGCCCTGGTTCATGATGTCAGAAGCAGCAGCAAGATACAGGGCTGCCTTACATATATAGCGACCACAATTTTTGTTAAAAAAAGCCCTCATATTTCAAGAGCATGTGTAAGAGTCCCAATTATGAGAATACTAACCCTTTATATATTTCTAAAAGGAAAATGTCCACCTTTTGATGACACTCATCTCAAGTATTTTGAAAACAATATCCCAAAGAGTAACTATTCTTGCCACAGCAGAGAGAAGTCATGCAGACGAGTTTAAAACCAGAGAACAGGAAGGATGAATGATGTGGTCATGTTTGCTACGCAAGATATCCAGAAAAACAGGGGGGAAAAAAGCCTTAAGCTTTGTTAATTAACTAAAGGTACTCACAGGTCACCTTTACATTTCAAAGGCTGCTGCACAGGCTCTTATTATTATTTGCTGGGAATGACAAAAAAAAAAAAAAAGGACACCAAATGTATTCAGTCTCCTGAGGATATTTTTCACCACAGCTTGAAGACTGAGCTTTCCTTCTTGTCTTACATAGTTACAGCTTTTTAAAACATGTTTCCAATTAGGCTTAAAATATTTTCCAAGCGACTATTATTTTAGCTGCTCACGAAATGCCTCAGAAGGAAGGCTCTTCGAGCCTCAGCATAAATATTGACAGCACTAAGCAGCATCTCTACGAAACCATAAGAGTACTTGGTAATACTGTAAAATGTGTCCCAATGATCTTCTGATCAAATCTGGATGACCATGAAACTAAGGAAGAAGAAAGAGTCAGTGGTACAGATATCCATATGATCACAGTCTCTACTCAAAACTTCTTAGCAGCCAGGCACAGGGAGCGGAGCAAGGAGTTCTCAGCTGCAGGTCAACATAAGGAAGAGAATTTCAAGTGGACCTCATAAGGAATTCAGCTGGCAAGAAGAAGGTGGGTACAGATTGGGGAGCAGAAGACATCCCATGCAGGAGATGTTATTGGGAAGCTCCTCCTACATCTCAGAAATGATTTATTTTTATTCTTTTAAAAACAGCAGCAGTAGATCTTGCAAAGTCGTGGCTTCTGGAATCCTCATTCTGCTTTTAAACACTGGATTTTACCCAACACACGGAGAAGTATTCCGCTATCAGAACATACAACCACCTCCAATATTAAGCTAAGTTATATTTGTATGTACACTTCTATGAAAAAAAAAAAAACAAAAACAAAAAACAAAAAACATTTAAGACCGGATTTGGGAGGCAGGGGTGTTGGAGGATGATGAGGGAAGGGAAGGAGAAGGAACAGTATTAGATTTCGGATAGTAAAGTCCTCTTCATTCCAGTTGCAGTTTAGTTGGGAACAGCTGCCTTTGTCTAAATCAGAGTATGAGGATTTGCAAGATTCAGTTTAAAATCAAAGAACGAATAAACCCTGTATAATTCCATTACTAAAGACAAAATGGCACTGAGGTAAGCATGTGTAAAAGGGTTCTAAGAAGTCCCACTGGACAAAGATTAATTTTATACTGCCAGCAAGTCAGTGACTAAAAGTTAATTCAGGCTATAAAATGACACCTATATGCCTAGGCGAAATACAGCAGAGTGCTGGTACCACAGAGCTCTCTCTTCTGGGCTCCAGTTCAAGTGTCCTCAGAGTGGTTCCCGAAGCTGGGCAGTAAACAGGAGTTCAAAGAGTCAGAATGGGTGACATTTAATATTGACTTTCTATCAAAACACCCTGTTTAGTTATCATTTCAACAGTCCCCACAACACTTTGGCTAAACATTTCCTTAATAATGCAATTTACGGACAAATTGCAGAACAACTCTAGCTAACTGTGTGCTGGTTTACTCAACGATAAAAGGGACAGTTTTGCTGCGAGCACATTCAGACAAATTAAATGCTTTTAGAGACACCTCATCCTTAGAACATCTTCAGTCCTGGCAGAAATGCAATTGCATTAACACTTCATAAGGTGCTTTGAGTACAAGCAAAGAAAAAAAAACACTTGTTGTTTATATAATAGTTTACAGACAATTTCTACTTGCTGTATTTCTAGTTTTATGCATTAATGTTACAGAAAATTTCAGTTATAGTTTTGGTTCCAATTTCTGTGTATTTTTTACAATGTAAACACATTCACACACATTGCAAATGCCATGACAACTTCACCTTCGACAAAAAGCTTTAGCCTTTGGGTCAGGTTGTTCCAAAAAGAGCTTTTGGAAAGTTATACTGCTCAGCATTTCAGTGAAACAACAAATCTATTATTGAGATACGCAATATCTCAATAATATGAATGCCAACTCACTTTAGCCCAAGTGATGGTTTCTAAGCCCGATTCATAGAATAAAGTCAAAAGAAGGAAAGTTGGGTCCATTAAATATTTACTCTGCCTTTAATTTTAACTGCATGTTTGTTTATTAACTGCGTGGTGGTTTGGTTCGGGTTGGTTTTATTATTTCAACCGCTTTAATGGTCCACTTCCTTCTGACACAAAAATTTGAACCTATCGATTTTAAAAGACCAATATTTAAGTTTTATTATTGTCATGTAAGGGTAGCTTAATATTCACTTTATATATGATGGCAGTTAAAGCCTGTGGGGATTAATCCACTTTTTGAAGCATATATTACACATAGGCTGTATCATTCAGACACACCATTAAAAACAAGTGCAGCACTGAGCAAAAATCCACAAGGAGACCTTCAGTAATTAATCATTCATAAGATCCAATTTTTTACACCTCAGTATTTTATTTTTAAATACCTAATTAAATGCTTGTAAAAGACTTGGAAGATGTAAAATGCTACATACGCAGATCCAAAGTAATTAAGCCACTTTGGACAGACATTACATTGGAAGTGTGGATCTGCTCTTTGAGGAGTAGTTCTGGTAAGCGCAACTGTTGCTCTGTGCTGAGCTCCTCTTGCAAAAGGGGAAGGAGCTACACGCTCCTCCAGCACCTAGACCACAAGATTCAAGCAAAACAGTAAAAAAAAATGACATTTCCAAATTCCGAAAACTGCTCTGAATGTTGGCATAAAGTCAGAATCAACACAATTGTTTCCCTCTCTTGCAATTACAATTGTCTTTGGAATCAGCACATTAAGAGTAAAAATAAACATTCAGGACTTTATTCCACTTCTCCAAATTAGTAAGCTTTAGCGGAATATGAGCAAAAGGCACGATCTATGCTCTCATGAAGCCCTTGCTTATATTTACTGAAGAAAAAGTGAGAAAGTGGCAAGGGAAGGTATTACTTCGACTAGATTTCCAGATTTTACTGCAACTTTTAAGTTCTCAACTTGAATAAGAGACTAATCACCACAGAAACATTTTGAAAACATATGCAGATATTCAAAAGATAATGATGAATTTCTGGTTTAAATAACTTTAACACAGTATTTGTTTCCAAAACAAACCATATCTATGGGCAGTTTACCCAGGAATCTGCATATAAATCTTCAAATATAACAATGTTCTCCAAAAATAACTTTTGTTAAAATAGGATAAGCTAAAAATGATAGGCTATCATTATCTAACAGAAGAACACTCTTCTGGATTTTTCAGAATGATATTGCACTGGTGCTATTTCCCCGCAAAATTATCTGTTTCGTTATCTCTGCCCAAGAGTCCATTTCTCCACCACCATTGAAAACAAATCTTAATATCCAAGGAACACAATGCAGTAAAAAGGGAGATTCCTCTTCCCAACACAGAAGTACTTCAATACTTTCAGAAATCCAGAATTTTTCTTTGCATCATTCGTCTTCTCCTGAGATTTGAGTACTACCAATGACAACTGTAATACATATATTCATCAATGACCTGGATGAAGGGATAGAGTACACCCTCAGCAAGTTTGCCAATGACACAAAGCTGGGGGGGGGTGGCTGACACACCGGAAGGCTGTGCCGCCATACAGAGAGACCCGGACAGGTTGGAGATCTGCGCAAAGAGGAACCTTATGAAATTCAGTATGGGCAAGTGTAGGGTGCTGCACCTGGGGAGGAATAACCCCACACACCAGGACAGGTTGGGGCTGACCTGCTGGAGAGCAGCTCTGCAGAGAGAGACCTGGGAGTCCTGGTGGACAACAAGATGACCATCAGCCAGCAATGTGCCCTTGTGGCCAAGAAGGTCAATGGCATCCTGGGCTGCATCAAGAAGAGTGTGGCCAGCAGAAGGAGGGAGGTCATCCTCCCCCTCTGCTCTGCCCTGGGGAGGCCACAGCTGGAGCACTGGGTCCAGTTCTGGGCTCCCTGGTTCAAGAAGGACGGGGAACTGCTTGGTAGCAAAGGGCTACCAAGGTGATGAGGGGACTGGAACAGCTCTCTGATGAAGAAAGGCTGAGGGATTTGCGTCTCTTCAGTCTGGAAAAAAGATGACTGAGGGGGGACCTTATCAACGCTTAGAAATACTGAAAGGGTGGGTGTCAGGAGGATGGGGCCAAGCTCTTCTCAGTGGTGCCCGGAGACAGGACAAGGGGTAACGGGCACAAACGTGAGCATAGGAATTTCCACCTAAACATGAGGAGGAACTTCTTTCCTGTGAGGGTGGCAGAGCCCTGGCACAGGCTGCCCAGAGAGGTGGGGGAGTCTCCGTCTCTGGAGACATTCCAAACCCACCTGGATGCGTTCCTGTGCAACCTGCTCTGGGTGACCCTGCTCTGTCAGGGGGTTGGAGTGGATGATCTCCAGAGGTCCCTCCCCACCCCTACCATTCTGTGATACATACACTAGAAATTACATCAGTGAAAAGACTTGTTGCCATGTCTAATGATTTGCTACCTGAAACCACCAAGTTGAGCTGGTAGTGAGACTCCTTCCTGGATAACCTCAGATTATCTTCCTTTTCTTCTTTGGTAAAGAGTACCAGGATTGTATTAGGTTATTTTTCACTCTAGCCTTCAGAGCATTCAAATTCCAGTGGTCTTGCATCTTTTAATTTAAGGCATGAGATTCAGAAAGATGAACAGCAACTTAACAGTTGCTGACATGCTGGAGGGACGGGATGCCATCCAGAGGGACCTTGAGAGGCTGGACAGGTGGGCCCGTGCCAACCTCATGAAGTTCAACACGACCAAGAACAGGGTCCTCCACCTGGGTCGGGGCAATACCAAGCACCAATAGAGGCTGGGCAGTGACTGGCGTGAGAGCAGCCCTGAAGAAAAGGACTTGGGGCTGCTGGTGGACAAGGGGCTCAACATGATCCGTCAGTGTGCACTAGCAGCCCAGAAAGCCAATCGTGTCCTGGGCTGCATCAGGAGAAGCGTGGCCAGCAGGTCGAGGGAGGTGATTCTCCCCCTCTACTCCACTCTTGTGAGACCCCACCTGTAGTACTGCGTCCAATTCTGGAGCCCCTACTACAAGAAAGATATGGCCGTGCTGGAACGTGTCCAGAGAAGGGCCACGAGGATGATCAGAGGACTGGAGCACCTCTCCTATGAGGGCAGACTGAGGGAGTTGGGGTTGTTCAGTCTGGAGAAAAGAAGGCTCCGAGGAGACCTTATAGTGGCCTTCCAGTATCTTAAGGGGGCCTACAAGAAAGCTGGGGAGGGACTTTTTAGGATGTCGGGGAATGGTAGGACTAGAGGGAATGGATTAAAACTAGAGATGGGTCGATTCAGACTGGACGTTAGGAGGAGGTTCTTCACCATGAGGGTGGTGAGACACTGGAACAGGTTGCCCAGAGAGGTGGTGGAAGCCCCATCCCTGGAAGTTTTTAAGGCCAGGCTGGATGGGGCTCTGAGCAACCTGATCTAGTGGGAGATGTCCCTGCCCATGGCAGGGGGGACTAGATGATCTTTAAGGTCCCTTCCAACCATAACAATTCTATGATTCTAAGAATAGAACTAAATCATTTTACATTAAGGTTTAATTACAATTTAAAATTGGTTACAAAACTGAACTTCAATGAAGTACATTTGATGCTTCTTCCCTAAAAAAAGTCTTCATCAAAAGTTACCTGTGCAGTTCACTCCTGCACCGAGACTGCTAAAGATGGAAACATGAATATACTCCTACTACTTCAGAACATGTACACACGGAAAAATCTTGCCTAAACATAGATGGTCAATCCAATATTCTCTAGATGTTGGCAATTTTGAGAATGTAATCTAAGAGCGGCAGTATCATCAGCTATAAATATTATTTGGGTTACATTCATGCACATGAAAAGCTGTATTCACCAGATACAAAAGGAATCACATCAGCTCCAGAGAGCAGAAAATACAGACAGAAATCAACATAAGAAAGGCGAGTGAAAATTTTGGATAGCTGTAAGGGGGAAAAGCTACTTTATTCAATTTTAAAAGAATACAGTTCTCCGATTTTTTCGCAGTCATGAAGGCATACCAAACTGCCCCCTAAGAAATTTCTTTAACCTACATTTATTGGCAGTGAAAGTCAATAAGTGCTATTTAAATGATTCAACATTTGTGGAAAGTCTTGATGATGACATCTTCAGCTGCTTCACGTAACTGTGATGCGTAACTAGGCGTGAAGTTTTAATTCAGTCTATTAATAAAGTTAATACAATGCTTATCATATTTTTGTCAAGAAATTGACCCCTCCAAAAGAAGAAACCTTACAAAAAGCCAAAACTAATCAGACAAATTGGGATGAAGTTCAATAGTTGTTGCTAAGTAATATCTTAACTTCAGCTTTCAGAATTATTGAAGCAAAACAGCAACCTCTCTCATTCAGGAGCAGCCCCAAATTGAGATGGTAAATCAAACACTTCACTGAACAGGTTACACGGATGGAGTCCTGCTAGTTTAGCACAAAAAAATAGATTCTACAAAAATGTGAAGTCATTGCAGGTACACCAGAAGAAAACTGAATTCCCTCTGTGTGTTTTATTACCACAGCATGAATGCATTAAAATAAGTTGATTTTTTGAAGGCTACCAGGCCCACCCTATGCCTCAATGCTGCATAAACATTAACTAACTTCAGTCTTCGTAAAATCTCGAATTTTCACTTTAAGAAAGTGTGACACTGAACTCTACACTGGTGGCCATATTATAGCTTTCCAATGAAGTTTAGAAAAAAAAAAAAGGAGGAAAATTTCAAGTTTCAAAACCCAGATGAAAATATCACAATATTATTGATAATGCTGCCTATTAAAGGCAAACTATTTGAGTCCAGTTGAGGAACTGACACATCTGAAAGATCCTCACAGCAAAGACATCCCAAAACACCCCAATTCATAGAATCATAGAATTGTTAGGGTTGGAAGGGACCTTAAAGAGCCCATCAAGAGTAGTCTATACATCATCTTAAAGAAGGAAAAATAAGTTCATTTATTAGACACTAGCAACACAGCTTTCAGGATTGCTCCTGAACTACATAGATTTCATGAAAAAAATTATTTGGGGGAAAAAAAAGGACAATATCTGCCAATTATTTGCACTACTTTATGAACCTTTATCAAAGTTCTTAAGGCACTGTAAAGAAATTTCTAGACTAAGCAGTTTATAATTTCTTTAAAAAATATATATATATTTTTCCTCTCAGGAGCTATCCAGGCAAACTTGCTCCAGCAATAATACAGCAATTGAATCACAAGATTCAAAAGGTTTTGACTAATTTATCCCACAAAAAGTATTCATTAAATACGGCAAATAGGACAACATGTAAAATGCCTCTATTTAAAGACACCTCAACAGTGGTTAATTAACTAATTATAAGAGGTGTTTTCAACTACAAAACAACAAGACAGATTGTATTTAGATGTGGCAAATATATTAGGAAATTGAATGCCATGAATAAAAACCTGGAAGAGCTCAGAGTAAGCAAGGTGCTTCGAACTTGTGGGCACTGCCACAATACCAAAGTGGGTCTTATGATAATGCTAAATGAATGTTTTAATTGGTATTCCATGCTCAGTCAACATGGAAGAGAGGAATCTGGATGATACAACTTCCATTCGGAACTCTTCCAGTCATCTCAGAGCAAAAAGAGAAACATAGGATTGTAGTGTTTCAGAAGATGTGTGAGCCATGGCAAGCCTCAGACTTCCCCCAAGACAGCAAAAGTGGCTTCCTCTGCTGGAAATACTAAGGAAGAGTGAGAAAAGTAGTTTTCATTAGCTAATTCTCATACGTACCGATCATATATGTAATACAGAAGGACAGGTGAACTATTCATTAGCTAATTCTCATACATACAGATCATATATGGAATATAGGACAGGTGAACTATTGTCTACCTTCTCTACATTTATCCGAATCACCCACATATTTCGAAACCATGAAACACCCCTCACTATCTCCTTCGCAACTTTGTACTGCGGTAATCCTCTGCCCCCATTACAGATGGAGGGTAAGTAGGGGTAAAATTCATCCACTCTAATGCAAATGCGTGATACTAGATTACATCCAAGCTAGTCACTCAGGGTTCCCATTGTAATCAGTGCCAGCCATTTTACTAAAGATGAATATACGGTTCTGTAACAGCTTTGCATGAAGGCTATCGCAACCTTACAGCCAGCTGTGATACAGCAGTCGTGAAAGCTCTAACAAAGAAGCGAGTACAGGGTTAGACCACAAAACCTCAGGATTCCTGGCCTGTATCAGGAACAGTGTGGCCAGCAGGACTGGGGCAGTGACGGTCCCCCTGTCCTCAGCACTGGTGAGGCCCCACCTTGAGTGCTGTGTCCAGTTTTGGGCCCCTCACCACACAAAAAGCCATTGAGGTGCTGGAGTGTGTCCAGAGAAGGGAAACGGAGCTGGTGAGGGGTCTGCAGCACAAGTCTTGTGAGAAGCGGCTGAGGGAGCTGGGGGTGTTCAGCCTGGAGAAAAGGAGGCTGAGGGGAGACCTTCTCGCTCTCTGCAACTCCCTGAAAGGAGGGGGTAGCCAGGGGGGGTCGGTCTCTTCTCCCAAGGAACAGGCGAGGAAAGGAACAAGAGGAAACAGCCTCAAGTTGCGCCAGGGGAGGTTTAGGATGGACATTAGGAAAACTTTTTACACTGAAAGGGTTGTCAAGCATTGGAAGAGGCTGCCCAGGGCAGTGGTGGAGTCACCATCCCTGGAGGGTTTTAAAAGCTGGGCAGACGTGGTGCTGAGGGACATGGGTTAGTGGTGGTTTTGGCAGTGTTGGGTTGATGGTTAGCCTCAATGATCTGAAAAGTCCCTTCCAACCTAGACTATTCTATGATTCTTACTATACTTTCCCTAAAATACATAGCATAAAAGGATCCTGATCTTCACAGCAAGACACTATTTCTATAAATTTTAACTTCATCCTTCCTGCTTACTAGCTGCCCAAAGCACCTCTAGAAGTGCCAATTCAGCAAACTTTAAACTTAAAATGATTAATCATCTACCTTGGATTCTCATCCCCAAGCCTAATCAGTACAGGATCCGAGCAGATTTATTTCTGCTTTTTTGTAACAGGGAACTACTTCTCTCCTCCACTTCTATACAGCCTTTTACACCCTTTTGAGAGGGGTTCTAGCTTCCTGCGAGAAAAAGCCAATATTCTCTTAGAATCATAGAACGGTTCAGGTTGGAAGGGACCTTAAAGATCATCTAGTCCAACTCCCTGCCATGGGCAGGGACACCTCCCACTAGACCAGGTTGCTCAAAGCCCCGTCCAACCTGGCTTCCATCCTACACTATTCAAAACATCTGTATTACAGAAATCTCAGTTTCTGGCCTCTTAAAGCAAGCTGAAGAATCTCAATGAAGCCTGTAATGAAAGAGCATAATACACACACTTAAAGTATTATCTTTGTCAGCTAGGAGAGCCATCGGGATTATTAATTTCTGTAAAATGTTACTGAAAGGGTTCTAATGTAATTTCTGCCTGAATTGATGGAAGAATTCAGTGCCTTTCAGATTCACTTTTTATATTGCAACAATATACATTATATGTAACTTCATACATATATATAACTTTGTACATAAAAGCCAAACAAAAGCATTCCCTCTCCCTAAACCACTAGTTTTTTAATTGTTTCAAGTATCCAGAAGTTTCTTTAGGTTTTGCAAGCCTTTATTTTACAGCTCACCTATAAACTCCTTCCTGGTTATCCAAAGCTCGCCTCTTCCCCATACCTCAATACCATATAGTCACTGGTGGTGTCAGTCTCCCTCCCTCTGCCATTCGAAGAAGGTCTCTATACCACGACGGCCAACCCTTAACCTTGGATGAAAAGTTTTGTCTCCACTATCTTCTCTTTGAAGTAAGAGCCAGATTCACTGCTGTGATACAAATAATCTGAATTTTCCAAAAACGGCCCACCTGCCTCTGGAGAAAGCATGGGGAAGAAGTCATATTTCTGCAAACAAAAGCAGCTGAAGACGCTTCTTTGACTTGAGTTTTTCCTGCAATATTTGATTATCTGAAGTTTGGTTCATTGGCTTTTCCTACATATGATTCCTTCCTAATTAAACCCTGCTCTCTGCAGCCACCAAGAAATACAGCATTAGGACATCTGTCACCACTGCATCTGTCATTCTGCTTGAACATGATCTATTCTTGTCCTTTCTTCCTCTCCCACAAGGCTTAATTTAGGTTCTTTAGAGCCACAATTACCTGACACCGTATTTCCACAATGCCTAGGCACAGCTGGATCCCCTCCTAGTAAATCTTTTGATTTACAGTGCTAGTAGTTCAGGTAGAGAATTTCTTCAGCGCAATGGCAAGCTAGGCAAATATGGATACTGCCATTCTTCCTGCCAGGAGCTATCTGTGTAAATAGGAAGTTCAACACAAAAATCTTGATAACTGTTACAAAGCATACAGCCTTTAACCGAGTCTATTATGGGACTTCAAATGTTTATCTTCCAGTTTCCCCTCTAAATAAGTATGCAGAGTATAACCTCCCTCTCTGTTCTCTGTTTCCACAGAATCTCCCCCCTGCCCCACATTAAGTATTACTTGCATAATTTAACGAGCTAAATTCAGATAAATCCAAAAACCTGCATTATAAAATGGAACCAACGCCAGCAAGTAAGAGAAAACCAGATAAAAACCCCATGCAGCAGATTGCAGTGGTGAGAGAGATGATAGTGTAGATTAAGTCTGTCTCTCAGGAGAAATTCCTCCTTCACGGTATTGTGGTATACAACACGCAAGACTTTCTGTAGCTATGGAAAGTAACGTTAAGATGGCAATATCCTCAGGCAGAGAACAGCAGCAGAAGGGAGAAGATAAAATGGGCGGCCACCTGAGTATACATTTCTGGAATGAAACATTCATGGTTTCTACTCTTTCCAGCACTAAACATTATTCTGATGCAAGCTAAACCAGCATATGCTATCATCTAGCTCAGGGAATCCAGTCATCGTTTCCCTGTACCACATGCTGAATGAAGTCCTTAAACCAAGCTATCGCTATCTTCCTAAATATGTTTTGCCCTTGAAAGCACAACAAGCAATGCTAAGTCAACCTTTTCAAGCAAGGAATTAGAGAAGTTTCAGGAGACCTATTAAAATGCCAGGGAGTAAAACCAACTTCCCTTCCCTCCATCCTTTAAGTTTTGCCTGATGTTTCCCCAGCACCACGATCCATCTGGCAAAACAAGCTCCCCCTGCTCCCTCCTCTTGTGACCACCTACCCTATGCTGCCACAGAGAAAACTGCCCTCTCACGCTGTAGCAACTTTCATCCTGCCTAAGGGAAGGAGAAAAAAAAAAAAAAAAAAGAGAGAGAAGAAAGAGAGCTCCACATAGCTTCCTCCTCAGTGACTCCATCTTATTCCCAGACCTTACCATCTCCTGGGCAGGTCTGGAAGGACTAAGGCTTGACCATTACTTTTTCCACACAAGAGCTCTCTTCTCTCAAACTCATTCTTCAGGCAAAACCACAGGTGAGTATTTCTTCAGAACGAAGCCTGAACAATATCTTAAAACAGTCATGATTTCCTGATTTAAGATCGATGCAGCCTGGCTTCTAAGGAGGCAGCTTGTAAGAAGAAGAAATGCACAGAGGACATTCTGTGTGCTTTCATTAAGCACACCTCTTCACAAAGCACAGCGTGGATTCAGTCAGCATTTGCTGATCCAAGCTGACAAGGACGTCTGCGGAGAATACCTGGGGACCTGTGCAAAAATAACCAGAGATGTACACAATCCTCTGCACAACAATGCGCGTGGGTTAGCCTATATGATGCAACTCCACAGCAACATGTATACGAGTGCATGTTACAAGAGCAGCACTGAATCCTGATTTCAGTACCAAAATAAACCAACCACAATTTATTTTTTTTAGCAACAGAAACCAAAAAACATGCAGAACTTGAGAACAGCACAGTTTAAGAAATTGCACACTCTGGTCTCCTCAGATATGGCCTCAAGTTACACGTGGGGAGGTTTATTGGATGTTGGGAAAAATTTCTTTACCAAAAGGGCTGTCAAGCATTGGAACAGGCTGCCCCAGGACGTGGTGGAGTCACCATCCCTGGAGGGATTTAAAAGACAGGCAGATGTGGTGCTGAGGGACATGGTTTAGTGATGGCTTTGGCAGTGTTGGGTTGATGGTTGGACTCAATCTGAAAGGTCACTTCCAACCTAGACAATTCTATGACACCCATACAAGTCCAAGCAACACACGGCTACAAAAACCTTACGTTAAGAATTCAAGAGTAGTGTATCCTGACACGACACTACCCGTTTCTCCTTCACAATTCAGCTCCTGGACTGTGCCAGCTTTCTTCCTGGGGACTGAGGCAGAACAGAGACCATGGACACTTGACTCTCCTGCTGCCTGCTCCACCTGCACTGCAAATTAGGAACTTCAAGCTCAAATGATGTTAAACTGGCAAACTAAGCAATGTTAATCCGGCACAACGACTTCCAGCCTTTCAACATACAGGCCTCTAAACTTCCTAACTGAGACAGAGACCTCTCTGTAGAGAGTTTAAGCCATCTGACAAACTTGTTTCTTCCCAGCTGCATTTCACAAATGCCTTGGAAAGAGGCCATGGAGCCTGAGGGGTCTGCAGACCCAAGGTTTAATACTCATCCAGAAGAATTTTCAAAAAAAAGTTAGCCTTTGAAAGATAAGAATTTGGTTACAAATAGCCAATGGAACAAGTTTTTTCCTTTTTGTTTATTTTATTCTGACCTTTTCTAGAAAAAGGCTATTCCAAAAACACTTGTAGTGTTCAACTACAAAAAAAAAAGTGCTTATATGAGAAATTTGGTTTGGTGCAGGATATTCTTTAGAGGAGAATTATCTACACTCCAAATGGGATACAGTATCTTGAAATAAATATTCTCCTTGAGCAGTATTTTCCAGAGGAACAATCCCTTCATATAAGGGCTCTAAGGACATATACAAATTTCTTTTTAACTATAATATTTACTCTTCAAGATACACAGAAAAGATTTGTTTCTAACTTTAGCAATTCCTTGTATAAATGTGCACAGAAGGTAATTTTGTGTCTTCAGGCGATCATACCTCCAAAACCAGCTTTAAGTGTACCACAGGGTCCAGTGAGGACCTCAAAGACATTATTGCCAAACACAAAAGGTCACACTTGTGCCATTAAGATGCATAGAAGAGCTGCCACCAAGTCCAGTAAATACTACACAACATGTGGTTGCTTTCTTGTTCCACTGTGCAGCTGATGGTGGCAGTGGGGAACTATCTAGTGAAATCAAAGCAGCACAGCGATACAACATAAAAGCAGATTCTTGAGTCAGGTATTTTAGGCAAGCATTTGAGAAGCATCAAATCGGGGCAAAAGCATGGAGTTGTTTTGAAACTCCTTAAAAACATTTCATGTAGGACACTCTGCCTCTTCCACTTCCCAAAGGGTAAAGTGGGAAAGCCTTTGCTCTTCCTGGGATCAAGGAGGATCCAGGACACCCAGAGACACCCCTACCCAAGGGTTCATGGCTGCTCCACCTTCCAAGGGACACAGTTCTGACTTGTGACATGCTACAAACAACAAGGCTTGATTTAACCTGAAACCAAGCAGGCAAAGCCAGATCTCGAGTCTTTGACTCATTCTTAGCCGTGCAAGTCTTGCAGACCACAACAGACATTTAAAACATGATCCACACAATTCCATAGGGAAATTTTTCTCTGGATGTCAGGTACTGGAGGGAATGTATGTAGTAATAATTAGCACAAGGTTGCTCTTGAGTTTACTATATATTCTGCAGTTTAGTGATTTGGGGGGAAAACCCAGCTGTCTTCCAGAGAAGGGGGGGGGGAAATCCCTCCTGTATTTTAAGCTAAACTGTAGAATTCCGAAGGCCAAGACTGTATTTAACTGCAAATTACTTGCTGTGACGGCATAAACAGTCCATCAAGCCTACAGATATAAACAGAGGCAACCTATCAGCCCTTTGCACTCTTTAACAGAGAGGGGGAAAAATAATTTTTTAACATCAAACCAGCAGATGATTACAAGATTGTTATGCTTTCTCTGCAAAAAGCTTTTTTCAAGTCTGTTATTACACTACCAAATACAGAAGTAAATTTTATGGGACACAAGCTTTTGATCTGCCTACTGTTTATGCAGTTTCAGGAAAAAAACTGTCCCCTTCTCCAAGTCACACTGAGGTATAAATGCAGCTAAAAATAAAAAAGTAGAAAAGAACTATGGTCACGAAGTTAATTGTATGGTTGTGGATAAAAGCCACTCCTATCAATGACTGTTCAGCAAAAAAGGCAAAAGATAACTCAACTAGGAAAAAACCAAAACTGAATACATAAAGAACTGATACTCAGAAGCAGCTCAGAAAGCTGAGAAGGGCCTACAAGAACCTGAACTGGGAGATGGGTCTGGAAGCAAGGAGCTGGAAAAGATACACCCTATGAAAACCTCTTTGTAAGACATTCTGAGGTCAAGATGAAAAAAAAAAAAAAAACCCCACAAAATTAGGATTTCCTTGAGATGAAAAAAACTCAAACTTTTCTTCAGCCATTTTAATTTAAGCCTCCTCCAGCTGTGCTCAGCTGCTATATTGAAAGATTCTCCTACAGCTTTATTCAAGTAAGCAGCAGAAGCTCAGCTTTAGCGAAGCCATCCTAGCTTTTATGCAGACACAAGTGATTTTCAGCCATTTTGAGTGAGCCAAGGACACAATACTCAAAAACTGCTTCAGCAGCAAATGCATCAATCTGAGAGCAGGGGAAAGGGGGGAAAAAAAATAAAAATCAGGTAATACAGTCAAGACAAATAAGGCAGCAAACCTCTAGCATGAGGACCTGCCTACTGCTGCCTAGTAAAGTCAAAAAGGAGTCAGAACTTCCTTTGAAAGAGAAGACACTGCAGCACAGTGTTTCACCGCCAATTAATTCTGTTAGACATGAAAATTAAGCCCTGTTCATCTACTTTCACAATGCTGACTGCATCCATCAGGAGACATTACCTGCAGATTCGGTCCCTCTTCCAAAAGCAAGCACTCTCCACTTACCTGCATTTCTAATCGAACGCCCTCTACCCTGGTTCTGAGCTCACGCTGCTCTCGCCAAGATTTATCGATCTCCAGGTGCACCCTATGCTTTTGCTTGTGGCACTTACAATAAATTTTGTTCTCTCCATTTCCTCCGCCACCTCAGACATCCACTGGATGATTCAATCACCCATCTAGTTCAAATTCTTCTGCTAAGCCTTCCTTCTGTCAGGCCATAAAAAAAAAAAAAAAAAGTCCTCCCATCACTGACAAGTAGGGTTTCTCAGCCATTTCCGTGCTGGCAGAAGAGGACAGAGTCAGTAATGAGTGAATATTTTCTACTCCCAGAGAAGGCAACATCTTCATTAAAACAAATGAAGTGCCTAGCCCTACGAGATGCAGAGAAACACTTCTGCGCTCAGATTAATACAACGCTGCCTGCCCATTTCTGTGCAGACAGCTTCAGAGCCTCTGCAGGGCAGAGCTCTCACCCGTTAGCAGGAATTCACTCTCCCCGACTCCAGCAGCAGCTACTTAGACCCCTTGGCAGAGATCAAAGTGACAGGAACCTCGTCAATCGTGCATCAGACACTGCTTGGAGCCTTGCCGGTGAGACTGCACCCTCTGAGTGCCCCTCTCCTTTTAGCTACCCATCTATTCTAGATTTAATTCTCTTCCCTTTGTGTTACACGTATCAAAAACATTAAGAAAATGAACTGGCTGTAACTCAAACCTAGACAGAGGCAAGTACAGGAAGCGTAGCAGGAAGCATTTAGAGGAATGGAATAAACTGGCCTCTGCATTAATTACAGAAATGTTGGAGTGGGGTTTTTTTTTTGTGCTGCAGCAATTGCCGATTCCTCTCCTAGAAGCAAATCATTAAAAAACATCACTTAGCAGGACAAATGGCACTCGTTTATATGGTCGCAAACGTTAATAGTACAGAGATTTAAGTGGTCACAATTCAAGACATAAAAGAGACCAAGAGAAAGTTAAGAATGAAATGAGAAATCGTTAGCGGGTTTACCTGCACCTTCCACTGGCACAGCTGGTTCTGGCCATGGCTGAAGACAAAACAGCTACCTGCTCATCAGTATTGCTCCAATATTTCTTCCCGACTCTTTCAGTTCTGGGCAAATATGCTTTAGATTTAAACCAAAGCCTAATGCTATGTGTTGATGACACCTACACATGTCTGGATAAGAGAACACTACGAGCCTGCAAATCTCAGAATAGCTGCATGGCATCTCCAGGGGATACTGGCAGCCAGTCAAGTCATGGAAACTCTTAAAAGTATGGCGCAACTCTCTGCATTAAAATGGAAGCAACTACCACGGGCGATGCCAGTGTGCGCCTGTACTTAGCCAGACACCTGCACTTACAAAAAGAGCCAAGGTCAAGCAGGATTCGCTTACAGAGTTATCAGTAACCACCTGCTGGCCTTTCCAGCTCTGGTCATTGTGATAGGACTAAAGGAGGAAGTTATTTTATGGACAAAAAATGCCCTAGCAGAAGGAAAGGGACTTTGGAGCATCCATTCTTTAAATGGTTCTTATTACTGCTTAAGAATTTTGTGCTTGGCTTTGTAAAAATACTTGAAAAGTCAAACTTCAGGACATCACACATTGTATTCCTCAGCCTCCCTTGTGCACACTATAACTAAACCAGTTCACATCACACTGGGTATGCCAGAAGTTAGAGATGTCTTTTCAAATCATACGGTGGACTGAGAAACCATGCCCTGGCACTCTGGCAGCACCGACCCATCACGGTTTACGGCGGTCCAGCAGAAACAACATACTAACAGGGAACAAAAAACAAAGTTACACCCTTGTTCTAAAAAGTCAAATTAAGTAAGTGGCACTATTGTGCCGTACAGCTGAATAAGGATTTCCTTCCTAATTTCAAGCCTGAACTCAGTTTGACAGACTCAACAGGAGGCAGCCAGAAGCGAGCAAGGAAGGGGCTCAAGAACTCAGTAGCACGCAAAATACAGGTCCACGTATCAAACAAGGGGAGGTTTCAGCAGGCCGTTTTATAACTGCAGCGAGTTGCATGCGACATCAGGAGTAGGAATTCTTTCCACTTAAACCCCCAACTTTGATACTGCTTTGCATTTAGATTTCATTATTTTCTTAAGTTGGTATTTTTACTGGTTGACAACCAATGAGCAGCGATTTCCATCTCAAAAGAATTTCAGCCACTCAGTATGGCCTTTGCACTAAGTTTGATATTTTCTAAGTATAATATACGTGCAGACCCCCACACACAAATTTACTGAACTATTACATAGTTCACATAGATGAAAAGAATTTATTTAGATTTAGTTTCATATAATACTTGCTTCCCAGATCAGCATTCTTTTTTGTGATGCACTAGGCTGCATTTGGGTAGGAGTTAAATACTACTGAAACATACACAAAACTCAATTTTCTTCAGTTAATATTACTGAAATATTCCAAAACATATTTAGTCCATCATGTTTTGAACCTAAACAGAAAATATCTGATGTAAAGTCATTGATTCAATTGTTCGCTGTCCCTGGGCCCTTCAATATATTAGAGCAGAAGAGTTTGTTTTATGCTGAGGGGAAAACAAAGAATCCATTTAGCTTTTCAACTTTGTGTAAGCTCAGTAAATAAATCAAGAAAACAGACCTGAAAAATTCTACTTTCCCTGACAGTCCATGTTTTGACTGCTGTTTGTTTGCTGAGACACTCATTTTTCATTTAGACTACTTCCATAAATAATTTATACTAATGTGTCAAACTCATAATCATTTTGATTATAGCAGTTCATTTTCAAAATAGTGCTTTTAGCCTTGTCCTACCCTGCTCCATACCAGAAGAGACACATCAGAGCTCCCATACCCTTTCAGAAACATTCCTCTGTCACAAGGAAACTGTTCTTGCAGGTTACGGGACTCTCAGGTGAGTTTTGGAGGTTGTCTTGAAAAATCCGATGGTGCTCATGTCAAGACAGCAAAATTTGACTTCTGAGCCATGTTTCAAACCATTGAGAGTTTTTGTTTGCTTGTTTTGGTTCACTGGTTTGGGTTTTTTGTGGGTTTGTTTTGTTGGTGGTTTTTTTGGTTTTTTTTAATCAGTAGTATATACAACCAGTATTTGTACATGCATGAACACAACAAATGCCTTTAAACACCTAGACTAAATTATCAGGTAAACAGGAATGTAGCTACTTCCTCACAAACTGATTACAGAAGACGGATTTTTAACGACCAGTGAAGTGGAGAAGAATGGCTGACAACCATTGGCTCTGATAATTTCCAAATGCTAGATCTTCTGCTAAGGTGGCCTCAGATGAGGTTCTCCTCACCTGTGTTTCTCTGTTAGTCCCATTTACAGCTTCAGCAAAACCCGTAGATATCAGCTTTGTCAGACCTGGATCACGTGCCAAGAAAGTGACAAATATCACCAAACACTCCAACAGCTGCAGATATAAAAGCCATTATTTTAAATCAAAGGACAAGAAGATCCTTTCCTTCCAAGTTCACAAATTATTTCTCAGATACAGACAGAAAAACATACCGAAGTGCAGAAAGGCGTAGCTATTCTTCCTTTGAAGAAGAGATCTAGCTCCTTCAGAGGCTTCCACAAACAGACAGGGATCAAAAGGCACCATAAACATTTCAGTCTTTTTCTCCAAGTCTGACATGCTTCTTCCAGACACTGCTATAGGAAGGGCTATTTCAAAGATGAAGAGAGAGATCCAGGCCAATATTCATCCTCCAGACGCACCCAAGAAAGTGAAGTTCAGTGACTCATGAAAAATGCATATAGCCCAAATATAGACCCAAATATCTGAAGACCCGCCCACAGGAAAACCAAGAAACTAGGAAATTAACAGGAGGAAGGGGATAAGATTTTTCAAACACCAGGGGGACAAGTAAATAGCTCTCTGTAGCTTGTAAAGCAGAGTATTCTTTAAAAAGAAGGGAGCTTTAAGTTGCACAGGGATACCAGTCTCCGCAGACAGCCTGAACAGTGACCGGTGTTACCCCAGGTTCATGTTACACACAAACCACCTGCAGTTCTCCAGTTATCTAATAAGACACATCACACTGTTCAGCAGCTCCTGTACCAACATCATTATGCAACAGTATAGTTCATTAGTGGTTTCCAAACAGTTATATTCCTCAACTTATTATATCGTACGTACCAATTTTTTTTTTCAATGTTAAAAATTTCGGTTGCTGATAAAGAAAATTAGAACAAATTAACATGCTTTAAGATATTATGCAATGCAGAAATGCCACCAGAAAGAGACAACAGGGACTTATTTTGCTTTCTGTACGTATTAATGCCCTTCAGACTTGCTCGCCAATAAAAGCTGCAGCATAAACCCATGTGATGAAAGAATATTTCTGTTGCAGTGCCCCAGCATTCAGTTCTGCCCACTCAATCAAAAAATCAATGTATTAAGTAGCAAAGCTGCTCATATACAAGATAAAACTAAAGATGTTACTAATATTCGAATGTATACCATATTTACTGCAAGCTATCCTATAACACAAGTGATATGTACCCTAGCTGTTGTGACCCAGAAATCAGAATTCCTTAAACTTGAGGCATTAGGACTGATGAAAATCACCCGATAAAACAAGACCAAAGACAGTAAGAATACTCTCCCCACCACCACCATAGCTCTATCTAATCCCTCAGCACAGAGCTCTCTGCCTTTTCATTAAAGATTAGCATATTTAAAACTGCTAAACTCTGTATAATCTTCAATCATTGAGAAAAGTAATTCAATTAAGGCAAGCGCTGGTGAAGTTGCCTTCTTGCTAGCCACCCAATGCTCTGTCCTTGTACTACAAGTTAAAAAAAATAAGAGAGAAAGAGAAGCTTCTTCTAGCTGGACACGGATTATGTTGCAGGCTCGTGATGAATCCACTGTACATGCGGCAAGTATCCCCTGCTCAGCTGGGGAGGGGCGTGGGGGACACAATAACCATATTGCTATTGAGAGGCAATGACTTGCAGTAAATCCTGAAAGGATCTGTGAGTGACCTGATGTTTAGCCACCACACACCACGGCGGATGGATGGCTCAGCATGGGCAGGACCCATGGACAGGGAGCTGCAGCGGTGTGTCAGCTCGCTCGCCACAGCACCGAGCGCTCGAGGAGCTGTCGCAATAAAGGCGGAAAAGGCAGACGATATAACGGGAGACAAGAAGATTTTGGGGATCAGGGAGCAAGGAAAGAAGGGGCTTTAAAAAAAATAATAATCAGCATCTTAGCATAGGAGAGAGAATCTGCCGCTAGTGACGAACAGGGTATCTAGGAAGAATCACTGCAGTCCACACAAATGCCTAGGTATACGGCATTGAACTCCCACAATATGGCTGAGGATACCAGCAAAAAAATCAGACACTGCATCCACTGTGCGATCCCACTTTCAAATAAGAATAAAACACCTAGAGATGCTTCCAGATCTCACATGGAATGATACTGCCTTTGCTCACACAATCACATGGAAGGGCTGTAACGCCCGCACAGTAATGAACTCCAGTTAAGAATTTCTTAACCATAACATACCTACTTATTGAAAAGACTGGGTACAGTCAGCACAGAAAGTCTGATATTAGTCAGCTTTGGTTGCTGAAGCAGCTGATCAACACGGTAGCCCTTCATAATATTTCATTTGTCATTCTGAAGTCCCTGAATGTAAATGAAACAGAAGCACTCAGCCTCTCTACCAGCAGCAGTAGGATATCTTTAATTATGGCCTTACAACAGGGCAGACAACCTTTTAGCTAAACAGGAAGCGAATGCAGCAATTCAGCGCAACAGTTGTACAAAGAAATCTTCTCATTTATGAAAGCCGATATTATAAAAACTTTATTTCTAGATTTCCCCTAACCTTCAAAACAAAGAATGACAAAGGGAGCTACGTGTAAGCAAAGCCCACTCAAACTCCCTTTGCAGCACCAGAGATGCCTCTAATTATCTCCATCATACAGAAGAACATTATTAGCGCATTTATTCTTCCAGGAGCCATTTGTAATGGGAGCTACGCACACTTTGGTCAGTAAAAAAAAAAAAAAAAAAAGAAAAATTAAGAATTACAGAGAATGACATCATAACAGCAGTATCTTAAGAGATTCAAGCCAAATTTAGAAAAAGCCATTTCTCCATCACAGATGAGAATTGTCCGAGCATTGGGTTGAAGCATGCCCACGCTGCAGTACCCGTGGGCGGCGTGGACACACTGAGGGCTACCCTGCCATCGACATCATCTCGTTCAGCACCGAGTTGAGCGCAGATCAGTCACGGAGTCATCGCCCAGGATCCGAGACAAAGGCAGGTCTGAAACCCACACCGCAGCTGCCAGCCAGGCCCTGACCAGCCAGATTCAAATCAGCTTCAGCCCATCCATAAGCCACAGTCAAGACAGCAGTTGCAGTGCTATAGATATTTAGTTAGGAGCATTTTGCTGTGCTATACCCATAAAACCCCTTCTCCCCACCCCAAATTTGATGCTATGAACAGGAATTATTTTAAACCTTCCACTATGAACACAGACAATTAGCTGAGAGGGGGGAAAAAATGACAAAGACTAGAGGAAGCATGTATCTGATGTTACGTCTGCTAGAACAGACAAGAAATCCACGTGTAAACTAAGAGCTGCTGAGATTTAAGACCTGCACCAGGTGCTACAGCCTTCCATGGAGGTATTCGAAAAAGCTTCATGAAATCAAAGCTCAGAAACACAGTAAAACAAGCCAAGCATTTTGAAAATGCACTGCTAATACTCAAGATTCCTGTTATCAAATACCTTGGGGGGAAAAAAAAAAACACACCACCAAATCAGCTGCTTCTACACATTGACCCTCTTCCAAAATCCTCATAAAATGGCTGGCCAAACAGCACCTCACCAAGTACATCAGGTGACTTACCCCCAAAAAAATATCCAAGTTGAACTTGTGCTCCCTGAACCCCTAATATGAAGATCTGTTCCAACACCAAAAAATAAAATATATATTAAAAAAAAAGAGATTAAAGGAACAGACTAAAGCAAACTGACAACATATAGGTAAATAATTTTAACAGCAGCCTTATCACCAAGCTCATCTACATAAGAGTGAGGAAACACCAAGATATAAGCCATTTGGGGGGGGGGGGGGGAAACACACTAGTATTTCATCATCTCCTACCACATAGAGACCAAAGGTGGCTGAGGGAGCAAATACCCCACCCTGAGACAGAGAATATTTTGCACCTACTCATTATGTCAAAGATCGTTCGATATCTGACCAGGATTACACAAAGCATCCACCAAATGAGCTTTTTTTTTTTTTTCCAGAGAACTCTCCAAAGTGAAAGATTTGAAATGCAGTATTGGAGACAGAGGCCTTCTACTGAGGAAGACATCGCTTGGGTTGTGTGGTTTTTTTATTCCAAAGACAGGGAAGAAAAATCTCACTGATTGAATTAAATATTTAGAGCACTGGATCCGCTTTGCCAAGACACGACTCTATTTTCGAAAAATGCTATATTTACACAGAAAACACCAAGCATTGAGACTCCTGCCCCCTAAAAAACTGGGAACTGGGATCAAATGAATCAGCAACTGTTTCTGGAGATGTGGCCGTTGGGGTTTGGCGGTGTGGTTTTTTTTAAACCCCAGCCGAACCACGCTCGGTCCCTCCCTGTCACCGAAGGAGCGGCGACCACACGGCAGAGCAGCCCCTGCAAGGGGGAGGCAAACGCCCACAGGCAAACCCCCCCCGCCCCGGCCCCGAGGGCCCGCAGCTCCCCGCCCCACGGAAAGCGGCGGGGAAGGGGCGGGAGACCCCCTCTTCCCCTCATAACGTGGGGTGACGGCATAGTCGAGACACCCCCCCGAAGGTGAGGAGGAGAGGGATCCCCTCAGGATCCCCCCACAAGGGGGAAGGGAGGCGCCTGCCCCGTCGCCGCTGCCTGAGGGAGACCCGGACCGAGCCGGGCCGGGCGGTGACTCACCGCTCTGCTCGCCCAGGAACACCAGCTTGAATTTCCGCAGCGGATTGCCGAAGTCCCCGCCCGCCGACATGATGGAGGAGCCTCCGCCGCCGCCGCCGCCCCGAGCTCGCTCCGCTCCCCGCGGCGGGACCCGCGACCGCTCTCGCTCGCTTCTTTCCGCACCCCCCCCGCCTTCCCCTGGGCGAAGGCGACGGGCAGGGGCGTGGGACCGAAACGCGGAGTCCCGGCGAGGCGCAGCCGGCTGGGTGAGGTGTCGGTGCCGCCGCCGCTCCCCTCAGGGCCGGGCTCCTTCTCCCCCGCCCGCGCTCCCGGCGCCTCACACCGCGCCCGCGCGCTCCCGCTCCGCCCCGCGCACGCGCGCCACCCCCCCCCTCCCCGCTACACGTCGTGCTGCGTGCCCGGGAGCCCCGCCCACTCCCCCACGACGGGCCAATCACAGCGGCAGGGGCAGGGCGACACGGGAGAAGGCGGGGCTCGCCGCCCTCCGCCGCCGAGCTGGGGAGAGGGATGTTCACTCTGGAGCCTAACGATGGCTGTGGGGTTTCCTGGACGCGAAGTGAAATCCCGCTCGCTATCACTGAGCTGCAAGGCGGGGGGGATCCCAAAGGTGTAAGGAACAAGCGCGGTCCTTAAAACCAAAGGCCTAATCCTAAACTGATACAGACATTCAGAGAAGCATCTCCTGGGGACGCTTGCTCCACGATGGCCCGAGAGGATCCCTGAGGGCAGGGTGACATTTCCCAAGGAGGGCAATGATTCCCACTGTCACCCATTTGGGATGGCCAGGGCTGTCATTTGGCAACACCTCCATGTCCCCTCTCTGCCTGGCAGAGAGGCAAGAACCCTACCTAGGAGCCAGCTAAAATTAGCTTTAACTATTTTTTGCCCGTTTCTCCCTATTTTTCCCAGCTTGCCTTCAAGGTTCAGGGGATGAGGAGGCTCCCAGCTGCATCCCAGTTTAAACCTGGGCTTCAGGATGTCTCTTGTCCACGCAGCCTTGCTCACTCCTCTCACACCCCGGTGCAATCCCACACCGATCAATACTCTCTTGCTTGAATTTGAAGACAAAATGTGATTTTGCAGGAGCGCTCACCCCCCTGGGCTTCTCGGGGCTTCAGCTGGTGCTGCCATCGCCTGCTGTTCCCAGTAATATCTCGGCTGAAACCAGAACGTGCTCAATGACAAAGCCCTCCGGGGTCTGCAGCTACTGCCCCATGGTTGTATTCGTGTCGACGTTGGTGCAAATCTCTTGCGATCCACTCAACGAGGTCCAACTAATGCTCCAGGAGGTATTTTCCACGTGGAAATGGGTAAGTTTTTCACCATTTTCCCATGTGGGAGATTGTTCCAGACCCTCCCTGTACTGATGGTCAGGGAATGGCATCCACTGCTCGTTTAGTCCCCCCCCAAATGTAGTTGCTGCAGTGAGTTTTGTTCTCTTGTGCCCTCTTGTATCTCAACACCTTCATTGCCACGGCCTGAGTGCGACATCTCAGCACCACATCTCTTCCGCTAAGGGGACACCACGCCCCAAATCCTTCTCCTCTGAAAAAAATCATGGACTGAAACATTATTCCATTTCCACGTGACCTGCTGTCCCGGATTTATAAATGGTCCATGTAGCCAAAGGGGGCATAGGATTTGGTTGCAGGTAGGTCACCTGCGGCCACGAATGTCCTTTGTTCGGTGTCTCCAGCTGCGGGCTCTGTGCTCCGTCTCTCCCTGGTGAATGGAAACACTCATTGAACCTCCCCGCTCCAGGGACCTTGTTCTCTGATACGAGTCTCACCCCTACCAAGCGCCCACAATCCAGGTGCAGAATGAGATGGCATTTTGAAAACCAAACAGTCCATCCTTTCTATTTTTATCATTTCATTTGTACTCCCTCAGTATGATTAACTGCTGCTCTGAGGTTTTTTGGTGTGGTTTTTTTTTTCCCAGGCCTTGAACTGCCAGTGAACTGAAAGAGAAAACGCGTCTTTAATAAGGTGATTAAATTTAAATAAGTGTTAATAAAGATATGAGCAGGAGCTTGCATTCAGCTTTGCACCCAGCATTTGGGAGCACTTCCCCTGTGCTTGTGGCACCGGTTGTGTGGCTCCTCTCCTACACCACGGGGAAAGGGAATCCAGCCTGGCAGAGACCTGACTTAAATAATTTCTACATCATTTTAAATTTAAAATATATATATTTTAAATATATATATTGTCCTTGTTTACCTGTCAGTACGGATTCAGGGATCTTTCCTGCTGATTCCACGGAAAACGAGGGCTCTCTACCAGGGAGAAGTCTTGACTGTTAGTAACGATTATTTTTATCACAAAAGCCCTGCTCAGGCTCAGCATCTCTTCGCGCTGGGCAAAGAAAACACTTCTTCGTTGCCGCCAAAGAGGTTTCAGCCCCAGGGGCTGGCAGGGGACATGGATGAGGCTTTTGAGATAACGCGACTGAGGGACCTGCTTCCACTCGCTGAAGCCCGGGGAGATCGTCCCACAGACTCCCGCAGATCTTAGGCACAGTCCTAAGAAGCACTGCAGAAGGTAGAAGAGGAGACACGCTTATCAGAGGGTTTCTTCCAGGGTACATTTAAAGGCTTTTTGATCGTTTTTGTAATTGGACAAGTCTAAAAAGAAACAGAGGCTTTCAGGCACTGGATCTCAACTCTCCTAGGACAGCTTTGCTCCTCCAGGCAGCGCGATAGATTGAGAAGGGGCAGGGAGCCTGGAGCAGCCTCCTGCGTAGGTGGGAAACCAGCATTACCTCTGCCAGCACCTCTACTGTGCGCCATGCTGGGTCATTGACAGGGCACAGCCAGGTACATGACAGGGAAGGAAGTCTGCAGCAAAGCAGAAGAAGAAGCAGAAGAGGAAATAACCCCTCCAGCAAGGCCTGGCCCTCTCAGCAGCTGGGGAAACCTGGAGAGGAAGAGAGCTCCCTGGGTTGTTTTAGCACAGTACAGAAAAGGAGCAGTCTGGGCTTCTGCAGCTGAGGGGGAAAGCAGCAAAGCAACACTTTTGCTTCTTTTTCTAAATGTCACAAAAAGGCAGGCTGTGCTCCTGCAAACAGGGATTCGGGTACCTGGCTGTGAAACGATTCATTAGTCAAAGAAAGGCATGGCGAGGACTGGCGGCTGGGAGCTGAAGGCGAGGCACGTTCAAATTGGAAAGAAGGTCCACGTTTTTTAACAGGGAGGGTGCTCAGCCGCCAGAACAGGCTGCCAAGAGCAGCGCTATCTTTGTATCCAGGGAAAATCAAGAGCAGGAGCCTTTATGAGAAAGATGCTTTCATCGAAACAGGAGTGATCTGCTTCCATACAGCTGTAAATCTGCGGAAATCTATAGGCTGCAATGTGCAGGAGACTGAATTACATGATTTAACAGTCCCTTTTAGCCTTAAAATGTTTCCGTCTATGATAGATGCTGGAAAAACTCTGCAGTGAAGAGATGGGCTCGTTTTTCACCGAGACGTGCAGGACAATGATGGTCACTGGGAGAGGGGTTCCTGCAGTATGTTTAGCAGTGACTGCTGTACCCCCAAACTCAGTCTGGGTCGACACTCCCTCCTCAGCCGCATTTTGTGGGTGGCCGAAAAATGAGTCCTCATGAGGGGCAGAGGGAATGAGGGGTTGTACCTCCCCTCCATGAGCACGTGGAGTTTGAGGTCATGGAACAAGAGGTCGTCATGAGCATGACCTGCTCTTAATTGCAGTGCCTGTCACGGCCTCCCCCCACAAATGCAGGACCAGCCAGTCCCCCTGGAGTCACAGCAGGCTCTCCTCAAGCGCAGCATTTCCTCCAGGGCTTCAAATTTTATAGGAGGAGAAGCCCAGCTTTCCTGGAAGGGAAGTGCTGGTCTTAACCCAGCTCAGACTCCCACAGTGCTCCTTGCTCAGAGCACCCTGCGGTTAGCTAACAAGCGTCATTGCCAGGGTGGCCCTGCCTGGGGCTCCCGAGGCGAGATCAAAGGGCAGTACAACATCCGTTCCACACAAGCAGTTTTGTAGTGTCCGGGGATCACCAGGAAAACACAGCTCAGAGCTGGGAGCCCGTGTCCTTGCAAAGCGCGGAGGAGAGAGCAAAGGTGGCGCAGATCGCTTCTGCTTCTTCCATATGCTGAGCATGGCACAGAGCCAGCCCAGGCTATGCTTTCGGGCAAATGTCCTCCTCTCAGGTTCCTTCTCTCTGCTCCAAGCACCAGATCACAATGGGGATGAACATCTGGGGTGTCAGGTGTGTGTTGGGAGCTCCAGGCAATCAGAAATGCAGGACAGGGCCTGGCAGGGTAGATCACGGAGCAGGAATCAAATGCACGGGCCTGGTCTGCAGCGGAGGAGACTTGCCACATCGATGAGTGCAGATGAACTAGAAAGTCCATCATGAGCCCTGACAGCTCCAGCCAAAAGCAATCGGAGCAGCCATCAGTCAGCAGGGCTGGAAATTTTGACCCAAAATCAAGCTGCCAGGCAGCTGCTGCCCAGGATGGAGAACTCTTAAGATGGGGGTTCAGGGAAGCAGGCAGGTAGTGTCTGCCAGACAAAAAGAGGGAAATTGGGGCCAGGTAGGAAAGAAGGTAGTGGGGAAGAGTCTAGGTGAAATGAAGGTTTGTGTTGGAGATAGCATGGTAAAGAAGAGGAAGGTGGAAAAGACAGGCGGGGGCTGTTTGCAAAGGGATCGGTTTCCCCGAGTTGACGCCAGATTGCCAGGTTTGGGGGCCACAGGGCCATGCAGCACCCATCTCCTCCTACCCCGGTCTGCCAGGCAAAGTCCTTGCCCACTTCCACTTCCACTCCCACTGGGAAACACACACTGCAAATCAAGGACATCCCTGTCAGTCCACCCTTCCTACAGTAGTCTTCCCACTTAAAATGTTTTAGGGAAGTGCCTCCAGACAGCAGCTGGGATCAAAGCGCTGGCAGTACGGCAGGATTCACTCTGTCCTCACAGGCAGCAGCCGGCTTCTGAAAGAAGTTTGTTTTTGCTTCCCCCACAAGCCGAAAGCGTGCCTGCCCTGGGGCCTGAACACCTCGTGCCTTCACGTTCAAGGCCTGTGGTGGCCTGCCAGCACAGACGCAACCAACCCTGGACCATTATATGCTATTGACTTACAGGGTAAGGTCCAACCCTGCATCAGCAACTGCAAAAAAAACCCCCAACCTTTGCAGTGCTTGTGCCAGCTGGGAGAGCCAAACCAGACGGGTTTAGTACCAAATCCTCTGTCCCTGCTTCAGGCCTACGTGCCCCCACATCCCACAGGCCCCATAGGGCCTGTCTCCAGGCCGGAGCAGAGGCCTGCTGAGCCCCCGCTGGGTCCCTGCCTCGATCCAACAGCCAGCGGGGATAATGTGTGCTGTCTGAGGGCTCACGAACGCAGATCACCCCGCCCTGAAACCTGCTCGGCTCTACGCCGCCCGCCCTGCCGGGCCCCGGGCGCCCTCCATCCCCTCTCCCCCCTCACAGCGCTCCGGCACCGCGCTGACATGGCCGCCACAGGGCCGGGGCTGGGCGGGCCACACTCAAGATGGCCGCCGCGCCAGGCTGAGGCGGGGCCGTACAGGCGGTGCTTCCAAGCAGGCCACACCCAACATGGCCGCTGCGCCGCGCTGCTCCGCGCCTGGACGGACGCGGCGGAAGGCCAATCAGGGTGCGAGGAGCGGGCTGGAGGGCGGGCCGCGGAGAGCTTGGCGTGCATTGGGTGTCCGCCATTACTGCTCCCCTCACCGGACCCTCCTTCAGGAGACCTGGCCTCTACGAGCAGCTGAGGGGCATTGTCCAAAAATCGTCGTTATCCCCCGGTGTGCGGAACGCGGGGTGGGAGGGACGCTTTGAGCGACGGATGCAGCTCTGTCCTAGGCGGCGGGATGAGCGCGGCGCTGCCGAAGGTACCGGCGGGCCGCGACACCGGGCCCGGTACCAGGGTGTGAGGACACACACACACAGGCCCGGCCCCGGGGGAGGGGCAGGCCTGGGAATGGGGACAGGAGGGACAGGCCCAGCCCTGGTATTGGGGAGTCTGGGGGGTGACAGGCCCTACCCGGCGGCTAGATTGGGGGTGTGTGTGCGGGTGTGTGTGTACACTGACAGTCCAGAAACCCCCCCGCAGCCTGGGCTGCATCCCCAGCAGCGTGGGCAGCAGGGCGAGGGGGGGGGGCATTTCGCCCCTCTGCTCCGCTCGGGGGAGACCCCCCTGCAGTGCTGCCTCCAGCTCTGGGGCCTCAGCACAGGAGAGACACGGAGCTGTTGGAGCGGGGCCAGAGGAGGCCCCGGAGATGCTGGGAGGGCTGGAGCCCCTCTGCTGGGAGGACGGGCTGAGAGAGTTGGGGGGTTCAGCCTGGAGAAGAGAAGGCTCCACGGAGACCTTGGAGCCCCTTCCAGTCCCTCAAGGGGCTCCAGGAAAGCTGGGGAGGGACTCTGGATGAGGGAGGGGAGCCATGGGACGAGGGGGAAGGGTTTTCCACTGCAAGAGGGGAGATTGAGCTGAGATCTCGGGCAGAAATTCTTGGCTGTGAGGGCGGTGAGCCCCTGGCACAGGTTGCCCAGAGAGGTGGGAGATGCCCCATCCCTGGAGGGGTTCAAGGCCAGGTTGGCTGGGGCTTGGAGCAAGCTGGGCTGGTGGGAGGTGTCCCTGCCCAGGGCAGGGGGTGGCACTGGATGATCTTTCAGGTCCCTTCCAGCCCAAACCATTTGATGATTCTGCAGCCCTGAGTTAGTGCCCTGGGTCGCCTCCCCTGCTGTACCTGTGGCGGGGACCCCCATACAACCCTCCTCAGGCACCCAGGGATCACCCCAGTGACACAGGGTGAATTACAGCCCCTGGCCCTGTCCTGTCCTGGGTCTGCCGGTTCCTCTGGTCACTCTTTGGGGACATTGATAATTATCCCCCCAGCTGACATGATGCAGCTCCTGCCTGCTGGGGTTGTGGTGACAGCAAAGCTCTTTGCTTGATGCTGCTCTCGCCATGTATGAGCTGTGTTTCCCTCCATCCACGTGGAGCTGGAACAAGAACAAGGGTTGTTTATGTGGCTGTTTTAACCTGGAGGCAGTGGGATGGTGTGAGGTATCGGAGAATCACCGGCCATGTGAAAGCAGCAAGGCTGTGTCTTTGGAAATCATAGAATCGTAGAATGGTTTGGGTTGGAAGGGACCTTAAAGCTCATCCAGTTCTAACCCTCCTGCCCTGAGCAAGGACATCTCCCACTAGACCAGGTTGTTCAGAGCCCCATCCAGCCTGGCCTTGAACACTTTTAATAATGGGGCATCCACAACTTCTCTGGGTGACCTGTAAATGAGGATCCTGAAAAAAAGCAAGGGGGTGCAAGAAAAGGTTACAGCAATCATCATCTTCCTACTCCTTCATCCCTTTCCCCTGTGTTGCGGTGGTATTCTGGCAAGTGACAGTGGCTGGAGGCTGCGGAGAGACTGGGGGGGGTTATCGGTACATTCAGAAGGTCTCAGGTGTTGTTTTGGTGGCTGTATTCTGGCAAGCGCTGGTGAAAACTCACCGATGTCTGCCATACTGTTTGCATTTTGATTGTGGTGGCTCATTGCAGGTGCTATGCTTGAAGAAGGGATGGTTGCTAACGCAGGTGTTTGCGCTTAGCAGGTGAGTTGTCTGAAATCAAACTCAGTAAGTAAAACACAGTATAAAGCATTAAAAACATTCGGTCACTTCTTCTGATAGTGTCAGAAAAAGTACTTTTTGCCAAGGAAAGTCTTTGAATTGTGGGGGGAAGACTTTCAGCTGATGTCTGGGAGCTGAAAGGCTGTAGGATGTGAAGAAGAGAAAGCCTTTTTGCTAATGGGATCTATCTGTGTCTGAGGGACTTGGGGTGTGAGCCTTTGTTCAAGGAGATTGACCAGATATGTTGTGTTTCCACAGGTGGGTAAAAGCAGAGCTTTTAACAATTATCTTGTTTCCTACAGAGCAGCCGCACCCAGAGAAAGCCATCTATGTGCTGCGGGTAAGGCCTCTTATTAATCCAATGCAAGACAAAACTTCATTTACCCCAAATAAATCTTACCCATTTCAGCATTTGTCTCCTTTTTTATTTTTTTTTAGTGAATTTTGAGCTCGTTAAATAACCTGAGCAAGTGCTCTTCCACTTCCATATATTTTTCCTAACGGTTTCCTTTGTTTCTGTGTTCTTGGCCAAGCAGGTGCTCTTAGTCATGATGTTACACTGTGGAATGACACCAGCCAGATGCATTTGCTATATTAATGTCCAGGAACTGACTTACACCCCCGTGAGGTCCCATTTTAACGTTTAGTTAGCTGGTGGAGTCTGCTGACACAATTTAAAATAGAATTTGATTTTGATGTGGAGGCAAAGTGTAACTGAGTGGCTTAGATCCTTGGTGTTCGCTTTCTTTTTGCTGTTCTGAGCTTCGTTTATTAAAACGAGGGTTATTGAGGGTTTCATTTTACCCTGGAGAAGGAAGTATAAATAAAAGCCGATACTGTTTTGATTTGGCTTCCTAGCACATGAATATTTGAACAGGGCTGGATTTAAAATTAAGTGAGGCTCAGATCCATCATAGTAGCATCACTGCTGTCACATAAGAGGAGACAGATGTAACATTTCATCAGTATCCTCACCAGCCACTGGTGCTGACAAGTCTGTCTTTTTTTTTTGTTTGTTTGTTTGCCTGAGAAATCACCTGGGAAATGAGTCACTTTTAATCTCTTCCTCCTTTATTTGTTGCTTGCCGTAACCAACTGTGAATTGTAACAGGCTTGCTGTGATGCACAGGCTGCCTGCGTGGGGCAGAGATCGGACGAAGCCTTAGCTTGCCTTTGCCTTCTGTCAAAGATCTGAGGACAAATTCTTGCCCCTGGTGTGGATTTTGGGCTCTCAAAGCACCTGTATATGTTTGTTAAAAGAAGGGCTGTCTGCCATTCAGCTGGAAATGTGTTTGCTCTGCTTTGATTTTCAGGTGATGTGCTCATGAGTTGCCACAGACACTACAAAGCCCGTCCTACGCATGGTATTGGGAGGTATAAATACCTGCTCCCAAAGGAGGTAGGCATAAGAACTCCCTTACTGTGCTTGCTTTTAGCTGACCCATCTTTTCACAGTCTGATTTAAATGTTGGTATTATTAATTCCGTGGTTGATGAATCATATTAAAAAGAAATAATGTAATTATTTACTTCTGCTTCTCTTGATAAAGAGTGTTATATCATGTGAAGTACCCACTCACAAGGCTGCATAAATACTTTCTTTTGTCCGGTACGTTCTTGTTCAAGTTAATGAGTAATCTCTTCCTGATGCTGAATTTAATATCCCAACTTCAAATTATTGCAGAGTATTATAAGCAGGTCTTATTTGCGTCTAAACTTTTTACATTCCCTGAAATTTGGAAAGACAACAATTTTTGTGGAAGGAGGGAACAATAACTCATCAAGACAGCTGCCTCAAAGGCAGGAACTGGAATAAAAAGCAGTTTGTTTTCTACTCCTTGGTTTCTCCTGGAAGAAATTAATCATGATACGCACGTATTTTTCTGTGTGACTTCTGCGGTGCTGCCATCCAAGAACTGAACTGCTCAACTTGAGAACATCTGTTAAGATAATGTCATCCCAGTTTTGTAGTCGGGGAAAGTGAGCACAGATGGGCTGTGATATGTTCGACATAGTTCAGCAAACCTTTGTTAGAAGAGAGTACCTTAGCATGGTCTCCTGTGTGGGCAAGGGTTAATGTTTTTTTTTTTTATTTCCAGCTTTGTTCAAAACAGATATGCTTTCTGTTTCTTCTTTTTTAAAAAAAAAATACAGGGTCCAAAGAAGAAGAAGGATAAAGTACAGATGAAAGAGATAAATGCTGGGACTGAATATGAGTACGGAGATGTCAACATCCAGATGACTTCCTATGATATGTGTCTTGTGGAGCATTTTGCTCAGTACGTGCATAAACTCTGCAACCGACTCTCCATTAAAGTGAATGAAAGGTATGAGGAACACGGCTCCTTGTTTGTCATCCCTCGTAATCACATTGCGTTAGGCCGCACGAGGCTCATAGATGATGATACTTTGCAGACAAGGGTGCAATCTAATCTCACTGATAGATTCTCGCATGTAAATCCAAATCTTCTGTCATCTGCCTGGTGTTCTCTTTTCGTGTGTCTGTACTGTTTTGGATGCTCTATTCTTATAAGGAAGGCTGAAATGGAGTTGTTGAGGCACTGACTGAACGGATCTCAGGGAAAAAAAAAATAGCTGTTACTTTTTGTTCCTTTGAGAAGGCGGCTTAAGCCTGTGGGTGCTGAGCCCGGGAATGTAAGCTTAAGTATTGCTGACTTTTGCTGCTGTTTTTTCTTTACGGTGTTTCATCCAGGCTCTGCGCATATATTGTGCAATAAGCAAGTTATACTGATTATACAAACTAGAATGAGCTTGGGAAACCCCTGAAGCTTGTGGGAGAGCTGCCCTCCACTTTAGTTTAGTAATAGAGGATGCTTCAGTTGCACACTAGATTTTCGAAGCAGGTGAACCCCTGACAGCAGCTTTGCTCATTTTAATGAGTCTGAGGAACATAATACAGCTCCTTGGTGCCTGCAGTGCACCCAAGGAGCTGTAGTCACTGGGAGAAGCACTGCGTTGCTGTAAGGAAGTAAAAACACTTGATGGCGATTATCTGAAATGTCTATCTTTACCTCTGAGTATAAACATGGGTTCCTGCTTATGCCGATTAAACCTATCAAAAATCATTTGCTTTATGTTCGTCCACTTTGCTGAACTGTCAGCTGTGGATCTGAAATCCTGTGCCCACAGATCAGCCGCTTGTAGCCTCTGTGATGTCTTTTGCACTAAACAGCACTAAAAATGGTGACACAGCGGTGACTGACAGGTGTTTGTTTTGAGGAGGATACCCAGCGACACTAAGAAATTACAGTTCTGTCAGCAGCAATGAAAGAATTCACAGAAAAATCCCGCAGCCTGAGACTACTGATAGCACTTTCAGTGTAAAGCGTTAGTACCTTGTATCATACTTGTGCCCTCTGAGGTTGGACTTGGTGTGCAGAGTTCGATATGTACAGAAATAAATTATTTGCCCTTTAAGAGCAAAATTTGCAGGGTAAAACGTGGGCAGGAGGATGTAACCTGTAGTTATTGATGCTGTACAAATGGAGATGGGGAGGCCGAGGTCTCTGGAGTCACACTTACCAGAGAGCAGAATCTGATCAGTGCTTGATGGTGCTGTTGTTAAATTCAGAGGTGAAAATAATGTCTTTTGAGTGGTGTGTTGCAGCAGTGGCTTTAGCTTTGTTCCCGATGAACAGATTGCAAAATAAGTCAGAACTGTTGCTTTAACAACCATAAAGAAGTTAAAAGTTCTCTTCTCAGGCTGGTGTTTGTAGCTGAAACAGGTTTTTGCTGGCAGTAGTGCTGCAAGCTTCTCCCTTATCTCTTTCCAGTAAAACACTCGGCTTCTGCCAGTGCTTGATTTGCAAGATACGTTGTTTGCATAATTAATTTCTCATGAAAAGTTAATCTGTTTCCACGTTCTCTGCTGCTGGAGGTTGATTCATTCCTGTAAAGTAGTGCAAATCTATCCTCCCTGTCTTAAGCGCTGACCTGTGGTTCCTACAGCTACGCGATGCCCACCAAAACCAACGAAGTGCTGTTCCTGGAAGAGCGAGGTTCCAAAATGCAGCTGGACGCGGTCCTTACTACCCATCAGAGGGTTGTCCAGGTATGAGCTGGCGTTTGCTGACAGCACTGCGGCTCTTGTGCAGCACATCCTATCTCAGGCTCTCAAAACCCCTTAACAAGTGGAGTTAAGTGCTTTGAACAAATGAAAGGCATAATTTTGGGCGTAAATTGAAGCACGAAGAAGTCTAATGAGGTTTCTTGCTAAAGGTTACTCATAAAGTAGAAGCAGAGGAGGGGTTCCTGGATTCTGTATTTCGGCCAGAAGGTTTACTATCTATTTTATGCAGAATATTTGATGGAAGGGGTAGAAAAATCATGTTCAAGGATGAATGCGTGGACAAACCTGATGAAATTTAAAAATACCATTAGTATCAGGGTCAGCTTCAAAAGCGTACAACTGATCGAGGTAAATAGGTGCTTCTCCTAAGTGATTTTTTTTTTTCCTAGTTTATAGCGTGTTCCCTTGCTATATGCGGAGTCTCTGCTGCATTACATTTTAGACCCAGAAGTAGACTTTTTCCTCTGGAGAGAGCTGATGTGTGGTTAACGCTGGGGCTTGCAGGTTTGCCGTGGCAGCCTTTGTATTAGAGTCTCACCTAAATTAAGATCTTCACGCGTGGCTAAGTCTCCCTACATGCAGGAGACCATGCAGGCAGGGATGGGAAGCACAATATTTGTAGACAAGAGCCAAAACGAGAGCTTTGGGCCGCTCTTCTCTAATGGAGTGGTTGACTGCCACAGGCTCATACTGAAATGGACTCTTTCTGTGCCATTAATATAAAGAGGCCATTTTGCATGGGGTGTCCTGCTCCTCCAGTGCTTCTGTTTCTTCTTTCAGATCAGCGGTTTGAGTTCAACGTTTGCTCCGATACTCTTGGAAATTATTCAGAGTAATCAGCCTGAAGGGGTCCATCTGTTAGTGAAAGAGGTATGTTTAATTTTACCAGTACCTTTGCGTTTCGGAAGCAGATGTGCTGTGTGACTTGAATTTGCTTTGAAAATACAGACCCGGTCCTGAGACTACTGTCTACTCTAGACTTGCGGATACCTAGGATCTGCCAGAACTAAGCCCTCACTTGGTCTATGGAAATCCATTATCTCTTAATTCTTGATGAATGTTTAATTTTCCATTTAGCCTCCTGTAATTAGTACCACAGAAGGTACTTTCCTAGCCAATCCCATAGATCTGTAGGAGAGGGCAGGTTGCAAGTTGCTTTCCTTTGCTGCCGCAGGTTGCCTGCGACTCAGAAGGGAAAGCTTTCCTTCAGCAGTGCTTCACTGCCTCTTACCTAGGAATCGCCAGGAACTTCATGGAGCAGTCGGTAGCAAAACTGGGACTGGAAATCCAAATGCTGTGCCCTGTTTTGACGGAGTTTGTTCTGGGAAAGGTTCAGCTTGTTTTCGGCAGAAAAGCCCGATAGTTTTCTCAGCACTGAGGACTTCAGGACAGAACTCCACTCACTGGTGGACCAGGCATAAGGAGATATTTAAACTTCTGTCATTTTACATTCAGACAGAACAGTCCCAGGAAGCCCTATTTGTTCAGGGACAAAAGATTTTTGTGCCTTGAAAGGGAAGGCAATACAGTAAACTCAAATGTGAAAACACAGTTGGCTTCTTAAGTGGCCTTTGAAGAATGTTTAGTTATCTCCAGCTCTGCAAAACCAGAAGGAATACAGGAGGTGGTCTCTTGAGTCTAGTAATCTCCTCTGCTTTTGGTCACAGTCCCGTCTCTGCCTTAGGGCTGCCATTTATTTATTTATTTATTTTTAAATTTTGGCTGATGTCTTTGTCTCCGGAGGGAGAACTGTGACATTGTGCCATTTGCAAAGTCATTGCAGTCTGATGCAGGAAGCCCAGGGGAGAGACCCAAGCTGGCTTCACAAGACTGGCAGTGCAGAAGAGAGATTAAAGCTTTGGGATGCTCTTTCAAAGTTCTGCAGAAAGTGGCATGTCTCCTCGAGAAAAGAGATGCTTCGGTGATAGGCAGCGGCAGAATTTGAGGTGTCCGGTTGACTTCTTGAGCACAATGCAGTTGTGCTCACTCTTCCAAAAGCAGCGGAGGAGCCTACAAGGCTGAATTTTAGAGCCCGTGGGGTGACCAAGCGTGTCCATGGCTGCCATGCTCACTTGCTGCCAGAATCATAGAATCATCTAGGTTGGAAGGGACCTTTAAGATCAATCTTTTCTGCCCTCTGTGCTTTACCCCCGGCAGCTGCTCCTCTTGCAGGCTGGATGTAAGAGAGGAGGCTTAAAGCTCTGCCACCTGCTTCCAGGTTGAGCTGCCCGCGAGATCTCAGCCTGCAGTGACTGGGGCTTCCCACTCCCTGGGTTCAGTGGATGTTTAAGCCTTTTGTTTTTCCTCTCTTAATTGATTCTCTTTGGGAGAGAGTTTTGTCTTTCTCTTGATTTGAAAAAGTACTCAAGAGGTGATTCTGATTTGCTTGGGGTTTTTTTTCCCCCTTCCCTCCCCAGCACACAGAAGCTGACTTCAAGAGCCGATTAAAGTCTCGACCGGAACTTGAAGAGCTTCTAGCGCAGATGAACTGAGATGAAGAACGCTCCATCCATTTCAGAGCCGCCTCTGGAAGAGCGAGGCTTCTCCTTCTTGGCTACTTAAGCCTCCAGAAGGTGACTCCATGAGCACTGTAGTGATAACTTGCGGAACTGGAAGAAATTTCCACTGTTGACAAGCAGCTTGTCTTAATAAAGACAAATACGTGTGTTTATATCTGATTTGTACGCTGAGTGAAGGGGCTTCACAATGAAATGAGGCTTTTCTCAGTTCTTCCCCCCCCCCTTTTTTTTTCTCCTTTATGTTTTACTCTTGGTATACAAGGATTTCTGTGAGTTTTAGTCTGCAGAAATCTCTGCAAGTTACTAACGCTGTACTGCAACGCTCCCAGATGTTACTGATGTGGAAGTGACCACCCTGCTCCATTCTTCAGCTGGAGAAACGCATTGTTCTCGTAGAGCTGCTTAAATCGGAGCTTTGCCAACACGAATGGAGCCGCAGAGCCCTGGGAGGGTTGGGGATGATCATCCCCGAGCAGCTGAACAACCGCTACTTGACAGAAAAAAGCCTCAGAGGGCAGAGGCGGGAAGGTTGGGGCTGTCAGGCAGAGTATGCAAAATTTCTCCTTAATTTCTGATTTGCCTTTCAAGCCAGAAAGGGTAAATTTTTGACTCCCCAAAGTCAATCTGCTTTTTGACTCCCCAAAGTCAATCTGCTTTTTGACTCCCCAAAGTCAATCTGCTTTTTACCCTTTTGGAAAGGGAGAAATTACTTGTGCCTCGCAAGGATAAATGCCTGAAGCACAAAGCGGTTTGGGGGATTTCCCAGGACGGCACCGGATGCTTTTCCCAGAACTGGTGCTTTTCTCGAGGGATGTGGGACAGAGGATGTCCCAAATTTGGCCGAGCTGCTCAGCTTCTTATCGCCATCCTGCAAAACCCAGAGCCCGTGGGAGCTGTGGATTTTAGGTGCACGTAGGGGTCAAACGGGTCACAGCACCTGGGTTTTTGCTCCCATCCTTCCTATTTCAATTTTTGAGATCGCACACGGCTGTTTTTATTTAGGCTGGAGCTGACACAGTACTGATCACACCATCCTTTAAGGAGGTGCCTTAGAACCAAACTTAAGCCCTGGTTTGATGGATGCTTCTTTGCTGTTCCTGCCCAAAACCTGGTTTGTTTGGGATTTTTTCCCCTTTTCCTAAGCACCAGCCCTTAAAAAGAGGGAAAATAACACATAAGCACTCTTCCCCCAAACTGGGGCTGCTCAGGGGTTGCTGGATATTCACTCATGGGTCTTGTGCCAGTTGTGATTTTTGGCTGACAGCACCCAAACTCAGCCACTCGGCACCCACCTTCCTTGGAAACAGCCTGGAAAGTTCCGCCCCCCCTGCCAAAAGCCACGGGGCCCCTCCCTTTCCAACCCACAAGAAGCCATTTTATTTTCTTTTTCGTAGCTTATTTGCTAGGAAGTGGTGTTCAGAGCCTTTTTTTCTTCCCATCCCTAATCCCCTTGGGAGTTCCCAGGAGATAAATCCCCCCCTCCCAAATCCTGCCTGGTGGGACACAAGGTTATGGCTGCTGGGAAAAGCTTTGGGATGGCACAGGGAAGGACACGGAGTGGAAATCCGCAGTAGGGCTGTCGCACCCAACTTGGGCGCCGTGAATGCTCCCAGTTTGGGACATTTTGGGCTGGAAATGCCCATCTCACCCCACAGCTGTCCCCTCTGAGCTCCCGGTTATTGACGATGGTGCAGACGGAGACAAGCAATTCGTCCAGGATAACGAACACCACCGGATTTAATTTCCCAACAATGTAGCATGGATTTACTGGCACATCTGCCCCCTTGTATGAAAAATAACATCAAAAAAGGGCCAAATGCCGCAGCTGCCCCGTTCCTGGGGTGCCGATGGTGGGCTGGCCGGGAGCCGGGGCAGGGAGGCCCGGTGATTTCAGTCCCCGGTGGGCGAGGGGTGGGCTTGGTGCGAGTCGGATGCCCGGTGCGGTTCCTTGGCACGCTGCCGCCGGGCCATGCACTCGCCGAAAGCCCGGACCTGGGGCTGGCAGTGCCGCCAGTCCTGCCGCGCTGCCATGCACTCCTGCAGCTCCCGGTGCTGTGCCATGCAGCCCGTCCGTGAGATCATGGCGTCCACCGGGTCCTCCTCATCCTCATCTTCCTCCAACGACCGACTACGGTTCCAGGTGTGTCCAGGCTTCGCCATCGCCCAGCCAGGCTGGGGCAGGACAGCAGGCGTCAGGGCACTGCCTTCCCCTCCAGAGCCCTGTGTGGGTCACTGCCCCCTTTTTTGGGGCACCTCCCAGGGTGCCCGGCACCCCCCCATACCTCCATGGGTGCTCAGCACCTTCTGCACCCCCCTCCCACACCCCTATGGGTGCCCAGCATCCTCCATGCCCCCATGGGTACCCCCATACGCTCCATGCACCCCCACGGAGGAGCTCAGCACCCTCTCCGCATGTAGCCCAAACACCCCCATGGGTGCCCACAACCCCCCGTGCACCTTACCCCCACCCATGGGTGTGCAGCACCCCCCGTGCACCTTACCCCCACCACCCCCAACCCAGAGCTGTCCCAGCCCCGCTCCACCCCGTGAGTGCTCAGCATTTCCCCCGTGCACCTTTCCCCCACCCATGGGTGCCCAGCACCCTCCCCAACCCCTACCTGCCCCCCCCCCCCCCCACGGGTGCTCAGCACCCCCATGCACGCCCCATGGGTGCTCAGCACCTCCCCCATGCACCTTACCCCCACCCATGGGTGTCCACCACCCCCATGTAGCCCCCATGGATGTCCAGCACCTCCCCCACACACCTTACTCCCCACCATGGGTGCCCACCACCCTCCCCAATGCCTACCTGCCCACCCCCCAAGCCCTATGGGCGCCCACCACCCCCATGGGTGCCCAGCACCTCCCCCATGCACCCTATCTCCACCCAGGGGTGCCCAACACGCCCCCACGCACCCCCTCGGCTGCCCAGCAGCACCCTCCATGCTCCTCCCATGGGTGCCCAGCGCCTCCCCCACGCTTCTCATTCGTACTCGCACCCTTCGTGCTCTCCCGATGCCATACGACCACCCCCCCCGTACCTGCCCAGCAGCGCAGCGCGGCCCCTTTAAGGCTGGCGTCGGAAGAGGCGCTGCCGGGGCGGGCGCGGGGCGTGGCGGCGGGAGCGCTCTCTCATTGGAAGACGTGCTTCCGCTTCCTCCCCGCGGGGGCTGACGGGAAGGAGAGAGGCGGAAGGGGGTGCGTGTGTCCCAGCAAGATGGCGGCGACGCTGAGGATCCAGAGCGACTGGAGCCAGGCGCTGAGGTGGGTATGGCCTGCCTGGTTCCCTTCCCCTGGCCCCTCTCCCCTTCCCCTGCCTTGCACTCACCGCCGTTCTTTCTCTCCGCAGGAGGGACGAGGGCGAGGCCTGGCTGAGCTGCCGGAGCCCTGGTGAGTGCTGAGAGGCCTGAGGAGGCCTGGGAGGAAGGTGGGCTGAGGGGTATCTGGGGGGTCTTAGGGGACCCTGTGGGTTAGGAGGGGGTGAGGGCGGTTGGCTGTGGTTTGTTTAGGAGGGTGTGAGGGAGGTTGGGGGGATCCTATGGGTTAGGATGGGGTGAGGGTGGATAGGGGAGCCCTCTGGTTGAGGAGGAAGTGAGGGATGTTGGAGGGGGCCCTGTGGGTCAGGAGAAATGAGGGAGGTTTTGAGGGGGGACCCTGTGGGTTAGGAGGAGGTGAGGGAGGTTTTGGGGAGGCAGTGGTTTATGAGGGGGTGAGGGCAGTTGATGGGGGCAGCATGTGGTTAGGAGGGAGCGAGGGAGGCTGGAGGGGTCTCCTGTGGGTTAGGAGGAGGTGAGGAAGGTTTTTTGGGTGGCCTGTGGCTTAGGAAGGGGTGAGGGCACTTGCAGGGGGGCATGTGGTTTAGGAGGGGCTGAGGGTGGTTGGGGAGTGCCTTGTGGTTTAGAACAACCCGAGAGTGGTTGAGGGAACGCTCTGTGGGTTAAGAGGGGGTGAGGGTGGTTGCGGGGGATGCCCTGTGGGTTAGGAGGGGGTGAGGGAGGCTGGGGGCCCTGTGGTTTAGGGGAGAGTGACAAGAAAGTGATTTCCAGGGGGGTCTGAGGGGTGGCTGAGCTGATGGCTGCTCTCCCTGCAGGGAAGCCGACGCTCTACGGCAGCCTGACCCGCCGTGGGCTCAGCACCGAGGGCGTCCCTGACATCGCTGCCTCCGAGGGCTTCGTGGTTGGGGAAGTCACCAAGGTGCCAGGGCTCAGGGGGAGCGGGGGTCGGTAACTACTTTCCACACACGAAGGGATGATACTCTTATACCAGTCAAGATAGCAGCCTAAAGCTGTCGCCCAGTCCCCTGCGTGGTTCTATCCATCTGTCCTTGGCTTTCCACCTGTGCAGTGCCCTGGAGCTGGTCCCTAGCATCCCATAGTCAAACTGGGGTTGTGTGTCATGGCTGGCCCGGCCATAGCAACCATCGCCACCTGGGGCCTGCATCTTGAGGAAGCATATGGAGATGAGCCCAAGGCTGCACCCTCCATCAGTCTTTAGGCTGTGGGAGATCACAGCAAGGTCAAGATCATAGCTCTGCTTTGGCAGCCTCTGTGTTTCAGCACTTCTAATTCTTTTTCCCCTCTCTTTCCTCCCCTAGAAAAGCATTCTTATTTCTTGTCCTCACGAAAATGTGTCCACAAAGTTCCTGGCCCCGTACACCACTTTTTGTAGAATTCATCAGAAAAGTGTAAGTAACCTTGTGAAGTGAGTGGAAAATTACTGAAAGTGACCATGAACTTTCACAACTTGTTTCTGACTGTTGCGTGCCTGTTCTGAGGGGTGGCCTGCAGCATGACTTTGTGTGTGAACTAGATAATAAAACATACCAGATTGTAGAAACCCAGGAAACTTGGTTATGGTTAAGTTTACCCCCCAAAATCTACAATTCTGTAGACTGTTTTGTTGCGAGTGATCTAATTTCTGCTCACTTCAGGCCATGACAGATCCTCCTGTAAAAGAATAAGATGTGTGAAGTAGTGTATGAAAAACCAAGATAAAAATAAGAGGTTCCAGGCACTGAGCTCTTCATCTCTGACCGGTTCAAATCTATCCCTGGTTTATAGTGTCTGTTTGCTGCCATGTAATGAAGTTGTCTGTTTTTGATATTTGCCATATGAGTTTCTGTTTCCGGGGCTGGGAATTGAATGTTGCATAAACTCATCTTGACCTGGTGGGATTTCAGAGACCAACAAGGCCCAGCTTGTCTTTAAAAAAATAAAAAAATTGCATTAACTTCTCACTTATTTAAAAGCAGTCCTGCTCATTTGTCTGAATAATATTCTTTCTTATTGCATCCCATCAATCTGGGGGTGCAAGAAGTACGGCTCCTCACTGAACAGTGATACAGAAAGGCTGACTCTGACCTGAAATTTCATTTCTTTGGTGAAAAGAACTTGGCTCTACTGGAAAGTAGTCTGAGCTTTGGCTGAACACTTAACCCTACGGAGAAACGATCCCAGAGACAAGGGAGTGTGTAGCCTGCAGGTACAACCGGCTGCCCTAAAGGGAGTCCCCTGAACGCTCCTAGAAATGTTTTAGAACCCTTGTCTCATGATTTATTGCATAAATTGTTGTGATAAACCCAGCTGAAAATGCTGAAAAGTTGAAAAGCCAGTCCCTATTAACGAAGCTCAAAAGCGGTATAAATCAAGGTGCGTTTTGACATAAAGGCAGTTCCGCATCTCTACAGCTGTTTTAAGAGGAGCTTGGCAACAAGGCAGCTCCGGAGACAGAGGTGAATCACTTCTCTGAGCTTTGTGCTGCTTAAGAGTCCACAGCTGCCTTTTTGTGTGATAAATGGAATCAACATTCAAAGCACAGCAAAATGGAAATGCAGGCGTAAGTGTTTAGTCTGCTGTCAAATGGGTGTGATGGGTTACAGCTGCACTGCAGATCTCTCCTCTGGAAAGCAGCTGAAGCAATATCTATTAGTATGTAGATGAGTTTAAAGCCGGTGTGGACCAAGCTCCAGTTATCCTTTTTACCTGCTGCCTCTTCTTCTGAGCACTCATGCTTGGCCTTGCCTGTTTACATATCCCTGCTGAAAGTTTGAAGATACGTCAAATGTCAGTGAGGCTTTTCATTCCTGCTTGAATGACCTTCACAGGCTTTTATTTTTAAAATAGAGAGCAAATTTCCACAGATTGGTTTGTTGTATAAAATGCCCCTCATGTTACCAATGTATTTCTCACATTACCAATATGGAAGTAAATGCAGTTAATAACTGTTGTAACGACTAAACCATTACCTTGTGCTCTTATTTAAATATTCTTATTTAGATCTTCTGTCTTCCTGGATATTAGCAAAAATTTTTACACTGAAAGGGTTATCAAGCATTGGAACAGACCACCCAGGGAGGTGGTTGAGGCACCATCCCTGGAGGTATTTAAAAGATGGGCAGACATAGTGCTTAGAGATACGGTTTAGTGGTGGGTTTTGTCAGTGTTGGGTTGATGGTTAGGCTAGATGATCTGAGAAGTCCTTTCCAGCTAGGCAATTCTATGAAATCCTGTTTTAATTCCCAATTTTTTTTCAAGTGGAGGTTGAATGTTGATACTGCACCGTGTTAAAATTAGCTGTGACTTGAGCTGTCAGAGCTTTTCAGGAGGGCGGTTTAGTCCGACTCTTGCTTGGATAGGAGAATTTACGACTGAAGTTAGGCATATCATGTCCCCACAAGCCCTGGCTGATGCATGTGCAGCAATAGGATGCCATAGGATGTCCTCCTTAACATCTGGAAACAGCTGGAGATTGATGCAGTTCTGTTATGTACTTGGCCTGCCTGAGGGCATCATCCTTAAATCTCAGGCTGTTGTCTTTCTTGGCAAAGTCTACTTGTATCTTTGCATTTCCCTGCGGAAATGGTAGTAAATCCAACTGTCTCTTCAGGCTGGCCGCTAGTTAAAGCTGAGCGCCTGCGAGAGGATGGACAAAGCCCAGTCCTGTTTGAGAATAGTTAATTGGTCAGAAAAGCAGCTAATCTGAAGGCTGGGATGAAGGTGAGCAGCCTCATCCCTTACATACCTGACCAGGTGGTTGGGACCTGCGAGCGCACCGACAGACTGTGCAGGTTAAGACCAGAAACCTGTGCTTCGTCGTGGTGGGATTGGAATGGCGACGGAAGTGTGATCTGCAGTTCTCATCGTGGATCTGCATTTCTCATTTCTGTCAGTGGATTTTACCACTGTAGTATTTTCTTCTAATTCATGGAGTGCAAAAGCAATTTTTAGGAAGCTTTTGGAGGTGATACAGTATGACTCCAGTATTCAAATCTTGCAAGACGAGACAGCTATTCCACTATGTAGTTGTGATAGTTTTGGGTTTTTTTTGCAGGATACAACACTGATGTTAACCTTTGCTCTAACAAAATCTATATAATTGTTTTTTCAGCCTGTATAGTGTTGCTGCAATCCGTATTGGAAATACCTCTGTCACTTGGAAGATGTAGTCGTTTCTTTCAAGGCTAGAATACATGTTATCTTATTCCATGCACAACTAAAATGCATCTGCCTTTCCCGAATGGCAGCAATAATGTCTGGCATCATGGGAAAAGCTGCCCTTTTACAAGAATACAAGCTCAACAGCTGCTCTTTTTCAAAAGTATTCGGCTCTCCCCGTGTTTGTGCAAAGCCAGCAGTTGTTAATACCTTAGCGTGACAGGCCGTGTGAGGAGTTAGCCTGCCTGCATAAGGAGCTAGTCTTGAGTCAGAGTTTCAGGAAAATTTAGGCTGTACTGTTGGCTTCCTAAATATCTCAACGTCTTGTGGGCTTGTGAGCGCTCTCAAGCTGGCCAGTTAGCTCAATTTCTTATCTGTGTATTGGAGTTGCCAGAAAAATCCGGATTTCTGCTTCACCTGGGGTAAGCCTGAAATACAGCCGCTGTCTGTGCAGGCTTCTGACTCAGCGTTTCTTTTTCTCCCTGCTTTGCAGATCTCTGCAGTGTCACAGGCAGAGAATAACAATTTCTTGGTCCAATTTGGTGGCAGTTATAATAAGAAGACTGGGGTGCTTCGTGCCAGGTTCCAGTCATTCATCTGAGCTGTGGCTGCGGGTCAGCCCACATCAGCTTGCTCTTGAAGGAGGAATGCAGCAGTCTGTGTAAACAGATAAATTGAGGAGAATTACTTTCTCTGCTGCCCTTGTCCTCTAGAAAAAGCCTGCTCTTTGGGATCCACTTGTTTTTTGATTTCTTAAGGGCTTAATTAGTATCTCATAAAACATAGAGAGAGAGTGAGGTGAGAAAGCCTGTGAAGCCCTTGCTTAAATGTTAGGATATTATCAGGCTAAAACTGTTTAGCTAGGAGTATGGAAGCTCTTTTGGGTGTTTTAAATTAGTCCAGCAGTATGCCTTGGGGAGACAATAGCGCTGAGTGATGTACTTAGCCCGTCTCCCCTAGTACAGAGTTAGTCTCTTGAGCAGAAATACTTATATACAGGGTCATACAAAGCTCATGTTTGGTGTTTTTTATGCTTCTGCAGATTACCTGTCTTGATATTTCCAGTGGTGGAGGGCTTGGCGTATCTACCAGCACAGATGGGACCATGAAAATCTGGCAGGCTGCGAACGGAGAAATAAGAGTAAGAGCGTCTGGCTTTGTTGTGTGTTGTCTGTGACATTACTGAAGTCACTCGGCCGTGACTGTGGTTAGGCTATCCACACTCTGTGGTCTAGGGCAGGCAAGAATCTGGATTTTGATTGAAAACCTAATTGAAACTTGACATCCTGGAGGTTTTAAGTCAAATCTGTTGGAAAGCATGACTTTTCCCAAGGGAAATGATGCTCAGCAATCCGGAGAGGAGTCCCAGGGTGAAAATGAGAGTGGGTACTTAGGAATGACAGCAGGGATGGCAGCTAGAATGCAGAAGGTAACTGACAGCTCCTAATCTGTGTGGTACAAGCACTGAATTTCTGCAGTAGAGAAGAGATGAGGAAAAGGACTCTTGCCTGTGATGTATTAACCACAGTATGTCTAGCTGCCTTCCCAGTTAAGGTGTTTCTTGGGGAGCTTGACCTGTCAGCTGCTTGTTTGGCAGAGGATAAAGACATTTAATCTGCTATTAAAAACAAATGTGGTATTCTTTGCTATATAATTAGTTACGCAAATGGCAGAAGGAGGCACAAATTGTACCTGCTAGCTCTCAAACTCAGAGAAATCCATTGCAGGAATGCAAATTCAGAGGATTTGAGCGTAATCCTCTGCCTGCATGGGAAGTTTTCCAGCGTCACCCCAAGTTTTCCAGTGTCATAGCTCAAAAATTGCTCGGCGTAAGGGTTCTAACAATGGAACTAGCACGTAGTTCTTTGTTTTTCCAGAGACAATTGGAAGGCCATGTGTATGATGTGAATTGTTGCAGGTTTTTCCCATCGGGCCTCGTGGTTCTGAGTGGGGGAATGGATGCCCAGCTAAAGATCTGGTCAGCAGAAGATGCCAGCTGCGTAGTAACATTTAAAGGTCACAAAGGAGGTACAGAGTACTTAGCCTTTAAAATGCTTGATCGGCCATGTGTATAATTGCCTTGCGTCTGAGGGCTAATGTTCAGTCATCAGCCTGCTGCACTTTGTGCTGTGCATTTGTATTAGATGTCTGGAGTATCTTTTCCAAGCTCCCAGAACTTGAATAAAAAGATAGGTCGTAGTTGTATTAGACAGATGAAATTATTTCTCTCACTGACCTGTGTTTTCTTCATTAATTAAGGTTAAAAGAGGGAGGATGCAGTCCGTTAGCCTGTTGTGAGTGCCAGAGGTGGAGGCAGAGGACATTCTGCTCCTCCAAGGCAGTCTTAGCTCTCCAGAGCTCTGACTTGCAATTCAGTAGGTTTGCTGCCTGCACTGGGAATGCAGCCTGCTCACACCCAGATTATCCTGCTCACCTTCAGTTGCTCCACAGCCTCTTCCTTTTTTTTTTTTTTTTTTTTTTTTCCTTCTTTCCTTGACCGGTAAAGCATATAGCAGTTTATTATGGACTTGCAGAACTTGGGCAGGCAGTTACCTGCCTTGAGGACACATGCTGTTGAAAGTAAGGCACAGCAAGAGCAGCTGCAAGGATACTTAAGTGATTATTTCTTAAGAAGGCTTGCAATAATTAAAGGTCCCTCCTAACCCGAACCGTTCTATGATTCTATAATAAGCTTGTTCACCCTTATACTGAGGCCAGATGTTCCCCTCTGCCCCTGCTGATTGTCTTGCTGCTGAAAATGAGAGTAAATTCTTCACCCTCGGTGTGTCTTCAACATAGAGGATGCACTGGCCACCTTATGTGGTGAGCTGAATGCTGTTCCTTGTCGTCAGGGTCCACACTACAAACTCCTCCCATTGACAGTTAGTCCCAGAGAAGAACTACAAGGGATGGAAAATGAGCGGCTCGGAAAGGTTCCTGAGAGCTGTGATCGAAGCAATTTCTGGACAGAGCCTCTGTTAATCTCTGGAAAGAAGATTTCGTTGCCAGAACCCCTTGTTTGGAAGCAGTGTGGATTTATACGTAATGCTTAAGCAAGCTGCCATTTTACTCCTGTTTACACCCTCCCCAGAGCACAGTGGCCGGTAGTGCTGTCTTGTCATGGCAGGCGGTTGCTTCCTAAGGGATGCCAACTTGAATGCTTGGGTGATCGTGAGCAAGTCCAAGTGAGTTTTGCATTTGTGTGGAGATCAGATGCCCAAAACCCTCCTCCAGATTTTCTCCTCCTTGAGCAACTAACTGCTCTGTACAGGCTCCTGTTTTTCCCTGTCTCACAAGGTGCAAGGCTTTATTGAAAAGGTTAATAAGCCCTGTGGCTGGCTGCCCGAAACTTGATTAACTTAAAATTTGTCTTGCGCTGAACCTGCCGTTGTTATCACGTGATGTGTTTGTGTGAACTCAAAGTACTTTGCCGCAAATGTCCCGTAAACAAAACGTGGCAGGCGGTGTAACAGAGCTTTGGTCAGAACGATGCTGGCTGGCTCCTAAAGGCTCTGAAGCTGACTTCATTCACTGCTTATAACTCCAGCCCAAACTGCTGCTGTCAGTTTGCTTGGCTTGCCCCTGTCATTTGAGCTTGTTATTTTTTAATGACTGCTTCTGTAGGGAAAGCATCAATTAAATCTTCTAACCGTCTGACTGTTCCCTTCCAAAAAAAAACCCACTGCATCATTTTTTCAGGTCTAGACTCAACATCACAGTGAAATGAAGTATTTAGGGGATGTTAGCACCTGCAAAGACTGCTCTTTTGATGTTGCTGGAGCTGGATAACGTGGATGCTGCTTGCCCCACACAGCTTTGGGGATTATCCAGAGCTGGACTTGTCGAAGTTCTATGAGTGCTGGGCCAGACTGTTTTCTGCCCAAGTTAGAGGTTAATTTTGGAGGTGGAAACTTGGCAGCAGCTGCGGTATCAGTTCAGTCTGACGCGTTGCTGGTCATTTTATTGGTAATATCTTACCTTTGTGCCAGGTGGCAGCTCCTGCTCTGTAGGGTTTGCTGGGAGCTGCTGCCTTCCTCATACACCCCTTTCTAGATGCTGCCCCACGTTGCACCCCACACAGTTTGACCGTGTGACTGGTGGCAGTCTGGGGACAGTGGCTTGGGGCTTGTAGTTGGGTTTGCCTTGGGAAATGAGGTGCTTTGTCTACCTGCCTTCTGTGCCGTCTGTTTGAACACAGCCTTTGCCTTGATGTAGGTATTTTGGACACTGCCATTGTGGATCGTGGAAGAAATGTCCTTTCCTGCTCTAGAGACGGCACTGCCCGCCTCTGGGACTGTGGAAAATCCGCCTGTCTGGGTGTCATCGCTGACTGCGGCTCTCCGGTCAACGGCATCGCTGTGGGCACTGCTGACAACTCACTGAACCTGGGCACGCCTGAAAAAGCTCCTAGTAAGGATCTTTCCCTTAAAATTCATCTTCATTCCCCTGTCCTAAACTACTTAGGTCTGTCACAAATAATCCTGAGTGCATGGCATGCTGCTGTGTGCCCTTATACCACCTCAGGAAGGGAACTAGGGTCACCAGAAGAGACCACTCCAGTCCTGCAGAAGAACTGAGCCTTACCCAGCAGTTTAAAACTGGGATCTCTTTGGTTACTGGCCTGCCTTGCTGCATCTGGTCTCTTAGCGTATGGAGGAATGCTGTTACAGGTTCAGCAGGGGTGATCCAAACTGTCACGTTTTGGTACCATCAAGACTCGTTGCGTATCTGCTGCTGGAATTAACTGTTGTCCTTTTGTCAGGTGAACGGGAAGTTGGGACAGAAGGGAAAATCCTGCTGCTGGCTCGAGAAGACAAGAAGCTTCAAGGAGTGGGACTGCAGAGCAGGCAGCCGGTAAGGAGGCTGGGGCTATCAGAAGTACTTGCCTGGGAGAGCGCTCTGAGATGCTGATATAAAATTGGTTCCGAGGCATCAGTCCCTTCTGCTGCAGCAGCTCCTCAGTTTGTAAGCTGCCATTCACATGGCTGTGCAGAGTACCGGGCTGAGGAATTGAGCCAGGTTAAAACTAACCTAGATGGGTGAACTGGTTAGTGTCAATCCCGTTCCATTCCCCTGATAAGGTTCATCATGTGGCGCAGAAAGGGACAGCCAGGCTGGCGGCAGGGGAGGGCTGATCTGTCTGGCCTTTGGCTGAGGTTCTACACTGCGGTGTTCTCCCCGCTACGTATTCCATGGCGGAGAAACTAAAACCTAGTACAATAAAGGGATGTTTTCTCTCCTTCCTACTGGCCAGATTTTTATGTGGGGGTTTGAGGAGTAAGAATTGCTCACTAATTTAACCCAGGTATGGGGAAGAGTATTTAAACGGTGGCCAGTAGATGTCATCGTGAATGCAGGAACTGCAGGCAGTCTCATGCAGCCAAGGTGGAAAGTTACTGTTTGTTCTGGCAGGTGTTTTACATAATGTGTGAAGGGAACCACAGGTGGTTGCCTGTCCATCTCCCTCCTCTTGGCAAAGGGAGATGAGAGTTGGTAAATCTCAGGTAATGGAGTTCTTATCAGGACCATCCTGGACTGTAGGACAGGAGCTCCTGATGACGTAGCAGATTGAACTGCTTGTGGTGTTTGTGGCGAGTAAAATTTGGGTGGAACAGATAATGCTCACCAAGGCTGGTCAGTGAGATGGCAAGGGCTCACCTGGAAAAAGCTCACAGCCTCTGTAGCAATGACGGTGGCTCTTGGAGGAAGGAGTGGCCTGTGCCAGCCTGCCATGCAGATCTGGTCTCGCTGCTCCGTGGGTGTCTGAAGATTAATCTGAGCTCAGCGTTGGTTTGTCTGGCACTGTGTGGCACACGCTTTCTCCAAAGAAGACCCAGGAGCGTTCACTGATTGCACTGTCTCTGCTGACTTGGCAAGACTGATCCTGGAGCGCTGTTCTCCCGCATGTCTAGGAGCAGAGCTGAGGGATTATTAACCTAGCTCTGGGTTTGCTGGAAGAGAATTTACTGATTTAGAAATAAATTATTGCTTCCTTCTCCTGGGTGTCCTGTGTCCTCATCTGAGAGTGTCTGACACTTGCGTTTGTTCCTGTGTTCTCAGGTGTTCCTTTTTGTGGGATCCGATGCCTTCAACTGCTGCGCGTTCCTCTCCAGTACCTATATCCTAGCGGGGACCCAGGATGGGAACATATATCAGCTGGATGTGAGAAACACAAAGTGAGTGAGTGCCTGGGCCTGCAAGTAGTTAAACGGCAACTAATTTTCTGGCTGGGAAAGAGAGCTAGGTTGAGGGTGCTCGCAGGCAATGCCCCTTCGAAAGGATGGATACAGCCCAAGCTGTGGCATCATGAGCTTCTGAGCCTCTTGCAGCTGTCTCTTTCACTTGGGGAGCCCTGGGGAGGGAGGATACTTTGCACAGGTTGGTGATCTAATGGGATGTTCTCTGGCAAGTGCCTCCTCAAAGATTATGGGCTCTGTGCAAGTTTCTTTAGTTACAGAAAAGCTTTTCAGCCTTGATCTGTGACCAGGGCTGCTCTTGGCGTAGCCTTACCTTGTAGATTGTTGCTTTTTATGTGTGTATATATAAAAAATTATGTTCATATACTGTGCATATTATGTTATATATGAATATCTGTGTAATTATGTATAGTCTGTGTACCTATATATGTAGACAGATTTAACAGAAAACATTCCTGCCACCAAAAGCACAGCCCTTTCCTCTCCTTCCCTGGTGAGACTTAAGTGTCTTTGTAGGATCCTGGCATTCACCCTTATCCTCATTCCAGCACGGGACTGGAACTGAGCTGTCACTGAGGGCAAGAACTGCTCTAAGTTGTTTTTTATTAGTGTCAAAGGCGAGCTCTGAGCAGGGAAGCATCCAGATGGTGCTTTTGGGTGGGGGCTGGAGGGGCTGGCACCAAAGTCAGAGTCTTTTGTGCTGGGTGAGCTCCAAGCTTTTGTCTGTGCCTTGGCAAGGATAATCCCTGTGTATAATCCATGGAGATGTGCTGATGTTCACCTGCTAGCTACTCCCATTGCCATCCTTTGGTAACATCTGCAGGAAAACTAGTGCTGAGCTCTGTCTTCTTCTAGAGGACAGACACTCTTTGCTAACCACTGATAAAGTCCCCATGTCCTGTATGTTCTCCTCATGTGTCTTTTAACCATGATCTCACATTCTTCTTTCAGTATTTGCACATTGGAATGGGCTCTTCACTGTAGACCGTAATACTCATCCCTTGTTTCTGCTCCTTTTTCTAGTTCTCCGATCCAGGTCATCCATAGATCAGGAGCACCAGTGCTTTCTCTGCTCCCATACCGAGACGGATTTATTGCCAGCCAAGGTAACTCAAGTGCTGTGTTGTGCCAGTAGAAATTGTATAATCGAATCGAGGAGTTTTGTGCTCTTTGGGTATTGCCCTCTTACATATAACCACCGGCTGGCTGGGCAGTGTCCATGGCAAACAGGCATAGTAGGAGCTGTATTATACGGTTGCGTTTTGCCTTGTGATTTTTATTTTTTTTTCCTCCTGTGTTCCTCTAAGTTGCCTCTCAGTGATTAGAGCCTCTTCCCATTTCTCTGACATCCTCACCACACTTTTCCCTCTTCCTGGGCGCGCCATACCCTGTGATCAGGTGTTTCTGATGGGCCTGTTAGTGCTCTTTGTAATTAAGAGCATGGCTTATTTCACTAACTGGCCGATGTTCCTTCCTTACTTGGTATCTCTTCTGCTCATGTAGGTGATGGAACCTGCTTTATCGTTCAGCAAGACCTTGATTATGTCCTTGACCTCACAGAAGCTGACTGCGACCCTGTGTACAAGGTAAGGAATATGGTGTATCTCCCCAGATAAAGCGCATAGGGAAAGGTGATGCCTTTATCTTGGGATTTGTCAGCCTGCACAACAGGTTCCTTCACACAGTTGACTTTTAAGCTTATTTTTTTTCCTACCTGAATAATCTTAATATTTTGCATAAACAAATCCTCTGTGGTACAGGCTGGTGTTATCTCTGTCGTGCAGGAGCGAAAATGAAGCAGCGGAGTAGCTCGGTTGTTGGAGTAGCTCTGGCAGAACCGTGTTTCTGTTAAAAAAAAAAAAAAAAAAAGTGTGAATTAATTGTGTTGGAAGATCATCAGGGTAAAAGCAGCAGCCGGCTGCCTGTCTTCTCTTGTCCCCTGGTGACTCGAGACCAGCAAGTGGGTCTTGCTGTTGTGTTTCCAGACGTCCCGCTGTGCTTGCACGGGTCAGGGAGAGTGCCCTGGCTTCCCTGGGCTCCCGACCGGGTAGCGCTGGTGGAAGTCACCTCTTGTTTTTAACCCGTTCCAGCTCTGCGGTCCGGTTCCCCCTCTCCTAGTCAACACACACGTTCTAAGGTAACACTCAACCTCGCATGAAGGCTGAGATTTGAGCCATACAACTCATTGGCGTGAGCAAAACACGAGAAAATTCTGAGAAAAGTTATTTTCCCTGTCGGATCTGGCAGAAGAACCCTTATGTGAGCCCTTAACCTGCTCCTGGTGAAACCTTGAATTGTCCCTTAAAACCTGCGAATGTCGTTTCAGGGGATGCTCACCTCCTCTTCCCTCTGTGAAAGTCCAAAAGGAAAACTGATCTCTGAGAATTTTACTTCTAACTGTCACTTGGGGTTGTTACTGTGCTTAAATACTGATATTTTTTCCCCCTCCTCTTTTTCAGGTCGCTTCGTGGGAGAAGCAAATTTACACGTGCTGCAGAGACGGGATAGTGAGGAGATACCAACTTTCTGACCTTTAAGTGTTTGGATCAGCCGAATATAGTGGAGAAATGTGTCAAAATAGCTCTTCCAAGCTTATTTTCCTGTACAGGGTGTTTGAGATGTGTATATAGAATTTCTGAGGCTGTTGTGATGGGCAGGCTCTATACAGAGGTGTTTGGGGACAGGTAATATTTCTTACTACAACACAACTGTGATCATTTGTAATTTGGAGAGCGACTCCGAGGAGTTGGAGAGGATCTTGTGTTGCAACAATTTTTTTTTTTTTTTTTTTCACTGCGGAAAAACTGCTGTTTCTAGGGGGGAAAAATAATAAAAATAAATTAGGGGTGGGGGGTGATGAAGGGGGATTGTGTCGCAGCGTGGACTGAAATAAAGCAACTGCTTTGACAACCCCTGTGTGGAAAAGAAATTTTCCAATAAAAATTATTTAAAAAAAAAGAAAAAAATATAAGAAAAGTAGTAGTGGTTTGGTGTGAGGGGTTGGCCGGAGTCCGAAAGTGGTCCGGAAGAACTACACTTCCCATGGTGCTCCGCGCGGCAGAGACCGGAAGTGCCTCTCGGGACGCGGTGACCATAGCAACGGGGGAGGCGGCCGCCATGGGGCAGGACTACTACGCCGTGCTGGAGCTGGGCCGCGGCGCCACGGACGCCGACATCAAGAAGGCGTGAGGGGCGGCCTCGGCTTTGCGAGGGGAGCCCCGGGGTGGGGGAGCGTCCTGGCGGGGCGGGAGGTGGTGTCGGAAGTCGGGGAGGCCCTGTCCATGGCTGCCCTTTGCCTCCCCCTGCTTCCCACAGCAGGGGCCTGAGGGGGAAAAAAAGGGGCTGGGAGAAGCTGTGAGGGAGTGGCCTGGGATTGGGGGTGTCCTGGCACCCCGGGGATGGCTGCGAGGCTGGGTCCTCCTTTCCTTTCCCTTCGTAGCTATCGGAAACTGGCCTTGAAGAACCATCCTTTAAAATGCAAGGAGCCCTGGGCACCCAAGAGGTTCCGGCAGCTGGCGGAGGCCTACGATGTGCTCAGCGATCGTAAGTGGGGATACAGTTCTCTTCCACGAATTTTAGGGGCGGGAGGTGCTGGAGAGGGGCTGAAGCGTCTCAGCTCTGCGGGGGGGCGTGCTGAGCTCTGAACCCACTGGCACACCCAGGGAGGTGGCATCAGCTCTGTGACCGATAGCCAGGCCGATTGCTGGCACGTATTCCTGCTTCCATCCCAATTTGTTCTCGAGGTGGCAGGGAATCTCCTCCAGCCTCTGCCTAAGCAAAGCCTGGATCTCAGGCTCTTCCCCAGCATGGGAGACCCATTCCCAACTCCTCCTTCTTCCCTAAGCCATGAAGAAAGGCATCTACGACAAGTTTGGAGAAGAGGGGCTCAAAGGCGGCATTCCCTTGGAGTTCGGTGGCGAGAACCCCTGGACCGTTGGCTACGTGTTTCACAACAACCCTGACAAAGTCTTCAGGGAGTTCTTTGGTGGAGACAACCCCTTTGCAGGTAGATGGAGGGGGTCTGGGAGTGTCCCAGGGTTTCATCTGTGGCTACTGTGATGCCATGGCCACTGCCAGCTCTGAGCTTAATGCTTTATGGGAATGTTTCCCTGCCCAGCTACTTCCAGGTCCCTCTGGTGCTGCTGGTCCCCAGTGCTTGGAGGTTAGATCCTGACTTCCCCCAGTTTCAGGTGGGCGAGAGGCTTGGGAGTGCATGTTCAAGCTGTCAGCTCTCCCCAGCTATTGTTGTGACCCTTTTCTTGGAGGATTTCCGTCAAAAAGAGGGGTCAGGTTGGCGAGACTGCCGTTAACATGTAAGCAAGATAAACACGCTTCCGGAAAAAAGCAAACATTTCAGCTGGAGGAGGAAGGTGGTCCCAGGCAGAAGCAGGTGGGAGGTTTTTGGGTGGCATATTTGGGGTGCTCAGCTTCTATGATAAACAGACCCCAGGGGACTCCCCCGACCTCGGATCCGAGTGAGGTGACCCCGTCTCTGCTCTCTCACGCAGAGTTCTTTGCTGAGGATGGCTCGGAGTTGATCCTGCCCTTCGGAGGGCTGCGAGGACGAGGAGCAATGAAGCAAGACCCCCCGATTGTGCGGGATCTCTACCTCTCCCTTGAAGACCTGTTCTACGGCTGCACCAAGAAGATTAAGATCTCCCGCAGGGTAGGGGCAGTGGGGGTGAAGGGGAGAATTTTGGGCTGGACTCTCCTCTCGGAGAGGAGAGTTGGCAGCAGAACCTGAGACTTTGGGGCTGGTCCCACTCAGGGGGCTCGGCAGCCCACGGCACCACGTTTGTGCTGCGGGGAGGGATCTGAACCAAACCCAGCACAAATGCTGGCAGGATTCGAACCGGTACCTTCCTCTCTGGGCTTGGGAAAGGGAATGTTTCAGCCTGGAGAAGAGAAGGCTCCGGGGAGACCTTATTGCAGCTTTCCAGTATCTGAAGGGGGCCTACAAGAAAGCTGGAGAGGGACTTTTTACAAGAGCATGTTGTGATAGGACAAGGGGTAATGGTTTCAAACTAGAAGAGGAGAGATTTAGGTTAGATATAGGAAGACGTTTTTCACTCCGAGGGTGGTGATTCCCTGGCCCAGGTTGCCCAGAGAAGCTGTGGCTGCCCCATCCCTGGAGGGGTTCAAGGCCAGGTTGGCCGGGGCTTGGAGCAACCTGGGCTGGTGGGACGTGTCCCTGCCCAGGGCAGGGGGGTGGCACTGGATGGTCTTTAAGGTCACTTCCAACCCAAACCATTTTATGATTCTATGAATGCAACATAAGGGGTGATGTGAAAGCTCATGGGAAGGAAGGACTGATTTCAGAGAGGAATGGAGGAGCACAGCATTTCCTGGGCTCCCCCTGGTTTCACTTTCACATGGGGCTGTGTCTTCTTTCTGCTCTCAGTGACCTGTATCCACGCCCCCCACCCCTTTCACTGTCCCGATCTTCTGGTTCCAGCCCTGAGTTTCTCCTACTCGATCTGTCCCAACTGGTTCCCGCAGCCACTTTGCTGCGTAGTGTGAGCTGTCCTTGCTCTCCTCTCTGCCACCTTGCATGCGGCTGGATGAGCAGAGCGGTTAAAACCCCTCTCTTTGGGCACCTCAGTGTCATAGATCACCTCTTGGTGTTGTCCCTTAGGGGGCTGACATCCCCCTAAAGGGGATGTCACTGTGGAGAAGGACTTAGGGGTACAGGTGGATGGAGAGCTGGATGAGCCAGCAATGTGCGCTGGCAGCCCAGAAAGCTCCCCACAGCCTGGGCTGCATCCCCAGCAGCGTGGGCAGCAGGGCGAGGGGGGGGATTCTGCCCCTCTGCTCCGCTCGGGGGAGACCCCCCTGCAGTGCTGCCTCCAGCTCTGGGGCCTCAGCACAGGAGAGACACGGAGCTGTTGGAGCGGGGCCAGAGGAGGCCCCGGAGATGCTGGGAGGGCTGGAGCCCCTCTGCTGGGAGGACGGGCTGAGAGAGTTGGGGGGTTCAGCCTGGAGAAGAGAAGGCTCCGGGGAGACCTTGGAGCCCCTTCCAGTCCCTCAAGGGGCTCCAGGAAAGCTGGGGAGGGACTCTGGATGAGGGAGGGGAGCCATGGGACGAGGGGTGATGGCTTTAACCTGAAAAAGGGTAGATTGAGCTGAGATCTGAGGCAGAAATTCTTGGCTGTGAGGGTGGTGAGCCCCTGGCTCAGGTTGCCCAGAGAGGTGGGAGATGCCCCATCCCTGGAAACATTCCAGACCAGGTTGGACGGGGCTCTGAGCAACCTGGTCTAGTTGAAGATGTCCCTGCCCATGGCAGGGGGGTTGGACTAGATGGGCTTTAAAGGTCCCTTCCCACCCAAACCATTCTCCGATTCTATGACAGACTGGGTAGCTGCCCAGGGTGTGCCTGCCCCGTGTGTGGGACTGTGTCTGTCACCGCAGGGTCGTGATCCATCTGGGGGCTCACCGCTGCCATGGATGGACCCCAGCGCCTGGTGCTGGCTGCTCTGATGACAGAGCAGAGCTGAGCTCCCACCTGGTCTCAGACCCACCTCTCCGGACAGGACCCAGCTCTTCTAATTCCTTCCATCCACCCTCCAGGTGATGAATGAAGATGGTCAAACCAGCACTATCAGAGATAAGATCTTAACGATCGACGTGCAGCCGGGGTGGAAGCAGGGCACCAGGATCACCTTTGAGAAGGAAGGAGACCAGGTAATGACGGTGGTGGGATGTTCTGGGCCAGATTTCCTCAGAACCGACCACACGCTCTTTGCAGGTTTCCTATTTCGGCAGGCTGTGGGCAGTTGGTGATGTGGCTAATGGCTAATTCAGGCTAATTATTGTTCTCAGAAACACTCTAAGGAGCCCTTCCTGCCTGGATTTTCCTTAGGATAGATAAAAACTAATTGAAGAGAGTGATTCTTTTGCCTGGCATCACCTTTGTGAAACCCAGTCTGATTTCCCTTGGCTTAGCATGAGTCTTATCAAAGACTTTTTTGTTGTTGTTTCTTCCTTAAAGGAAGAAAATACCTTTCCCTTCTCCGTAGCCAGCTGAAAGGAGAAACAAAGGGGCAGGCATTTGTGTCACCTTTCCTTGTGTAAAATCGTTGGGGTTACACCAAACCATTTCCAGGTATCTTTATTGTTTTCCTTGATTTTTAGGGCCCAAATGTCATTCCAGCTGACATCACCTTCGTCGTCCAAGAGAAAATCCACCCGAGGTTTAAGAGAGACAACGACAACCTCACTTACGTTGCCACCATCCCCCTGGGAAAGGTAAAGAGCCAAACGAGGGGACGGAGCCAGCCCCAGCTTACGTTTTCCCTCGGGGGCTGTAAATGCAGCTCCGGGTGCTGCTCTCTGTGCCTTGCAGGCGCTGGTTGGCTGCATGGTGGAGGTGAGGACGCTGGACGGGAGGCTGCTGAACATCCCCATCAACGACATCGTGGAGTAAGTGCCGTGGGGCAAAAGACCGGTCCTGGTGGGCTCAAGTGGTCACACAGGGCCTTTCTGCAGAGCTTGGTGGCCAAGGAGGTGAATGGGCGTTTGGGAGGAACTTCAGCGTTGGCCTGTTCCTCCTTGGCAAGAACTCAGCACTTCCCAAGCACGTCCCCATTGCCTGGATTACTGGTGTGCTTCAAAAGCTTTTCCAGCAGGTTCAGGGCTGGGAATTCTAGCTGGGAGGAGGCGGATACTGCCCACTGTGAGCTACTTGCCTGGTTGGGGGCCGTGTTGCTGGTGGTAGAAGCAGGGAGAGGGCTTGGCGTGGGTGGAATGAGGTGAGATGAGGGCTGGATGGTACAGCCCGCAGGGCAAGGAACCCTGGGGACACAAGGCTGGAAGAGGAGGGCAGGCCACCGGTTGAGGCTGGAGGAGCAAACCTGCCCTAACAAACCTGCTCAGAAGCGTGCGTGGGGCTCTGCAGGTCAGGGCTCGGTGTGGTGGCCCCCGTGTCAGGATCATCCTGCAGCTCCTCAGCCCCTTCCTTTGCTTTGCAGCCCCAAATACTGTAAAGTGGTGCCAGGGGAGGGGATGCCGCTGCTCCAGGACCCCCGGCGCAAGGGTGACCTCCACATATATTTCAACATCTGCTTTCCCAAGAAGCTCACGCGTGACAAGAAACTGCTCTTGAAAAGCGCTCTCCTGTCCTAGGGGACAACAACCTTCCCGCTCTTCTCCCACCAATAAAGCTCTGGGGCTGGCCCTGTGACCGGGCAGAGGTTGTTCCCAGCACCGAGCACCCTAAAACACAGCACCCTTGAGGCTGTTTCCCCTGGGAACTCGGATCCGTGTTGCTTTCCAGACTCTTCTCCATAGCTGCCACCCCGTGGCAGCAGCACCACAGCGATGCGGAGGGAGATGGAAGATTTTGGGGGGGTTGGAGTACTGTCACGTGCGTGGCAACAGTGATGGTTTGGGGGTGACTGTGCGCAGGGTGATGAGCGAAAGACCAAAACCAGGGAAGAAAAGACCACAAGATTTACTCAAATTCTCGCTGCACGCACTACAGCTTTCTCCTTGGCGGGCGCCTCGTAGATGTGATCCCCTTCAGTGTCTGCGAGCGAGGCACCACCGGGAAGGTGGTGATGGCAGCGTTGGGCTCAGGAGGGGACATCCTACCAGCCACGCGTGGCCATCAGGCCCCGTTTCAGCTGCTCGTAGGTGACAAACGTCACGGTGTTCCAGGAGCCGAGTTGCAGGAACGAGGGCACGAACCTCCCGCAGCAGCCAAGGTCATCACATGCCATCCCAGAGCGATGGTGCCTCCACCCCAGAAGTGCCTACGTTTTGGAAGAGGAGAGAAAAGGGTGGCAAACGCCTACTCACCCCTTGTAGGAAGCCTCGAGCTCCTCATTTCTCAGCAGGGTGAGGGCACAGCTCCCGACGCTCCTGTACTGGCCTGGAGCAGCGTTCATGTACCTCATCTTCACCACGTCCACGGGGGAGACAATGAGCGTGGCCCAGAAAGTGTCCCTGAAGGCAGAGGCGAAGTGGCATGGGACGCTTTCTGACCAGAAAGAGCTGTGGTGGGATTTATGAGCCTGGATTATTTTAGGGACATAACCCAGGGGCTCCCTCCCTACACGGGGTGGATGCTCGCGATGGAAATTGGCCGCAGCCCTGGCCGTGCCTCCACAGCAGAGCTGGGGCCCCCACCCTGCCTGAGGTGGGATTGGAGCAGCGTGTCCTGGGTGGGATCGTAGGTCTCACCTGGGTGAGATCGTAGCTCAGCGCAGTTCACTATGGCGCTGCGAGTGCTGTTGGGGGACGGTCCTGCGTGGACCAGAGCGTTCAGGGCCACAGTGCCGGAGCCATCCCGGCGTGCTCCCTGGGGGCTGCACCCACCTCTGCACAACCCATGGACACCCTCCTGCTTGGCGATGGTCCTGTGGCCATCTACGGAGCCCTGGTAACACCGACCACCCTCCCTGACGGTTTGGAACCGCACCTTCACTACGTCTGTTGTCTGGGGGGAGGCCACCACCGTGGCCCCCGTGGTGCAGCCAGCCACCAGCCAGCTCCCCAGCCCGGCGCCTGGAGAGAGTACGGGCAAGGTGGGGGGCGGAAAGAGGAATATTTAAAAATATAAATCACCCATCCCCCCATGAAGTGCTTCCATCACCCAGTTGCAACTCTTATCAGGACTAAACCCCGATCCTGCGCAGTTTTGGTGCCCGTGGAGGGGCTGCCCAGCAGGACACACCCCCCCCCTCCGCCATCCCCCGTCCAGGGACTTACGTTGTGACCCTTTGGTGTGGGGCTGCTTCTCCCAGTCGTACAGCCCGAGGCGGTGGGAGGTGAAGGTCATCTGCTGCTGCAGCCCGGCCACCAGCCCCCTGTAGAGGCTGCGGAGTCCCTCTGTCCTCCCCACGGTGGTGATGGTGCCGAAGACCCCCTTGTACTGCGCCTGACCCGCGAGCTTCGCCTCCCCCTGAATCTGTGTGGGGAGAAAATGGGGTGAAGAGGATTTACGTGACCACAGACACCCCCCGCCCCAGCCCGGGGCTGCGGGATGTGGGGGGTGGAGGGCAGGGGAGCGCTTTGGCCGTGTCCAAGGGGAAGGTGATGAGATCAGGCAGCCATCCCAGCCCCAACGAACTTCACGGTGGCCATCGGGGGCATCGCGTGAGGCTTGAACCCAGCCGTGTTGGGGGCGGCCGGCAGAGAGGAGCGAGAAGGGGGTTGGGTGCAGCAGGGGACAAAAACTGAGGGGGTTTGTCATGTTCAGGAGAGCCGGGGCTCTGGCCGAGGCACCAATCAATGTTTCAGAGGGTCCGCGCGCAGCTCGCGTGGCTGCTGTGACTGTCGCCACCACCTCACATCCACGCAGCCTCCACACGTCCCGTTTTTCACCCGTTACACCCCCCCCCAGCCTTTTCAGGAACAGCATGGGGGACAATCCTCGTTTCATCTCCCCTCTGTGGCATCAGAGCTGGGTGACACCAAGCCGAGGGCACAGAGGGAGCAGGATCCCTCCTTTGGCCTCCTCACCCTCTTCCTCTCGCCGCTGGGACTTCCAGACCGACGGCACGGGGCCCCAGCCCTTCCCCGTCCCAGCTCAACCTCATCCCGCTCCCCAGAGGCTGGGACCCCCGTGGGGTATCCGTTCCCTGCCGCTGGGGCTGGTGGTGGGGAAAACGGGCACCCCAGGCATCACGCCAGCTCTGCCGGCTTTCACCCACATTTTTGGGAGCACTGCGGTACCTCGGGGGCTTCAGCCTTCCCTGACGGTGTCCTGCGCATCCCAGGTGTTTCGCGAGGCTGCTTCCCAGTTCTCCCAGTCCATGGAAAGCGGTGGTGGCAGTGGGTGACATCTCAGGCTCACGCCAGTCCTGGGGCAAGGAGAGGGGTGGGAACTGCCCGCCGTGGGTGCCATGGCCCCCCCAGGAGGTGGGAGGATGCAGGTTGGGATCCCCAGCTGCAGGGATTGGGGGGTGGGGGGGTGGCCAGGCACCCCTGCACTCACCCCACTGCATGGGGGGGCTTGGGGCAGGGGGGACCCCCTGCGTGCACCCCACTCAGGGCTGTTGGGGATCCCCAGCAGAGCCCGGGAAGGGATGGGGGGGTTCCCTGGGGATGGGGGTCCCCAGCACACCCCGGGGACTCACCTGCTGCCGCGGGGCCGGTAACGCGGAGGGGCCGCGAGGCCCCGGCTCTTACCAGCGCGGCCGCTCCTCCCCGGGGCGGGAGGCCCCGGGTTCGAGACCCGGAGGCGGCAGGTGGGAACGCTGGGGGTCGCCGGTTCGAGACCCGGCGGCAACGGGAGGGAGGGGGGAACGTCGGTTCGAGACCCGGTAGCGGCAGGTTGAACACAGGTGAGGGTCCCCACCGTGAAGGGTTGGGGGAGACCATCACCACGGCACCAAGGCTGCGTGCCCCACCCTCCTTGGGGCTGGGGGTGCCTCCCACATGGAGGGGGGACAGCGGCTCTCGGCTCTTTGCACCCACAAGTGGAATGTGTGGCCATGAACCCACATGCCCAGCTTGATGCTTTTTATTTTTCCTAATCACAGAAATAATCCCTGCTAAAGCTGATCCCCGACGGCACATGACACTCGGGGAAGCTTTCGGATAAGGCCTGGTTTGCCTTTTCCAGTGGCACCCCCAGGGTCGGGGGAACGACCCTAAATCCCTCCCCAAAAAAAAGGCAATCAGACTGCTGCGATCAGACCCCACAGGGGCGGTTTATTGGAAGCGTCGGTAAGGAATATCAGGAATCGCCACATCCCCCAGCCCTCGACTCGGTCCCGCCTGCCCACACTGCTCGCCTTGTTCCCACCACTGCCGGGAAGCTCTTCCCGGCTGGAAAAAACCTACAAATGCGTTTTTCTTCCTCCCTAAACTCCTCTCTGAACACCTCCGTTCTCCCACGTTTCTCTGCAAACAGCGTCGTTTCTCCTCCTGTCTCGCCGGTCCCTCTCGGGGTTTCCCTGTTGGGCTGGGGGTGTCGCTGCTCCCCCGCCGCTCCAGCAATTAATATAATTTACTCTTGTGTCTCGCCAACGCTGACGAGAAAGGCCGGGGTGTGTGGGGGGGTCAGGATTGGGGCGTCCGGGCCAGCACCGCGACGCGTTGCAGCTGCTCGTAGGAGATGAACATCACCACGTTCCAGGAGCCGAGCCGCAGGAAGGAGGGGACGAACCTACGCCGAGAAGAGCAGCGCTGGAGGGGACATCGCGGGGACATCCCAGCGGTCCCCAAAGCCCTGCCTGGTGCCCCGGTGGCGGCACACGGGTTAGGACACGCGTGGTGTGCCGGGCGATGCCGTGGTGTCAAGCGGAGCCGGTCCACCCCAGTGTCTGTGCGCTGAGTTGGCCGGTGCTCAGCGGGGCTTCCCCAAACTCACCCCTTGTAGAAGCCGGCGAGGCCGTCCTGCATGAGCAGGGCGAGGAGGCAGCTGAGCGCGTTCCGGTACTGCCCGGGACCGGCGTTCATGTACCGCGTCTTCACCACGTCCACTGGCGACGCCACCACCGTGGCGCAGAAGCCGGCCCCAAAGGCGGCCACGAAGTGGCAGGGGATGTTGTCTGTGGGGCAGACCCAGGGGTTGAGGGTTGCAGGGACGGGGATGGCACCCAGCCGCGTCCCCCTGGTACCATCCTTACCTGTCATCAGCTGCGTCCGCAGCAGCGCGTCCTTAATGAGGTCGTAGGTGACGAGCTCCCCGCAGTTGACAATGGCATTGCGGGCGATGTTAGGCAGCGTCCCTATGCAGGAGGGGGGTGGTATCGAGGATGGTGGTCACATCCCCTCCTGGAGCATCCCGGATGGGTGCTCCAGCCCTGCTTTCCTCGCTCCTGTCCCCATCCCATCCCTGTCTCCATCCCTGTTCCCTTCCTTATCCCCATTCCCATCCCCATTACTACTGCTGTTCCCATTTCTATTCCAATTCCCATTCCTATTCCCATCCCATCCCTGTCTCCATCCCTGTCCCCTTCCTCATCCCCATTCCCGCTCCCATTCCCATCCCATCCCTGTCCCCATTCCCATGCTTGTACCCTTCCTCATCCCCATTCCCATCTCTTTTCCCATTTCTGTTCCCATTCCCATCCCATGCCTGTCCCCAACGCATCCCCATCCCATCCCATCCCTGTCCTCATTCCCATTCTTGTCCCCATCTGCCCCTACCTCTCCAGAGCCCACGGACGCCCTCCTCCCTGGCGATGGTGCGGTAGGCATCCACGGTGCCGCTGTACCTCCGGGCACTCTCCGGCATCGCCCCGTTGGCCTGGAACCGTACCTTGACCACGTCGGTGGGTTGGGCGCACGCCACCGCCACCGCCCCCGTGGTGCAGCCCGCCAGCACCCGCGCCGCCAGCCCTGTGCCTGGAGAGGGCAGGCGCTGGGACCCCCGGCTGTGTGGGGACCCCCGGCTGTGTGGGGACACCCAGCCCTGTGGGGACCCCTGGCTGTATGGGGACACCCAGCCCTGCAAGGATCCCTGCCTGCGTGGGGACCACCAGCCCCACGGGGACCCCTGGCTGCATGGGGACCCCCCAGCCCCGTGGGGACCCCTGGCTGCGTGGGGACCCCGGGGTGAGCAGCCAGGGGTTGTGGGGTGCTTAGTGGGGGGGGGGGGCGCAGCTTGGGGGTTGTGCACACCAGGGTGGGTTGTTCACCCCGGGGTGGGCTGTTTGCCATCGTGGTGGGTTGTGCCCCTCCGGGAGAGGGTCGTGCATTGGGACGGGGGTGCGTGCAGGGACGGGGACGGTGCGGGGGGGTCCTGATCGCGTCGACACTCACTCTCAGCGCCCTTAGGGGTGTAGAGCTGCTTCACCGAGTCGTAGAGCCCGATGCGGATGGAGGCGAAGCTCATCTGCCGCTGCAGCCCGGCCGCCAGCCCGCTGTAGAGGCTGCGGGGTCCCTCCGTCCTCACCATGGTGCTCAGCGTCCCCAAAACACCCCGGTACTCCACGGCGCTGGTGCTCCGGGGGATCCGCACCTCGCCCTGGATCTGCGGGATGCCGACCGCATCACCCTGCCCTCCGCCTCCCCCAAAACGCCACCAACTCCGGAGTGGAGCCGGCACGGGGGCGGGGGTCTGGCTGTCGTGGGGTGTTCCCTCCACCCGTGGGATTTTGGGGGGCTGGTGGATCGTACCTGCAGCCGCACTTTGGCAGTGTCCAGGGGGAAGGTGCAGAGGTCGGCGATGCAGGCGGCTGTCCCCGCGCTGATGAACTTCACGGCGGCTGTTGGGGGCACTTCAGGGGGTTTCAGACCCACCATCGTGGCAGAGGGGCTGGAAGGAAAGAGGGGGGTGGTTTGGGGAGGAGCCGGGATGCTGCGTTGGATGGAGATTCAAACAGGAGTCCGGCGTAGGGACAGAGGTGACCATGTGCCGTAGTGGCTCTGGCTGGCTTTGGACAGCCCTGAAAGCCAAATCCTGCCCTGTTTCCTCGCCTGCATCCCTGGGGAAACTGAGGCACGGGGCTTCCTCACTCAGCCCGGGGCTCGCCCACCCCCCCCACACCCTGGCCAAAATGGGGGCGCTCGGTGAAAACTTCTCCTCCCACGATGACTTGCCCGGGGCTGGGTCCCCCATGGCCTCACCGTTGGGACCTCGGCACCGTGTCCCTGCTCCGGCCTTACACCCCTCTCTGTGCAACCATCAACCTGAGAGCCGGCTCCTTGGCCCCCGCCTTAAATAGCACCGGGGAGGACATTCCAGCGGCCGCGGGGATCGGGTGACAGTGTAACCCAGTTCCCCCGGTGGCATTTGAGTCGATGAGAGCGGGGTCACCCAACACCCGTGACGGGGAGGCGGCGTTTCAGCCCTCTGCTCCCCCTCAGGGTGCCGGCATGGGGGCGTGTGGGGGGGGTCCTGCCTGGACCACCAGCACCCATCGGAGCGAAGCTTTGGGGCAGTAGCCCCCGGCAGCGTGGCCCTGCCTGTTTGGTGGCCGCTGGGACCTTAGGGATGGGGCAGTAATTTGGATTTTTAACCTAAACGCGCTCTGGGAAGGTGGAGATGCAGAAAACACTTGCCCGAGGCTTTAGAAGCGAGCGGTTTGGGGCAGGGCAGAACTCTGTGCCCCCCCGCGCCCCCGGTGGGGCAGGTGGGACACCTTTGCTCCTCGCACGGACCACACAGCCGTCATTCATCCCGGGCAGCTGCCGTGTGCCGGTGGGATTTCCTCCGCTGGGTGTAACGTGGCCCCCAGCTCACGTGGAGCGGCCCGAGGGCAGGGGACACGCAGGGGGAAATCCCTCCCGTCTTCCTGCTCCGCACCGACAAAACCACGACGCCCTTTCGAGCGCGGCCGGGCGCTGGGTCTGCAGCCCGGGGGAAGGACAAGGCTGGGGGCCAAGGGTGGGGTGACGGCTCAAGAAATGCCCCTTTTCCTCCCTTTTCTTAAAACTCGGTGTTTAACCCTCGGTGCTATTTAGCTTTACACGCACAAAGCCCGAAGGGACGCGCTCGCCGAAGATCGCACGTCCCTGCTGCTGCGCGGAAAGGCTCTGCCCTCGCCAGCGAGCTCACGTGAGGGGCACAAGAGGGATTTCGGCCTGATTTGAGACCCCGAAGCCACCTTTGCTCCGTCCATCGGGCTCCGAGCAGAAGCTCGTCTGTCACTGACGCCCCTCTCCGGCTGCCTGCCCCCTCCTGTTTTCCCGGCCGGCCGGACCGTGCGCCACCGCTGACCTCAACGCAAAAGGAAGCAGCTGTTTATCTCACGCCCGAGCTGTAACTCAGGAGTCAACACCGTCACCTCCTACGTCACCGCGTTCCCAACCCGGCCAGCATCCCGCCTGACTTTTTTGGGGATGCCACCGGGATCAGCAGCAGCAGGACGCCCACGCGTCACTCCTGTCCTGGCAGGGGGACGTGCTGTACGGGGACACTTGGCGCGGTCATCGCCCAACCCTCACCCGGCGAGGGCAGGGAGAGGGGACGTGTTTGCAGGGCTGCGGGTGGGAGACACGTGGCAGCGGTGACATCCAGGCGGCCCCTGCTTTGGGCACTGGCGGGAGGCTCGGAGCTCCGTAGGCAGCGCGCGGACACTGCGGAACGGATTCTACCACCGGGGTCCAACCCGGCGTGGGCAAGTTGTGAATCAGGCATTTAGGATTTCCCCGGTGACAAACCAAACTGCAGAGGTGGGAGGAAAAGGGTTGCAGTACTGCGTCCGGTTTTGGGTCTCCGGTTCCAGAAGGACAGGGAACTGCTGGAGAGGGGACAGCAAAGGGCTATGGAGATGCTGAGGGGACTGGAACACCTCTTATGGAGAAAGGCTGAGGGATTTGGGTCTCTTCAGTCTGGAAAAAAGACGACGGAGGGGGGACCTTATCAACCCTTATAAATACTGAAAGGGGGGGTGTCAGGAGGATGGGGCCAGGCGCTTCTCAGTGGTGCCCAGTGACAGCACAAGGGGTAACGGGCACAAACCTGAGCATAGGAAGTTCCACCTAAACATGAGGAGGAACTTCTTTCCTGTGAGGGTGGCAGAGCCCTGGCACAGGCTGCCCAGAGAGGTGGTGGAGTCTCCGTCTCTGGAGACATTCCAAACCCGCCTGGACGCGTTCCTGTGCCACCTGCTCTGGGTGACCCTGCTCTGGCAGGGGGTTGGACTGGAGGGTCTCCAGAGGTCCCTTCCGACCCCTGCCGGTCTGGGATTCTGTGAAAAAAAAGGGCTGCTGAGACTTTGGTTCCTTAAATCCTCAATTCAAAGCGTGGTTTGAAAAGCAGCTCTGATTTGGAGCATTCGTTCGCTTCCGGGGTCCGAGTCATTCCCCGTGGGCTGCGCTACACAGCGATATCCAATTCCTTTGCAAAGCACTGACCTTTCCGCGTGTCCCCAGCTACAGCATCTTCCAGGAAGCATTTCTACGACGTCCCCTCCCTCCCGTTGCCGGGGGCTCTCGGGGAAGGAGTCTTGGCCCCCTGCTAATGACGAGCTCGTGACCTGGCAGCGGGACACATGGCACCAGGTGACAAGAAACCAAAAGGAATTTTATTGAAAAACAAAGGCTGGAGAGCAGTACAAAAATAACTTAGCTCGGTTTGCAGCAGAGTCCGTTATCCAAAAGGTACCTGACATAAAAATGTACAAAAATAATTTAGAATTTTCCGTATTTCTACTAAAAACAGTACACACATCAGTATTTTACAGCATCCTCGGGCATTTACATTCCTCTAGAATCAGCAAATTGTGCTTCCCCCCGACTCTTTTTGAAAGGCCACTGGGGAGGGAGCTCATTTTCCCCTCCCCATCCGCAGCACAGGCCGCGGCGGGGAGGCAACGCTTCTCTGCAAATTTCTCGCGTTCTCCATCCCGCGGGCGAAGAAAAAGGAGCCGTCTCAAAACGGGACGCGTCGCGTTTAGTCAAAAATAAAAGGTTAGAGAAACTTCACATGAATCAATCCCCACAAAGGAGAAGCTAGAGACCAGGCAGCAGCTCATCGGTTACCCGAAGCGGTGAGTCTCATCGGGGACCTGCCCTTGCAAGACACGCGGTCTCGCAGCTCCCCTCGGCTGACCACCAGCTTTTAAGTCGCTCCAACAGGACACCAATTAGGCAAATTAAAAATCAGAGCCTGAAACCTACGGCTTCCATCTCCTCTTCCCTGGAGAACCCGGCGTTGGCCCATGGGTCAGGCCGCGGCTGGGGAAGCAGCCGCTGCGGACGGCCTCTCGCCGACGCTATTCCTTCTTGGCCGGCTGAGCAGAGAAGATCCTGGCGATCCTTTTGGTTTCCTCTTCCGAGAGATCAACCGCCGGTCTGGGATGAGCCGGCCTTCGGTAGGGGATGCCCCGTGGTGCTGCTCCGCTTCTGCTCTGCGGAGAGGAGGAAGAAGACGTTAGAGCCCCGGCAGCTCTGCCCCGCGCCCGGTTTCTCATCGCAGCAAAGCCCAGGGCCGTGCAGCGGGCGAGAAGTTGGATACGCAGAAAACACCCCTCCTGATGTGGGTTTTGTGGCTCAGCGGTTCTCCTCGGAGGGGTTTTTTCCCTCGTTCCGCACACTGCGAGGCAACTCTTTGGAAAAAGACCTCTTTGTTCCAACTTGGGGAAAAAAAAATAAAAAAATCCGTGATGGGGCAATATTTCCCTATCCAAAAAATCCCCGATAATGAAATATTTCCCTGCCCAAGACAATATTAGACGCTGCAAATGCGATTCTTCCTCGGTGCTGCAGAAAGCAAAAGCCGAAGGCCGAAATCAGAAGGTCCAAACCACACAGTTGGGCTCCGGCAAGTCAGCTCTGAACTCTGTCAACGTCTCCCCTCAGCCAAAGTCATCTTCTGCGAAGCCAAAAGAATTATTCCAGCGTATGCACCGGGCTCTGACTCTCTGAATTTTGGGTTTCAATTATTATTTGCTTTGGAATTGGCAGAACCCTTAAAAAAACCAAACCACCTCGCACTGGAGAGGCGAAGCTCCTACACAACGAACCCAACCCTGCTGACAAATTCGACTGGCCCGTCCCAATTCCCCCCCGCAGGAACCTCCTACGCAGCAGCCCACGAGATGAAAACCACCTTTTCCAGCATTTTAACATCCTCCTCGCTTTGCATGCACCCCCCCCGCCCCCAGCCCCCAGCCCCCAGCAGCCAGGTTTTCTTCCAGACTTCCCAGTAGCACGAAAAATGGATATTTAGTGCCTGGTAAGATTATGGAGCAGATCCTCCTGGAGGCGCTGCTGAGGCAGAAGAATAACGAAGAGGTGACTGGGTACAATCGACGCGGCTTCCCCAAGGGCAAATCAGGCACGACAAACCTGGTGGCCTTCTCTGAGAAGGTCACAACATCAATAGAAGGGGGAGAGCAACTGATGCCATTTACCTGGACCTGAGCAAAGCCTTTGACACTGTCCCGCGTGACATCCTGGTCTCCAAGCTGATAAAATATGGCTTTGATGGACTGACAACTCAGTGGATAAAGAACTGGCTTGATGGCCGCACCCAAAGAGTGGCTGTCAATGGGTCCATGTCCAAGTGGAGGCCAGTGACAAGTGGAGTCCCTCAAGGACCAGTACTGGGACCGGTCTTGTTTAACATCTCCGTCAGCGACATGGACAGTGGCATAGAGTGCACCCTCAGCAAGTTTGCCGATGACACCAAGCTGTGTGGGGCGGCTGACACGCTGGAGGGACGGGATGCCATCCAGAGGGACCTTGAGAGGCTGGACAGGTGGGCCCATGCCAACCTCATGAAGTTCAACAAGACCAAGAGCAGGGTCCTCCACCTGGGTCGGGGCAATCCCAAGCACCGATAGAGGCTGGGCAGTGACTGGCGTGAGAGCAGCCCTGAAGAAAAGGACTTGGGGGTGTTGGTGGACAAGGGGCTCAACATGAGCCGTCAGTGTGCACTAGCAGCCCAGAAAGCCAATCGTGTCCTGGGCTGCATCAGGAGAAGCGTGGCCAGCAGGTGGAGGGAGGTGATTCTCCCCCTCTACTCCACTCTCATGAGACCCCACCTGGAGTACTGCGTCCAATTCTGGAGCCCCTACTACAAGAAAGATATGGCCGTGCTGGAACGTGTCCAGAGAAGGGCCACGAGGATGATCAGAGGACTGGAGCACCTCTCCTATGAGGGCAGACTGAGGGAGTTGGGGTTGTTCAGTCTGGAGAAAAGAAGGCTCCAAGGAGACCTTGTAGTGGCCTTCCAGTATCTTAAGGGGGCCTACAAGAAAGCTGGGGAGGGACTTTTTAGGATGTCGGGGAATGGTAGGACTAGAGGGAATGGATTAAAACTAGAGATGGGTCGATTCAGACTGGACGTTAGGAAGAGGTTCTTCACCATGAGGGTGGTGAGACACTGGAACAGGTTGCCCAGAGAGGCGGTGGAAGCCCCTTCCCTGGAAGTTTTTAAGGCCAGGCTGGATGGGGCTCTGAGCAACCTGATCTAGTGGGAGATGTCCCTGCCCATGGCAGGGGGGTTGGAACTAGATGATCTTTAAGGTCCCTTCCAACCCTACCAATTCTATGATTCTATGATATTTTCAGCGTACAAAGAAACTGGTGTTTCTCCCTGGTTCATTTAGAGCCAGATCGTGCCCGTGAAGCACCGAGAGAGGAGAGACCCGGCTTCGGCTGCTTTTAGAGGCGGAGGTGAGCAGTGCTGTTTCAGGACACGGGGCCAGGAAGGTCTCCTGGAGAGCAGGGTTTGATGTGGAAAGCTGATCCGTCGGTCCAACCTTTCGCCTACATCCCTGGGCTGCTTCCCCGTCCCGGCCGGGCTCGGCCTCACCAGGTGCAGCTGTGGTGGAAAGGTCTCCTAAGGTCATCAGAGAAACGGCGCCGGGATCGTGTTCCTGCGCGCTCCCCGCTTTGACGTGCATCGTCTGGGGAGGGAAATGGCTTTTTTAGGAATAAGTGGGTTTGGAGATTTCTTGTCTTTGGTTACCTGCGCTTTACAGGCTGAGACGACGAGCACACTGAGCCCCGCGAGGGCATCGCTGGTGAAGACCCTGATGGGAAAACAGCCTGTAGATAAAAACCACCCCCTGATCTACCCATCCCGGGTGTACCGGTGTCTGCTAGAGCCAGGGCAAAGCACAAGAGGCTAACTGCAAGCTAATTTAACATCAGCTACAATTTCTGCACAGAGACAAGACCGAGAGAGGCCCTAACCGCAGGCCAAGATTTCCTAAAGGATGATTTTCAGACACGCGGATGCAGCCGGCTCCTGCAGGGCCAGATTCGGGAGACAGATGGGTCAACGCTCGCAAAGACGGTGGTTTCGGTCGCCGTCTGGCTGGTTAATAACAAGGATGCCAACGGTGAGAACGGCTCGCGTGGTTTCACATCCAGCAGTGCACAAAAGATTTATGACAATCTAACTATAAATTCCTAGAGCCTAAATCTCCCAGTTTCATATGGCTAATGGTGTAAATGATCTGAAAAGATTTCTGTAAGAGAGTTCCCACTATCCAGGAAAATAGCTTTGGCTTATAGGATTTGGAAGCACTGCCCATTTTTATCACACATTTATATTTATGAGAATTCTTGCTTTGTTTTTCTTTCTTCTTAACACTGCCCTAGGATGATTTTCCTAAAAAGAAAGAAGCTGAGAGAGGTTAAACGCAGACCTGGCAAGATTAGAAGCTTAAAAACCGGCAGAAAGAGATACTCGTTGGCCAAACCACCGCCTTTTGACAGCGTATTCTGCTCCAGGGTGTCCATAGACCGGGTCAGTCGCTTGTTCTTCCCACGCTGGTTTCTGTGCCAACTGTCCGTGAAACAGCTGAAACGTTAATATTGGCTGGAGATCATAGAATAGTTTGGGTTAGAAGAGACCTTAAAGATCATCTAGTTCCAACCCCCTGCCCTGGGAGATGGAGAGTAACGTGCTCACGCTGGCTCCGTGCTGGGCCCTGGTCTCTCTACAGCCCTCAAAAGCAGTTCTTAGAGAAAAGCGTTCAAAGCGAAAGCTCAGAGGAGTGGCGAAAGGCTTCTGGTTTTAGGTCACCGAGCAGCGTTCACTTCTGAACGTCGGTTTTAGGTTTTTGCAAAGAATCGGCATGGACTGCCCTATCCCCCAGGCCAGGAAGGTCTGTAACTGTAACAAAACCCAAAAAACCAAGGAAATTCTGGTGCTTAAATCCAATACACCAGCCAAAATGCAGCCAGACAAACCCGTGCCGCTTCTCTGCCCTGGCACTGTACTTCAGGACTTAAAGGGGGGCTACGGGAAAGCTGGGGACAGACTTCTTAGCAGGGCCAGTCGCAATAGCACAAGGGGTGATGGCTTTAAACTGAAAGCGGGGAGATTCAGACTAAGGAAGAATTTACAGATATAAGATCTGTAAGATCTTAAGATCTAAGGAAGAATTTTTGTACACTGAGGATGGTGAGACACTGGCCCAGGTTGCCCAGAGAGGTGGGAGATGCCCCATCCCTGGAAACATTCCAGGGATGGTGGTTGGACGGGGCTCTGAGCACCCTGGTCTAGTTGAAGATGTCCCTGCTCATGGCAGGGGGGTGGACAAGGTGGCCTTTAAAGGTCCCTTCCCACCCAAACCATTCCGTGATTCTACGATTCCTTCCAGCCGTGAGGAAGCCGTTTGTCCCCCGACGAGGGCCCTGTTCTACCCCGGAGGAGGCTCCACCGCTGACATACCTATAAAAGATTCTCTGCACAACTACGCCCACGTGAACAGCTTGCGGGAACTAATCGAAATAATAAAAGACGCAGATTTACACTGTAGCAATGACCCTATCGAATTCCTCAAATTATCCAATGAACCCTACTTCCCACTTCTCCCAGTTCCCCTCTCACGCGTACTTGTGCTACACACGTCTTCCTGCACAGCAAGGAACGGAGACAGCGACTCCCGTTTGGAATGTAAGGAATACGCGCGGACGGTGTTCACTGACCAGTTTCACTTTCATTAGAAACAGGACATTTCTAAGGAATTTCAGTGGGAGCAGCTGCAAGTCCCACAACTCAGAGGGGAAGGTAACAGGGCATCTGGGAGAGGATAAGGAAAAGGGAACAAAATTGCCTCGAGAATCCCAGATCCAGCGGAGACAGCGGCACAGCTGAGTATTTCTGCAGAAACTAAAGGACTTTTTTGGGGATTGCACTAAGCCAGTGACCCAAACCAGCTGTGAAATAATCTTACCATGGTTATAACAAATTTTAAATTTGATTCTAAAGGAGAAATTAAATGAGATTGTTCTCCTTTGTTCTTCGAGTTCACAATCCAGAGGTGCCACGGTACTTCTCCTGCCTCAGGTGAAGCTGAGTCACAAACTGAGTTCCTAAAATTGTCCAGGTTGGAAGGGACCTTTCAGATCATCGAGTCCAACCATCAACCCAACACTGACAAACCCACCACTACCCCATGTCCCTCAGCACCACGTCTGCCCGGCTTTTAAATCCCCCCAGGGGTGGTGATTCCACCACCGCCCTGGAGTTGTTCCTGCTCTGCAAAAAACGCTGCCCCTTGCTCACGATTTTGCCATCCGTGCGATAACACACTCCAAAAGAGCGCTCTAAAAGTGAAAACAGGACAGGAGAGCAGGTGTCTGCTGCTATTAGAGGACACCGAGGCCGTGGGCGGCAGTTTGTATGCTGTCAGTAAACAAGGTGTGCTTGGAAAACATACCGCTCGCGTGCTCTTTTAGGTAGAGATGGCTAAAATACTCCTCCGCCGATTTTCATACCGCCCTCTCCGTTTGCAGCCCGGCAGAGGTGTTAAGACGCACGTATCGATCCCAAGGACCGTCCTAAAAATGAACTTCCAGCCGCAGGAAAGTTTTAGCACGGGCGTGAATTGAAATGAGAGAAGTTTAAAAGCGCAATTAGCACTCCCAGCTCGTGCAGAGGATCAGAAGCCTCATGAAATTACATTTGCAGGTTGAGCTTCACCGACAGTTTGGGGATATGGCTACAGGAAAGAGCTGCACTTCTATACTTACACTTTATGCTACCTGTATAAAGCTGTTTTTCTTTGAAATAAGCAAATTCCTTGCACGTATAACATTTAGCAGGACATTCTAGCCTCAATTTTTAATTGCTAGAGCAATTTAAATGCCTCTAGCATTTTTAAGATGCTCCTTCGACACGGCAAACGGGCAGTTTCCAACAGTCAAAGAGTTTTAACCTCCTGCATAGTTTCCAGAGCACGCACCTGAAATGTCGTGTTTACACCATTCCTTGCCTCCGAAACAGGCTCTGCCAGCTCAAACGACGAGCTGAGCACAAGCAGCGCTTGTCCTGGCTTTCTCCCTTGCTGTCCCTAAGCCAACGCAGTCACAGACTCCAAGGATCTTGACGCTCAGCCGTCAGGCGCACACGTTTGATCCGAAAGATGCAAGAGGAAAGAGGACAGGAGATCACGCTTCACTTTTTGCTTTTTATAGAAACGGCAGGGATACGGCAGGACACTTAAACCAGCCAAGGATTATCTCATTGCTGCGTGCCAGGGCCGGGAGAAAAGCAGACAGACTTATTAGCATTTTATAGGTCTTGGCGGGTGACGGCTTATTTCAAGGTCAAAGAATTGTGATAACGGAGGCGGAGAATGTTTCAGCCCCGCGGGTGCCGCAAGTTTGATGGCGTTTTGTTTGCGCACAGCGACGAAGGAGGGAAGACAGATCTGGGTTAACGGGCTACAAACCTACCCCCGGAGTGACCTCACACCTACTTCTGCTTTCGGGATAGGAACAGGTTTCTATCAAATCACGGACCGCCGGCCGCAACTCCGAGCGGACGTGGAGAATACAGCCACCTTTTCCTCTTTTTCTGATCGCGAAAACGAAAAGAGAAGGTCAGCGTTTCTGTTCAGCGGGTTTGGAGGAGAAACGGAGCGGGCAGAGGCCTTAGCTCTGTGCTCTGGGTAAGGAAACGGAGCAGCTTCAGTGGCTGCGGCCGGAATGGGAGCAGATCAAGGAGAAACATCGCAACCGAGAAAGGATGCTTGGAGCGTTGCCAGCCACCTGCGTTTTCAGAACAGATGAAAGCCGGTTATTCTGAACCTAAGTCTGTCTTATAAAAGCGTCCCTCCTCATTTACGCTGAAGGTAAATCTACATACACATAAATACCAATTTATTCTGAGTGAAACTGGTTTCCATCTAAGTTTCTTATCCTTTTTGGAATATTCATAGAGGTGAGGAGAGAAAAAAAAATCAAGATGTTTGAACGCAAAAGTTTATAAACTCTCTAATTTTTAAAATATTTCCTCCTGCCCCCCAAAACCCACCTTCATTACCAGTAGACGGGGCCAACTCTGAAGGGCAGCGAGCCTTAATACGGGCTTCCCAGCCAGCGTCTCACCGGAACCACGTTTAAATGTTTTTACTCTGGCATACAATTGCCCAAAACCCTAACCAGAAATCAAATTTTTGCCCTGAAAAATCAGAAACAGTGTATACCTATAAAACAAAAGGAACATATGAATCCAGTAAAGGCAAAGAAGGAGAAAGGAGGCAGAGGCAAAAGTCAGAAAGAGGAGTTGGACAATAACCTGGGCCACCTACACGATGGCTCTGACACATCTAAAACCAGTTGTAGCTTCACAATAAACACGATGCAGCGCTGGACGCTGCTAAGTTTAGCCGCGAACCCAGAGAATTTTCCCGAGGTCGTATCAGGAACTGCTCGGACAAAGGCTGAGAGGAGAAAAGGACAAAGCCGCTTCTGAACAGGAGTTCAGGAATAACCCCCTGCACCAGGACAGGTTGGGGCTGACCTGCTGGGGAGCAGCTCGGTGGAAAGAGACCTGGGAGTCCTGGTGGGCAACAGGATGACCATGAGCCAGCCATGGGCCCTTGTGGCCAAGAAGGCCAATGGCATCCTGGTGGGCATCAAGAAGAGTGTGGCCAGCAGGAGGAGGGGGGTCATCCTCCCCCTCTGCCCTGCCCTGGGGAGGCCACAGCTGGAGCACTGGGTCCAGTTCTGGGCTCCCCAGTTCCAGAAGGACAGGGAACTGCTGGAGAGGGGACAGCAAAGGGCTACCAAGATGCTGAGGGGACTGGAACACCTCTCTGATGGAGAAAGGCTGAGGGATTTGGGTCTCTTCAGTCTGGAAAAAAGACGACTGAGGGGGGATCTTATCAACACTTAGAAATACTGAAAGGGGGGGTGTCAGGAGGATGGGGCCAGGCTCTTTTCAGTAGTGCCCAGTGACAGGAAAAACTTGACCACAGGAAGTTCCACCTAAACATGAGGAGGAACTTCTTTCCTGTGAGGGTGGCAGAGCCCTGGGCACAGGCTGCCCAGAGAGGTGGTGGAGTCTCCGTCTCTGGAGACATTCCAAACCCACCTGGATGCGTTCCTGTGCAACCTGCTCTGGGTGACCCTGCTCTGGCAGGGGGTTGGACTGGATGATCTTTGGAGGTCCCTTCCCACCCCTACCACACTGTGATTCTGTGAACCTGAAAAGCGTCAGGAGTCGAAGCAGGACTGTTGGATCAGGCAGGACAGCAGGTGGCCAGTGTGGAAGAGGAGAGCTGGGAAGAACCTCAAGAACTGGAAGCCTGAGTCTGCCTGATGTAATGGAGAAAAAACGTCAAAAAAATTTAGATTTCATGAGGTTCTGCAAAACTGAGGTCCCTGGAGGGTGACCACGGCACCCAGGCTGAGGCCTGAGCTGCTGCAGCACCTTCTTGGATCCCCACGTCCTCGCAGCATGAACTGAGATGACCCTTTTGCCCCAAAATGTCGCCAGCTCCTTTGACGTGGCTGCCCGCTTTGCCTCCTCGCCGTTTCTTCACCGTTTTGCGCAAGAAGCCAGGGAAAGCAGGGGGTCAGAGAAGACAGGGAGAGGTGACGGGATCATTAGGGAGGCCAGGAGGGAGGTTTGCCAGCTGCCACGTGAGCCAGAAGGGGCTGCTGATCTTCAGAGGAGAACAGCTCACATTTCAGCCTTGCTGCCACCCTCCGTGTTTGCTGAACCGTGCAGAAACCAAACAAACCCAGATTTAGAAAGTGATGTTCTTAAAGCTAATTAAGACCAGAACCATGAGAAAGCACCTTTCCTGAACTGTATTTTACCGTCAGAAGCGAAAAACTTCTTGGTCTTCATACAGGCTGTTTGATGTTGGGTACGTAAGGCTGCACCGAGTCCTGTCTCAAGAGAAGACCACAAGTGCTACAGCGAAGGACGAGCTGTAGCTAATCCTGGAATTAAGCTGGTTTAAGGTCAGCTAGATCCAAATAGTGCCTTGCTAATATTCCCCCTAATTATTAAGCACTTTCAGGAGCGTGTTTCCAGCCACTAAGCTTGGCACCGCAGAGAGAGGGAATTCAGCTAAAGCTGGTACTGATATTAAACCGTAGGTTTAATGATTTGCAGATGGACAGAAAGACGCGGTGCTTCCGCGGGGAGAACCAGAGCTAACTCTGCGCGGAAAGGAAAACTCCGAATAGGGGGATGAGCAGAAGGCGGTATCAGCGGCGGACAGAGGAGAATTTGAAGGAGATTCCAAAGGAGGAACACATCTGAGCTTCTGCTTTTGATTTCATCCCAAATATTTAGGCGCGGCATGAAAAGTTTGCTTAACAAGCGCTAAGACACACTGCAGGGTAGGTGTTATAAGCAAGATCTATCTTTGGATCCTTGAAGCATACTATACCCAAGACTCCTCTGATAGAAGTCTCTACTTTCACCAGGAACAATTTTCGAGGGCCTTAGGAAAAGTTCTATTACTTAAATCAGAAAAAAATAATTTTTACATCGCAAAATAGCAAAAATTAAGGCATTTTACCTGAGCCGTAAGCACATTTATTAACTGCAAGTAGCTTCCATTACTTCAGAGCGATCAGATCCTGCCTGTTTCTGTTCTGTTTAATCAGGCAAGCTGTTTCCAGTTATATAAATATTCCTAGTGTTTGTTTCATGGGTCATAAGGAGGGGAACCAACGCATTATCTTTTCTGGGAGCAGTAAACAAACAGCTCAGCTGCTGCAGTACCCAGATCCACATCAACACCCAAAGGAAAGCTGTGGCTGGGAAAGAAGAATATTTAGACCTCAGAACAACTGAGCCCCAAACCTCTTACAGTAAATAAATGTTGATGCACGTAAAACCACCTACGAAACAGCAAAAGAAATCAACAGCTTTCCTGTATGAGGAACGACCACTCCAGCTATTCTGCGATTCCCTCCGTCGAAGAACAGTTATGTGACACCTCTCAAGGAGTGCACCCTCAGCAAGTTCGCAGGTGACACCAAGCTGTGTGGAGCTGTAAACATGCTGGAGGGACCGGATGCCACCCACAGGGACCTGGACAGGCTGGAGAGGTGGGTCCATGTGAACCTCATGAAGTTCAACCAGGCCAAGTGCAAGGGCCTGCACCTGGGTCACAGCAATCCCAGGCACAAATCCAGGCTGGGCGGAGAATGGCTGGAGAGCAGCCCTGAGGAGGACTTGGGGGTGCTGGTGGATATGAAGCTCAACATGAGCCGTCAGTGTGCGCTGGCAGCCCAGAAACCCCCCCACAGCCTGGGCTGCATCCCCAGCAGCGTGGGCAGCAGGGCGAGGGGGGGGATTCTGCCCCTCTGCTCCGCTCGGGGGAGACCCCCCTGCAGTGCTGCCTCCAGCTCTGGGGCCTCAGCACAGGAGAGACACGGAGCTGTTGGAGCGGGGCCAGAGGAGGCCCCGGAGATGCTGGGAGGGCTGGAGCCCCTCTGCTGGGAGGACGGGCTGAGAGAGCTGGGGGGGTTCAGCCTGGAGAAGAGAAGGCTCCAGGGAGACCTTGGAGCCCCTTCCAGTCCCTCAAGGGGCTCCAGGAAAGCTGGGGAGGGACTCTGGATGAGGGAGGGGAGCCATGGGATGAGGGGGAAGGGTTTTCCACTGCAAGAGGGGAGACTGAGCTGAGATCTCGGGCAGAAATTCTTGGCTGTGAGGGTGGTGAGCCCCTGGCCCAGGTGGCCCAGAGAAGCTGTGGCTGCCCCATCCCTGGAGGGGTTCAAGGCCAGGCTGGACGGGGCTTGGAGCAAGCTGGGCTGGTGGGAGGTGTCCCTGCCCAGGGCAGGGGGTGGCACTGGATGATCTTTCAGGTCCCTTCCAACCCAAACCATTCTGTGATTCCATGATGCTATGAGAGGCTCTCTGCAAACTCCCTCATTTCATCCTGATCTAAAAGATATAAATTCGAGTCATAATTACAAGTTACGGCTTGCGTCCTCAAAATTAGGCCCCTTACCTGACATTAAAGCACAAAGAAGAATGGAGTGAGCACTGGTCACTTTCACTGAACCCAATGGAGCAACATTCACTATTGCATATAGACAAATTAGTTAACATAAGTGTATAATTATCCCCGACGATGCAGCCATGAAAGCTGAAAATGATTCTCACAGAGGGAAGAGAACCACAGAAGCATAGAATCTTCATGGTTGGAAAGGACCTTTGAGATCATCGAGTCCAACCATACACACACAAAAAAAACCCAAAACCCAAAACCAACCTACAATCTCTGTCACTAGAGCATGCCCTGAAGTGCCACACCTAGATGTTTCTTAAACACCTCTAGGGATGGTGACTCAACCACCTCCCTGGGCAGGCTGTTCCAGTGCCTGACCACTCTTTCAGTAAAGTAATTCTTCCTGATATCTAATCTAAACCTCCCCTGCCGCAGCTTCAGACCATTTCCTCTGGTCCTGTCATTATTCACCTGGGAGAAGAGGCCAACACCCACCTCTCTCCAACCTCCTTTCAGGGAGTTGTGGAGGGCAATGAGGTCTCCCCTCAGCCTCCTCTTCTCCAAGCTAAACATGCCCAGCTCCCTCAGCCTCTCCTCATATGACTTGGTCTCCAGACCCCTCCCCAGCTTGGTAGCTCTCCTCTGGACACGCTCCAGCACTTCAAGGTCCCTCTTGTACAGAGGGGCCCAGAACTGAACACAGTACTCCAGGTGAGGCCTCACCAGTGCCGAGTACAGAGGCACGATCCCTTCCCTGCTCCTGCTGGCCACGCTATTCCTCATACAAGCCAGAAGGCTGTTGGCCTTCTTGGCCACCTGGGCACACTGCTGGCTCATGTTAAGCTGGCCGGCCACCAGCACCCCCAGGTCCTTTTCTGCTGGGCAGCTTTCCAGCCACTCTGCCCCAAGCCCCTGGCATTGCTTGGGGTTGTTGTGACCGAAATGCAGGACCCAGCCCTTGGCCTTATTAAACCTCGTACAATTGGCCTTGGCCCATCCCTCCAGCCTGTCCAGGGCCCTCTGTAGAGCCTTCCTTCCCTCAAGCAGATCAACACTCCCACCTAGCTTGGTGTCATCTGCAAACTTACAGAGGGTGCACTCAGTCCCCTCATCCAGATCATCGATACAGATTTTAAACAAAACTGGCCCCAAAACTGAGCCCTGAGGGACACCACTGGTGACCGGCCGCCAAGAGATTTCACCCCACTAATCACAACTCTCTGGGCACGGCCATCCAGCCAGTTTTTAACCCAGCCAAGAGTACACTTGTCTATGCCATGATTTGCCAGCTTCCCCGGGAGAATGCTGTGGGGGTAGAAGGTATCAGAAAGATTCTCCTTGACTTGATTTGGAAGGGAAGCCATCACTTCTAACCTGAGTGTGAAAAGGCAAAGAAAGGGAGAAGTACTTTTGTTCCTGCTTTAACAAATGGACTCGGTTAAGCTAGGACAATAAAGGAAAGGATGTCCCATACTTACTTTCAGAGCTGTGGAAGGATGAGAAGACATGCTGAGCAGTCTCATGGAGGCTTCCATCTGCCGGGGCGGAAGGAAGAAGTTGGGAACAACAACAGGACCAGATCTGAGCAGAACTGTTAAGGAACAACCTCTGGTAGCTGCACAAAGCTCCACAGGAGCTGCAGATGTGGAATAAACCTCACTGTAACAGCTGCTGATGGATCCCAGATGGTGAGTCTCATTCATCTTAATCCATATTCTATGGTTCTGAACACTTGGTTCTTTCACCTGGCCTCTCAGAGCATACGACACCAACTTGCTTTCCAAACTTTATACTTGCTGGAAAAGCCAGTAGAGTACTTCATTAATGGTCTGAAGTTGCGGCAAGGGAGGTTTAGATTAGATATTAGGAAGAATTACTTTACTGAAAGAGTGGTCAGGCACTGGAACAGCCTGCCCAGGGAGGTGGTTGAGTCACCATCCCTAGAGGTGTTTAAGAAACGTCTAGATGTGGCACTTCAGGGCATGCTCTAGTGGCAGAGATTGTAGGGGGTTTGGTTGGACTCAGTGATCTTAAGGGTCCTTTCCAACCATGAAGATTCTGTGATTCATCCTGCAAAAATTCCAGCACAACTCAGTGAAACCAAATGTGAGATTCGGGATCTTGCAAGAAACATGGGAAAGTATTTTAAAAGCTAATTTTGCTTTTAAGAAACTTAAAAGAAACTTAAAAGAAACTACGTTTCTTTTACTACAGAAGAAACACAAGAGATATCACACATGGAGAAAAACAGCGTGGGGAAAAAAATGCGTAAAACCTTGAAACTACCCAAAATGAACTAACTCTCAGGGATCACAGAATATACTGGTTACAAATGGTGAGGAAGTCATCACTACATTGTGTGAAACACAACACAAAAGGGTCTTCCAACACCTTCCCAGGTCACCACTTCTAGACTCGCTTTACAGGGCAGAGCTCCACACAGGGAATTCCTCTTTCCGGAGGCCTGTGAGATTCTAACCAAGACATAGGACACGCTCCTTGAATGCAACGTGTGTTTAAGAAAAAAGGATACAAAACAGTTTTCGGTTTGACGGACTCTTCTGACTCTTCCAGTGGGTCTTCACTACTGTCATCAGAAAAGCTTTGACTATTTCCTTCTGAGCCTGCTTGGGCTAATACGCTCTTAACACAGATCTCATCGGAACCACTTTCTTCCTCGTCTTGACGTTCTTCATTTACAACCTCACCATTTTCCTCCTCCTTTCTTTCTGTGGTTTTTGGATTGGTCAAACCAACGCCTCCTGGAAATGCCAGTAGTTCTTTGGAAGCTGCACGGAACTCCACATTTTGCTCTATAGGTTTAGTAAGAAATGCTCTATCACACTCACAATTTCCATTTCCTACAGGGCCGTTGGCTGTTTGATGCAATTCTGACAAATGAGCAGGCTGAAACAGCTCCTTCTCTGTTGTTTCCGTGACACTATTCAAGCTTTGAAAGCCTTCTGCTACTGCCCAAGGACTGCCTTCATCTGCGTGGAGGCTAATGCACGGGCTACAGGTGGTGAGCATGCTTTGGTTGTCACCTTGTAGTATGCTGGAGAAGGTGCTGCTCCGTCTGCTGTTTCCTCTTTGCAAACAGTTTATATCCACCGAGTGCTGATCTTCGGGCCCCAAGTCTACGGGCTGGGGGTCAACACCCTGCTCCACTTCAGACAGGACACTGGACCAGGGACTAGTTTTGTCCGTTATGGTTGTTACATCATTAAGAGTTCGTGGTTCTATGACGTCTTCTTCATATTCCTCTTCGCTGTGTGGCTGGACGGCAAAAGCACTTTCACCTTCCTGGATGTAGTCTGTTGGCAAAGGATGCTCATCTTCAGGGACAGCTTGGTCCAGAAAGTCACACAACATGTGTCTCTCAAACACGGATCTCCCAAAAGAGCATGGCTGCTGGGTGTCACTGCAAATGCTGTCTGAGTCCAGCTCAAGTGGGCCTTGACTTACTTCAGTTCTGGCTTCTTCATCCTTCTGGTTGGCTACATGTGTAGCATCCAGCTTTCTGCTGTTGTCTTGCTGCACATTAGAAGATTCTTTACTATTTTTAGTTATAGTCTGCAAGTCTGAGCAATAGAAAACAGCATCGGTAAATGCACAGAGCAACAATTCACCTTTTATCTGATTTATTTGGGCTTTTTGCAGAAAATCATGTGTGCAAGCACGGTTAGGAGTTAAACATGCCCTCAAACGCTCTGGGAATGTGATCATGTTCTGCTCTCTTTACCATTGACAAGGCCAAGAGAAGGACAGAAATGCTACGGAAAAAAAGGAAATGCTCAGGACGAAATTACTGGGAAATAACTAGAAATACCTGCATCAATGTAAAGAAAAAAAATTGGATGGTGAAAATACTCTGGTACACAGAGTACACCTAAAGCAAATGGAAAAAATACCTGTTGCTTGGAGTGGCTAAAACCAGTTTGGGACAGTTCAGACCACATGGGAAGGAGAAAGGAACAATCTAGACAGAAATGACAGATAACCCAATCACCTTTTCCTCCCATAGCTTCCCCAGTTTCATTGTAGGAGCCCAGAAGACGCAGTTACTACTGATACTCTCCAGCTTTCAGTTCAGTTTACCAACTCGAATCAAATGACAGACAATTGTTAATTAAATATTGGTAAAACTCAGGATTATTGCTCAGTTGTGGTGGTAAAATTATCAAGTTCTGAAATCAAAGCCCGTGCCCCAAACACAGGCTCTGGAAAAAGGTGATTGGATTAGGAGCCTAAACATTAATAAAATCGATGCAATCCTGAAAATCTCTGGGGATCTTACAAATTCTTTAAAAAGAATCACCTATTTTTAGTTCTTAGTGAGCAGATCCTGTTCATTGTTTGAGAAATTAGTTCACCAGTATTAGGTTAAATGACAAAGTACTGCTACGCCGGGGCAAGAGAAAAGGTCTTGCTGTGGGGTAATGGTGGGGGACATTTGGAAAAGGAGAAGGAAGAGTTGGAGACAGATTGCAGAGGAGAGGCATGTAAAGAAGCGGTAAAACCAATTAATAAAGATGAGAAGCGGAACAAAAAGAGCAAAACCTTGGAGAAGAGAAAGAAAAAAAAAATGAGAAGAGCGAGGTGACGACACAAGAATCAGAAAATTCTGGCATAATAGAAATGTGTCCTTCAGCTCCATCTCTTGGAAGCGCTGCTTCCCTGTAGGTGACATTTCAACTGGCAGCACTACGAGCCACAGTTTACTCTCTACTCTGATAAATTATTTGAAAAGCACCGGCATGGATTTGATTTCCTAGTCATTTTGCTACTCGCAGCACCTCTCTGGTATGAGATCAGAGCGGCATGAACAGTTAAGCTAACATTAAATTAACTGCCATCAGTGAGCAGGCTGGTGCTGAGACGAAGAGCAGGTACAACGGAGCGGTTAGAAATGCCAGGCAGAGTGAAAAAACACATCTGAAAACAAGGTGCACAAAGAGATAGGGTTTCCTTCCCTGTCGTGTCACGCTCCATCCTTATTAAGGATGTCGTTCTGTGTCCAACAGCAGTAATCACAGGGAAAATTAATAGCACTGACGCCTCTAAAAGGGGAAATGTATTGAATGTGATAAACAGAAAAGAGACTGCTTACTAAGAGCTTTTTCTTACCTACCCTAAGAGTGCTTTACTTTAGCTATTCATCATAGGGCATAAATCTCACCTGAAAACAGAGATACGCCGATTCCTAGTAGCAAAGAACCACAGACTTGGCTCAGTACCGTCCTGTGGATTGCTTTTCCGCAAGAGCACCCTTTTTTTATGGGACGTTGAAACGTAAGTAGAATTCAGGCTACTTTGAGAGGGCCTTAACTCCCACCTAATCCGCCTTCTGAATGTTTCAGTTCAACACTACCATTACTGACAGGGGTTTGAAAGTCTTCTCTCTGAAGCAACGGACCGACACATGCTGACTACCAACACCAGGAACTGCTCCTGATTCCGTTAGAAAGTTGAAAATACTTTAAGGCAGCTTCTTACAAAAAAAAAAATTCCAAAGCAAGTGACAACTTACCATTGATTAAGCTGCTGACCTGAGACACCAACTGACTCGATTTTTCCAAAAGATGGCATCCGTTGGGATCCACTTCTCTGCTCATCGAGGCCTGACGATCAGTCTCCTGCTCCTCTTGACTTGGTTTGTACGTGTGACCGTAACTGAAGTCAGGAAAAGACCGGGTCAGCTTCTGACTGAAGTATCTTTGAACCTCATCCAGCTCACTCAAGTTTTTTCTGTAAGCAGCGGTAAGAAATTTGGTAAGAGGGAAAAAAAAAGCCTGTGGCAGACTGGTTCTATTTGTATCATTCTAATCAACAGCATGTAAATATGCGAATACAAGATTCAGGGTTATTATTGAAAAATATATATCAGTAGGTAAGCGTTGAGGTTGCTCTGTCTAAGCAAGAGTTTAAGACTCAAGAATAAATGCCAAATCAGCTGTGAAACTTAGGCTGGAAGTCAAAAAACGAGAGCTAGTTTTAAACTTACTAAATCAAAGAAAGCTGGATTTGAGATGACCTTCCAACAGAAGTCATAAAGGCAAGGATATTAATTGCCTTTATGACTGAGCTTGATAAAAATCTAAGGATTTCTACCTGCTTAAGATCTAAGGATTTTATGATATATTGCTTGTGGTAGCAGGGAAAGGGATGGAATGACTCAGAAAGTCTCTTTCAGTCCTCTATTCCTACAGATAATAAATATCATTCTCCTAAAATTTATATCTGATTTAAACCCAGAATCTAGTCAGGAGAAAAGGGCTTCTACTAAGGAGAAAGGCACCCTGTTGGGAAAGGACATCCTGCTCCGTGCACCATGAAGATGTTCACAGCCTTGTTCTTGTGCCTGTGAAAACCAACTCAGAGGGCTATTGGCCCAATAGCGTGTGTTGGGTTATAGATGGACAAAGATGGACAAAGCAAAGCATTCTATGGCAGGCTGGCTGGATGGGCCGAGGCCAACAGTCTGAGGTTCAACATGGCCAAGTGCCGGGTCCTGCACTTGGGTCACAACAACCCCGTGAACGCTACAGGCTGGGGGCAGAGTGGCTGGAGAGCTGCCCGGCAGAAAAGGACCTGGGGGTGTTGGTCGACAGCAGCTGAATAGGAGCCAGCAGTGTGCCCAGGTGGCCAAGAAGGCCAACAGCCTCCTGGCCTGTATCAGCACTAGTGTGGCCAGCAGGACTGGGCCAGTGATGGTCCCCCTGTACTGGGCACTGGTGAGGCCCCACCTTGAGTGCTGTGTCCAGTTTTGGGCCCCTCACCACACAAAAAGCCATTGAGGTGCTGGAGCGTGTCCAGAAAAGGGCACCGGAGCTGGTGAGGGGTCTGGAGCACAAGTCTTGTGAGGAGCGGCTGAGGGAGCTGGGGGTGTTCAGCCTGGAGAAAAGGAGGCTGAGGGGAGACCTTCTCGCTCTCTGCAACTCCCTGAAAGGAGGGGGTAGCCAGGGGGGGTCGGGCTCTTCTCCCAAGGAACAGGCGAGGAAAGGAACAAGAGGAAACAGCCTCAAGTTGCGCCAGGGGAGGTTTAGGATGGATATTAGGAGAAATTTCTTCCCCGAAAGGGTTGTCAAGCATTGGAAGAGGCTGCCCAGGGCAGTGGTGGAGTCCCCATCCCTGAAGGGATTTAAAAGACGGGAAGACACAGTGGTTAGACATATGGTTTAGTGATGTTTTTTGTCAGTGTTGGGTTGATGGTTGGACTTGATGATCTGAAAAGTCCCTTCCAACCTGGACCATTTTGTGATTCTATGATTTGGGAACACCGCTGTTGCTGTTTCCCTTCGGAGACTCACAGCGTTGCCAGAGCCTCAGTCCTAATGCAGGCCTGCCCCCCTAAACCCCACTTTTCCAGTCTCATCTCATCCTGCTGCAAATTACACCGATATCCCACTGATACCTCTTAATCGGCTGTTGTACATTTTAATTTTCACTTCCTTTAAATCTGGATGCCAGAATTCTTCAGTTTCAAGATCTGCTTTGCAAACCTAAGGCTTAGAATCACCTTGTTGGCTATCGCTCGGCTTTACCTGAGAGCAGTCAGGAGAGAAGCGCGTGATGACAGCGATAACGAGTCCATCTTTGCCGCCCGGTGCGCGTTCCCTTCTGCTTGCTGCAAGGATTCGTGAAACCTGCGCACGTTCTGCATATGCTCTTCATGACGAGGCGTGTGTGTTCCAGGGGGACTAATTCTGCTAGAAACAGGCCTGCGTTTAACAACAGAAAACAGGTTGAAATCCCTAATTGTGAAAAGTTTGCCAACTAAGAGCAACCAACATCTTTAAGTGCATTAAAGATCCACTGATGGATGAAACTAGCTTTATCAAACGTCATCAGGAATGGCATTTACTGTTTCAGATTTACACTGAAATAAAGTAAATTGCAACTACCCTCTCCATACTGGCTAATAGTGTGGCTAGAAGGGAATGTGCAATGCCTGCTGGGAGCTGCCAAGCCCTTCAGACCGCCATAACTTCAAAGACACATACAGGAAAAGTATAATCTCCTATGTATACTAAATAAACAAGCCATGAATTAAAATGCTCTAGTTGCTAGTTAAATGTAGAAACATTGGTGCTTGTTTTAAGGGACAGAAGGCAGGAATTGCTGCAGGAGATCTGATGATCCTAGTGATGGAATGGGCAATATTACAGCATTTCACCAGCTGTCACTCACCGGCCACGGACAGGAGTTATGGCAAAATAAGGGGGATGTATCAGTAATACTCTATTCTGACTTAACGCTTATTATCCTTATTAAAACCAAAACCAAATACAAACACATTCTTATAAAGGCCTGGAAGCTGCCAGTTTTAGCAAAGCTGTAGTGTAAATCCTAACGTAGAGGGTGTAAATGAAGCAGATCAGGAAACATCAGTGAGAAGAAAAAGAACATTTGGGTTTTGTAGAAAGTGACCTGCCTCAAGATTTCTGTCTCCTGGGACACGCTCTCACTGGTAAAGGGGATTTGGTATAATCTTTAAGCCCAAAACCAGGGAAAGAGCTTTAACAGGGCTTGTTTGTTTTTTTTTTTTTTTTCAGTAGAGTCAATAGGCTTCACACAGGTAGATTTCTGAGCCCTGAAAATAACCAAAATGGTTGACAGCCAGCAGACTTACCGCTCTCGAGTAGGAACACTGACTTCCTTTGACAAGGTGTTCAACATCTGCTTGGAAAAGCTTGTGGCATTGCTGGGAAATGTTGGAAAGCTGGGCTTCCCCTAGAATAAAGAGGAACAGAACGCACATGAGTCTTCCACAGCAAAAAAATGGGAGAAATTAAAGTAGTATCTTCCTAAGCTAAGAAAAACTTAAGTTTTCTAAGTAAATTTTCAAAGGATTTTCCAGGACTGAGGCAAAATACCATTTCACAGCACACTTACTTCAGAAACATTTGTTAATTCCCCCCACACTACCAAAGAGTAAACTGATGGAAAGTAGGGTATAGGGGCTCCGTTACACATGTATATCACACCCCGGCGTAACTGGAAAGTCTAGAGAATAAAAAAAAACCCACAGGAAATGGCAAATCTTCCAGAAAAACAGATTTCTGCCAAATTAAAAATTTCCTAACCAATGAAAGGCTGAATTTACGGCATGTTTTTGGGCATCAGCTGCCACCCCAAAGCAGAAAACAGAACAATGCGTGGCTCCCAGGTGTCCAAAACCACAGAATATTCTAATACTGTGTCCAGCTCGGGAACCCTCAGCACAAGAAGGACACGGAGCTGTTGGAGTGGGGCCAGAGGAGGCCACGAAGATGATCCAAGGGCTGGAGCCCCTCTGCTGTGAGGACAGGCTGAGAGAGTTGGGGGTGTTCAGCCTGGAGAAGAGAAGGCTCCGCGGAGACCTTAGAGCCCCTTCCAGTCCCTGAAGGGGGCCTACAGGAAGGATGGGGAGGGGCTGTTTGCGAGGGCATGGAGCGACAGGACGAGGGGCAATGGCTTTAAACTAGAGCAGGGCAGGTTTAGATCAGACATTGGGAAGAAGTTCTTTACACTGAGGGTGGTGAGACACTGGCCCAGGTTGCCCAGAGAGGTGGTGGAGGCCCCATCCCTGGAGACATTCAAGGCCAGGCTTGATGAGGTTCTGAGCAACCTGATCTAGTTGAAGATGTCCCTGCTCACTGCAGGGGGGTGGGACTAGATGGCCTTTAAAGGCCCCTTTCAACCCAACACATTCTATGATTCTAACAATAAAAAAACCCCAACACCCACAAAGCAACAACAGAGTGAAGCCACTGGAGATGATCATGACCTAGGTGTGAATGAGCGCTGTAACTAGGGTTGGCCTGCAGCTACCGTGGAGACACACAGAATTCTTAAACGAGGAATTAAGCATTTCTAGTATATTTACACAGACTGATCCGCTACAGTACTCTGAATTTGCTGTATTTGCTCATTCCTTCAGAACCTCAACGTCAGTGCTGATTATTAGGACTCTAATCAGACACGCACAGGGGAGGAAACCGAAGTACATACTGAAGAACGTGGTGGCTGGCTCCGGATCCTTGCCTGCCTTTCTTCTTTGAGATTATTTATGTTTTGAAGAGGAGAAACTGCTACTTTGATCTGCCCTCGGCATTGTCCACTGAAGTCCGTAATATTGTACCACCCGCACACGAGCTGGAAGCCAGAAAGAAGAGGAGAAAGGTCCACGGATGCAAATCCTATCACTCGCTCAGTCTCTGGGGAGGAAGAATTTAAAGCACGTCTTAATTTAAACTGCAGGTAAACGAAACATTTTCAAGCACGCTAAAGCCAGTTATACAGCCCTTGAAATACGTCTAGACTTTACAAGGAAAGACATAAAACTGACAAAAACAGTTTAAAAGCTGACAGCTCTCAGGTAAAGAGTGAGTGAAGAGTGGGAAAAAAATGGGAAGGAAATAGAAAACAGAGTTTAAGACAACAAAAACGAGACTTGGATTTTGGTCGCTAACATGCTTCAAACTAAGAGACTTACGATGCCTGATCGAGAAGCAGGAAAAATGGTTTCAAGCAATTAAACCAGCTTCCTCCCTACGGATTTGCCAAAATAGCTGTCCCTACTGCAGCTGTTGATAACCTGAGCACCTACGGCAATAACGCACAGTTTTTTTCATATTTTTACCTTGCACTAGAAGAATGCTAGAGAGAAATACCAGGCAGGATGAGGGCCTGGCTGCAGGTGTAAGAAAGGACACGAGAGTTACGTACCGTATGGAATACTTAATCAGAAGAACTAGTTAAGCAAGGGTTGTAATAAAGGGAAAAAAGGTTGTAATAAAGAGTAAAATATTCAGCTTGAAAATGGGATAGAAATAAGAGACAATCAGAGACTTGAAAAAATGAACCTGGAGGCAAATCCGGTGACCTCAGCAAATGCATTCCGCCTCCAGAATTGCATTCTGACTTCAGAAACTCCCGTTTTCTTCCCTTTTCGCTTTGCCAAAACTTTCAAAAATGCTGATTCGTCATCACGCTGTTGCATTTTGTGTGCAACATTTGGTCTTTTCTGCCTTGCAAATTTATCTGAAGTACAGAAGAAACAATCGTATCCAAGACGAGGGTATTATTTGGATTACCTTAGCAGTTACATCCAGCTAAAGATGTCTCTGCGGAGAGAATGGGAGAGCAGGGCAGGGAGAGAGTTTGCAGGAGAATGACTGCGTACACAGTGCTTATTTTTGAAGCAAGAAATCAGTCAGCTGAACTTCATTGTGTAAAAAGAAAGAAAAAAAACAAACAAAACAAACCAGTGTTTTAAAGATCATATTCTAGCAGTTTGAATTGAAGAAGCAGAGCTGTCACATAGATTTTTGCCCTTGCTTGGACCAATTAAATATCGGAGGATCCGAGCTAGCAACAAAACAAGCGAACACCAGTTTGAACTCTCGGCAGCGTCTTTTATCGTTTAACGATAAAGAGCAGGTTCAGTAAATGCTTACAAAAAGCTTTTATGATATTAGGTTTGAAACCCAAGGCCTTCAACTCCCCCAGTGAATGCTGAGACGGGGTACAGGAGCAATTGTTAAAATATATCCATGCCCCTATAAAATCATTTGATTACAACTGGGTGGTCACACTCCAACCAACTGCAGAGACAACAAGCAGCACGGGAAAGACAGAGGAAAGAATTTCCTTCACTGGGAAAATCCTACTCCGAAAATACTCTCGAGTTAAAAACTGACTCAAACCTTGCCAGATGATTAATGGGGAAAAGGAGGATGAGGAGCAGGAAATCGATGGGTATTTTTCTCTAGCATTCTTCTAGTGCAAGGTAAAAAAAATGTCTTTACAATTCCACTCTCCGATTTACTTTACTTGTATTAAATGCAATTAATGTTTGTATTAAATACAATTAATACTTGTAGTAAGTACACGACACTGCTCTCAATACCGCACTACAAACTTTACCTGCTTTATGCCACACTTTGAAGACCAAGGTTTGCTGTGGATCCAGCAGGAGCTCTTTGGATAATCTGTTAAGAAAAAAAAATAAATCATAGTTCGTTATGCAAAGTAGGAAAAAAGAGCATGTGCAGTAAAACTCCTCTGAAGATTCAATGCCGTTGTACCTATGCAAATAAATCAGTTTCTTTCTGGAACGATGGGACAACAAAACCCAAAATCACTGAGCCCAAACCATGACTCCCTCAATAACTATCTTCACACGGTTTGAGCTTTTGCTTATTCAAGAAGTTATCTCCCTCTCCTCACTCTTGTTGGAAATTCAAAAGATAGCGCAATAAACCCACGAAGAAACAAACAGAAATACAGTTTATCTCATGACTCAATAATACAGCGACAGCAAAGCACTGGGGTTATGGTTGAAAGCTGTAAGATTTGAAGTTAATTTCCGGAAAAAAAACCACCCTGAAAATTGAAGTGTCAAATGTAGAACAGCTTTAAGTTGCTTGAAGCAATTCAGATATGACTCTGAGCATAAGCAACCTCTGAAACAAAACTTTTCAACTTCAGTTATCGGTGTTTCAATGGTTTCATCTTCATATCACCAACTCCCTAAAGCCAAAAACCCAACTCCGGCAGAACAGCCCGCTCCTGTGCAGGCCCTGGTATATATTTGCATGCGTTTTGTGATGGACACAATAAATTCAGTATGCTTTCTTGTTGCCTGTAACAGACTTGTTCCACCTAGTTTGGAAAACGCTTTTGGCTACTGCTTTGAAATTAATTTAAAATCTGGTACAGAAACAGTGGAGAAACCCCAAGTCTGCACAGGCAGATTTATTACCGAATATTACCACGCGTCACTTGATCTGCTGAGGTTCCTTGGAGTGATCAATTCATCTGCTCTATTTTAAGCTCAGATATCTAAGTCCCAGCTATGTTCCCTACACTATTTTGGCAGTCACAGGAGGGAAATAGGCATCCTTAGAGAATTTTGTCTTAAGTTGGGTCTCTCACACCGGCCGAGCGACTCCCCGTCTGAAGGTGCCTGCATCTCTCCAGAGACTGCAGAGGAAGCCAAGGCTGAACGGCTTTGAGTCAAAAAACCTAACTTCCAGATACATATTCACCAGGTGAATCCAAACTTAGCATGAAACAAAGTAAAACATACAGAAAAAGCCAATAAATTGGATCAAGTCTAACTTAACCTTGAGCCAAGAGTCCTTTAGCAATTAGCAGCCCCTTCCTCTAGGCGGGGAAACTACAGATGAGTGGAAAAAGACTGACTCACCCAAGGTCTTAAGCCAAAATACAACACAGCCAAGGTTCTGCGTAGGTCAATCTGTCCCTCCTCAGGTTAGCTTTAAGACCAAGCCTCCTCAAACAACTTTTCACTTTCGCAACTTTCAATATGAGCACGTGGTGACCGTAAAACATGGAAACAAGCATTTTTAGCTGATATTATAGGCCTGGTAAGTAGAAAATCTATGATTCTATGATTCTAAAAGCACATGCTCCCCCAAAAGGGATATGTCCTTTTCACACTTAGCCTGGTTGTGGGATGCAAAGTGTGTCTGCGCAAGGCCACGGCGCTTACCTTGCTTGTTGCTGAAAGTCCCAGACGGGTGAGTCCGTGTTTTCTATTACTGAAGTGGTTACTGGAGCATCTGCGCCAGCAACAGCAAATGATACACAGCTACTGGGTGCTGTCACTTCACGTTCCGTCAAAGGACTCCCTAAAATTATACAGAATTAAATACAGATTTGTTATTAGTAATTAAAAAAAAAAAAAGAAGTCTAAAGGCAGTTTAGCAATTAAAAATAGATAAATATATCCACCATCTCGGAAATGCTCCTTTTCATCGGTGGAGCTGAAAAGACTTTGTATTTAGAGTGGGAGCAAATATTACGTGAACCTTTTTCAGAGCGGAAACTGGAATATTCAAGGGAGAAACGGAAAAAAACGTTTGCCCAGGATCATCTGAGAAGTCGGAAGCAAAGCTAGGAATAAAATCCAGGTCCCCAGGACCTTACTCCAGTGCTTGCTCTACCCTCCATGCTGGAACCAGAGAGTTTGGAAATCCTAGCTGCAAATACAGAAAATACCCGGCGTTACAAAAGGCAGTTTGAACTTAAACAGCGGGATGGCTGAGGGGAAGCTCACTTGTGTTGACTGAACAAGAAAACGCACCTGAAAAAGTTAACGATACCCAAGGATTAATAACCTTTTTTATAGCCTCTATTAGCTCATCTCAGAAAGACTGAAATAGAGAAACTTAACATCCCTGCAAGGCAGAAACAAGTACCACTCTCGTCTGTTACGGAGATTTAAATACAGAGGAAAAAGAAGTACATACAATTTTATTTCAAATTCTTGCTGGCTTCCTTCCTAACTTTTCGCACCGCCTTTTGTACCCATTGCAGAAGAGGTGTTTGCGTTACAGATCAATTGTCACATTTCCCTGTATTTTCCCATGAAACGTGCTTTGAACGGGGACAGAGCACGTGGAAAGTAAAATTCCCGTCACTATTAAGCGCACACGTGCTCCCACCAGCCCCCACTACTGCACCAGCCGGGAGTTTGAGAGCAGGAAGTTTGGCGTAGATGAGACTTTAACATTTTGGCCAAAATATCAAAGTTTATATCAGAATTAAGGAGGGAAAAATCAACTGCCTTCATGTCCAGGGAGCAGCAGAGTAGGCTGCGCTGAAATCGTTTTTAAGTAGCTTCAGGAGTTAAGTAGCTTCAGGAAATGCCATTTTTAATCTATGCACAAACTAGACCTTTGTGATTGCTGAGCTAAGCAAGGAGGATCGCATTCGCCCTGCAACGCATCAGCGAAACCTTTACAAGCCTCCTTGCTGGAACCATAAGCGTTTTCTCCCTCATTCATCCTGAAATAACTTGGGAAAAGGTTTGTGAGAAAACCGATAACGAATTAAGGAGTCTGAGTTAATTGAGTATGTTTGCACTTAGAGGCAGAGAGTTTATCATCAGAGGAATGCAAGGTCAGGGGATGGAGCTAAGATGTTCCCCAAATGCCGCTGGATAGTATGGACTAGAGACTGTCGAATGAAAACTGCAGAAATTATACAATTATTTTCACTGAATTATAGCCCAGAAAGGAGGAGAGGTGCTTAGGGCCTCTTCCCTTCTGTGTGTGACCTTTCCTCCAGGGTTTGACCCTTTTAGTCCTGTTCACATTAGTGAGATTAATTTGCTGCAGCGCACCACGGCTTGTAAAGCTGTAGTAGCATTTTACTGCTTACAGAGCTGTTCCGATGGTGAATTTGTAGCTGGAAAATCTGCGAGGAGAAATGGACTTAGCCAAGGGGAAACAAGATCAGACTTTGCAACCAACTATCACTCGGTTATTACGAATTATCTCCTCCTTTCTGCTTTCCAAGGACTCGGCTTTGGACTTCTCCAAAACCTTGCTGGCCACAACGATCAAAATTGCTGAGTCTGAATCTGATTTCACCAAAAATAATTCTCCTGAAGTCTGATTCCATGTGGAAATACGATCCAATGTGACTGATTTATAGTAGCTTACTGAGTTACTGCTCATTTGTGCCTTGACCATGAGGATTTGCTTGAGAAAAAGATGGTGTTTTTTTTTTTTTTTTTTTTTTTTACAATATCCCCAATGACTTCAGTTGAAACACGCCACACAAAACTCTTTGCAGTTTGCCCAGACTGTAGATACGACAATTGAAACACAGACGTGGGCAATGTGAGCTCAGAGAAATGAGGAAGACCTGTCCAGACCAGCTCACCACCTCCTGCATGTAAAGACAGACCTAAAAATCAGTATTTGTAGTCAAAGGCGAACCCAGCATTTCTTGAGTGTTGGCTTGCTTTTCTTCCAGGAAAAGAAAAGTCTGTAATAGAAAGAAATGTTGGCTCTAATGAAAGCTCAGCCACAATCAAAGGAGTCTTACAGAGCCTGATTTAGCCTAGCAATTCCCAATGCCTGAACTCTGCAAAGAAGTTACACTTAGAAATATTTGTTTTATTCTGCTTTATAAAAGGATATGAAGGACGAGGTGAGAGAACAAATTGGGGTATGTGGCCTGACAGGTCAGGAAGCAGGTGGTAAAACACAAGAGCTTTAAGCCTAGGTCACCTCCTGCACGACACGGGCCGGACGGCAGCATAACGTGCCGATAGCTGCCACACGGCTCAAGAATTTCTGGAAAAACGTTCTTCGCATTGTTCTGAAAGGACAACTGTCCATATGACAAAAGCCTCTGTAAGGAGCATCCTGGCAGAGAAGCGGGAAGGGAAACTCCTTCCCTTTTGCTAGGGATGATTTTCCAGTGATAAATACATGGCCCTACATCCCAGTGAGGTCCACGGAGAAGCTTCACCCTTACGCTTCTGTTTTGTAGGTGTTCTGGGGGGAGAGAATCCCAGGCTCTGCCAATCCAGCCACCATTCCCTAGTGGTGAAGCTTAACTTTAAAGAAAGGCCCCCACAGATAGAAGAAAATGAAAAAAAGAGAAAAATCTATTCCCTGGGGATGCGAGAACTGTACAGAAAAAGATGAAAGACACGGCAGGAAGAGGTTAGCAACTGCAGATTAAAGTGACTTCAGTCCTTAAAAGTTGCATGGAAAATTCTAATATTCTTCAACACAGTGCTCAAAACAGAACCAAGTTAGAGAAAGGACTTGTTGGTTTGAACTTCTGCATTTTGTAGAGCTTCTGCATTTTTATAGAATTAATCTCATTCTTTTCCAACATTATGAAATTTAGGTTGTTTCTCTTCTTTCTATTATTTGGAAGATGATGAAAAAGAAAACAGGAAAATTGACTTCAGACCACGAGAAATTGAGAGGTGGGCCTGTGCAAACCTCATGGAGTTCAACCAGGCCAAGTGCAAGGGCCTGCACCTGGGTCATGGCAACCCCAGGCACAAATCCAGGCTGGGTGGAGAATGGCTTGAGAGCAGCCCTGAGGAGAAGGACTTGGGGGTGTTGGTGGACGAGAAGCTCAACACGAGCAGGCAATGTGCACTTGCAGCCCAGAAAGCCAACTGCATCCTGGGCTGCATCAAAAGAAGCGTGGGCAGCAGGGCGAGGGAGGGGATTCTCCCCCTCTACTCTGTTCTGGTGAGACCCCACCAGGAGCACTGCATCCAGGTCCGGAGTCCTCACCACAAGAAGGACATGGACATGTTGGAAGGGGTCCAGCGGAGGGCCACGAAGATGATCAGAGGGCTGGAGCCCCTCTGTTGTGAGGACAGACTGAGAGAGTTGGGGTTGTTCAGCCTGGAGAAGAGAAGGCTCCGAGGAGACCTTATAGCAGCCTTCCAGTCCCTAAAGGGGCCTACAGGAAGGATGGGGAGGGACTCTTTATCAGTGAGTGTAATGATAGGACATGGGGTAACGGCCTCAAACTGAAAGAGGGGAGATTTAGATGGGATATCGGGAAGAAATTCTTTACTGTAAGAGTGGTGAGGCACTGGAACAGGTTGCCCAGAGAGGCTGTGGCTGCCCCATCCCTGGAGGGGTTCAAGGCCAGGTTGGCCGGGGCTTGGAGCAACCTGCTCTAGTGGGAGGTGTCCCTGCCCAGGGCAGGGGGGTGGCAGTGGGTGATCTTTAAGGTCCCTTCCAACCCAAACCATTCTGTGATTCTGTGATTCTATAAATAGGAAGAGGCTTGGGCAAACATTTTGTATCTTCACTCAGTTTCTGAAAATTGTGTATCTGAAGGAATTCTTCCAAAATTGCAGGAATTTTATCATCCATAACATACTGGACCGCAAATGTATTCCAGAATGCAAATTATTCTTGAAACCAGCTTATATAGCATTTGTTTCAGTGTATTACTTGCCTCTCAATTAGTTACTTCTAGAAATCCCCTAAAATGATACGTTGTTTATAGATGGAAATACTGCGACAGTGTACGCCATCAACAGAAACATCCTTTATCCCATCAGAATCTTTGCAGTAGCAAACAATGTTCCATCAGGTTTCCAAAGGCAATGAATGGCCTCAAGTTGCTCCAGGGGAGGTTTAGGATGGATATTAGGAGAAATGTCTTCACCAAAAGGGTTGTCAAGCATTGGAAGAGGCTGCCCAGGGCAGTGGTGGAGTCGCCATCCCTGGAGGTATCTAGAAGCCGGGCAGACGTGGTGCTGAGGGACATGGGGTAGTAGTGGGTTTGTCAGTGTTGGGTTGATGGTTGGACTCGATGATCTGAAAGGTTCCTTCCAACCCAGACAATTCCGTGATCTTATGAATTCCAGAAGATCACAGAATCATTATAAAAGAGCCATCTGTGGGGCTCAGTATGTATCAGAATTACTTACACTTAAATCATGGCTTATATTTGCCTCTTTTAGTTGAGTTATCATGCCATAAAACCCCGAGTGTTGCTTTCCGGCATATCACCTGGAGTGTGAAACAGCTGATCTTCACAGAGACGTTTCCAGTGAACTCACCTCGGGTCAGTTCCTTATTCCTATTTGTATTTTGGTAGCGTGCGATGGCCCAAACAAGATCACATCACTCCAAGTGCCGAGCAAACAGAGTGATCGAGTCCTGCAGCGGCAGAGGTGCCCAAGGTGAAGGGTAGAGCACCTGATGTGTTTTCAAGGCTTTAGCTCATCTTTGACAAAGAGATTGATTTACAGACAGCAACTTGAGGGAAAAAACAAAAGGCTCCAAAAACCTGCAAATTCACCAAGTGCGTTACGTTGCTGCACATCAAGAACCAAACGTCACCAGCTAGGAAGGAATATTTTAATATGCTTAGCATAAATTTAAAAGCAAAGAGCAATTCTTTGGTGACCCTCAGCATAGCGACTGGCCACCGAACTGTAATTCCCACTCCAGAGAGCGGGAAGCAGCGCGTCAAGCCTGGATGAGCTCGGACTGCTCTGCCCTTCCATTGCCCTTCCTCACCGCTGCGTCTGGCAGTCTCCAGATAGCACGAATAAGCCAGCTTTACAAATTAATTATATGTGAAAAATGCAAATTTGCAAGAGTCTTTGAGATATGAGTGTCTTGGGGTTAACTTACTCAGATAATGCTTAACTTCAGAATTCAGCTGTCATCCGTAACAGTGAACACTGTATTATTTATATTTCGGATTTTCTTAATAGAGATAGGCTGAATAGTTTAACCTCCTGCTTCCCCTGTGCTTATACAACGATGCAAAGCTCTCGGGGTTGCAACACTATGAAGCCAAGTTCAAAACCCATCACATCCATTCACTGCGCTGGAATAAGTTTGAGGATTTAAATTGCTCTGTGAAGTACCTGATACGAACAGATCCTGGGGCGAGGGGGGGGGTGGGGAAGAAAGAAAAAAGAAGGGAAAAAAGGGGGGTGGTGGTGAATTTACCTTTTAAACTTAGATGCATTGCTCTTTCCACAAGGATATTGACAGCAACCGTGTTTTCCAGAAATATCGCGTCGTCTTCCTGTGGTTTGCCATTGGCGATTTCTGAACTTACGATATCCAGTTTCTGACTCTGATTTTCGGAGACCCGTTGGCTCAGATCAGGGGCTTTCTCTGTACCTTCATCTTCACTATTGCGGGATTCCTCGGCACAGAGAAGTCTGCTGGGCAGAGCAGCAGAAGTGGAAGAAAGGACAATATGAACACGTACAGCAGCTCCTGCCAGGTTTGCAGCGTTGCATCTGAACAATGGATAAACCCCTGTAAGAGAATTCACAACCAATCAGCTAAACAAGCCGAAGAAAAACCGGGATCTGGGAAAACAGCCGGTGCAGTTTGTTACAGTAACGATCTCACCTCAGACCAGCAGAATTAATTTTGAATTTGTAATTTCTACGCAAGGTATCACCCAGCGCGCTGGCAGAAGTAGCAGCTTGTAAAGGTTAAAAACAGGTGACCAATCCCCCAAATCAGGCACCCTTTCAGTGGCAGCTCGGATCACTATTTTAAAGCACATCAACTCCCTGAGAGTCCTGGGAATAATGCCTCCGCATAATTTTATAGACATATACGGAGAATACAGCACATATACAGCATAAAAATTTGCTTTAACTCTTGTTTCTTCAAAAGAAGAGCCAATGATCTGTCCACAAATCTACCTGCAAGCTGGTGGCCAATGCATACCACGTCAACGACAGAAGCCGAAGTAACCGAATAAAGCAGAAGTTTCCATGACCTTCTCAGTTCTTAGTCATTTGCTCTGACTGCAGGCGCTCAGTCTCCTTGAGAGACGTTATCCTTACTGCTCCTCACTCTATTATGACGCCCAATCCGTAATTCTGAAGAAACATTCTTCATCATTCCACGTAGGCTAATTGCTCTCCCTGATCATTACTGCCAATTTTTCACCCATTTAAACTTGCTAAGTTTTGAATTCAGAGAAGCAAGCATTTTAACCTTATTTATCTTCAGTGAAAGGAGTTGAGTGCGTGTTGCACGCAGGACAAGACAAAGCTGTAAATACTTTGCTTAAAGAGACTAGAGAAGTAACCAAACTAAATCATCAATAAAGAGGAAGGAAACACGACAACGTTCTTTAGGAACTTACCGCTAACACTTAGTGTTGTCCTCGACCTCTCTGCTAATGCTGCAAGGTCGACATAGGCAGATCCGATAAGACGATCTGTATCAAGTGGTCTTTCCACATCATTTTCTTTACCGTATGCCCACCACACCTGGATTTCTAATTTCTCCTCTCTGAAGAACCAAAGCAGTCCTTGGCTCCTTCTGAGAGTCACCTTGTTTGGTTTCTTAAAGTTCACTGTAACATTCTTGATGTCCTCACTCAATTTGGGCCTCTGAAGCACAGTCCACGTGGCTTCCCGATTATACAGCTTATACCTGAGGTAGCAATAAGTGCTTTTATCAAGGAGCGTCTGGCCTGCAAGCAGCACACAGTGGACCGGCAGCCACACTCTTGGAGTTGAGATGGTCACGGTCACTGGATGGGCACTCTGCTCCCATTCATCGCTATCATCCATGCTGTCTTCGTGGCTCTCCTCAGCGTTCCATCCTAAGAGCTTCGCGGCCTCCAAAACACGCGCTCTGTCCTCCTGATGAGCAAAGGTAACAGAAAGCTCCAGTCCTCCCACAATGGCCTGCATGACGTTTGTGCAGTGTGAAGGCATTAGATCTTCAGATAGGGTAACCGGGTACCAGCCTGTAATACCTTCAGGAGAAAAAAATTAATAATTAGACTTATCCTGCCTTTTAAAAACATCAGTAAAGAATTTTCCGCTCTCTGGTCATTCGTCAAGGACCAGTACTTGAAGTATTTATTTCTTGTGAAAGTTTGGAATTTGTCAAATGATTTCTAACCTGAAAAAGCAGCAAATCGTTAGACCTCAGAAAACCTCACCGGTAGATGTGACCCCAAATGCATTTCACTTTCCATTTCATTAATGACATTCATTTTACAATAAAGCCATATCACATGAATCTCCAATTATAAAATTAGACATTCTGATTTTTTTCCTCCTCCTCTCTTCCCATTAAAAATAAACCCGAAACTTCATGTTGGAGAAAACTAGCACTATACTGAGATTAAAGCAGAAATAACCAAGGTGATAACGAAAACATTCTTACAAGACACTATCATCACAAACTAACACTAGATAAGAGGAGATATTTTACATTTTGTTTAGAAAAAGTTAATCCTACTGCTTTCTAACCTATCTAAGCCTTTGTTTCCAGCTCTGACATCTCAAAAGGAACCATCAGTCCTCCACTGAACGCTGCTACTCTTGGACTATCCACCATAAGGTAGAGAATAAATGGCATGAATGAAATACTAAGGAAGTTAATATTCATTCAGCTATTATTTATCCTACACCCCAAAAAATGACCTTCAAACAACAACCCTTATATGATTTTTCTAATACAGGATTTTTAATGAAGGCCTGGGCGATATCTGAGATAAACTACGGTCTAAAAAAACCAAACCAACCCAACCCAACCCCCTGCAAAAATGGGAATGAAAATCGTTTTACACAATTACTGTAGCATTTACCCAGAACATCGGCAGCGTTAACGCTGCTGTATTACCTGATCTTCTTCTCAGCAGGTCTCTGGTTGGAATTGTGACTGTCCCGAGAAGATAATCTCTTGAAGGCCGAGGTGCCAACGTCTCAGTGGCTGCAAAATCAATCATTTGGCAGATAGACTGAATTAGAACGCAAGATTTAAAAGCGATTCAGACGCTATCTCCTTTGAACGAAAGCTGTATTGCCTCAACAGCAAATAGCTCAGCTGTCAGACTGAAAACACTTTTAACCCACAAAAAAAGGACAAAGTCGAAACAAACGGCCCAGTACATTATCAGGCCAAAATCCACGAGAAACAGGGGTGTGAACAAAATCTGTCTGCAGGCATTGCCAGTGCACATTCATTACAGGATACATGCTCCACCAACACTGGATTTGGAGAAACTTTGAGGGGATATTTCCACAGATGAACACTGAGTAACCAGTGGGGAGCTAGTGGTCAGTTACCCTAACAACGTGCCACTCCGGACTTTTCTCCCCCAGGTGTAAAAAAACAATGTCATCTTTAGGTAAATTTTATTTATAAAACAATTCTACAACATGTTGTTACGCTGTAAAAGAATCCTGCCTATCTGCCACAGGGTCATCGGAGGATTTTAAGCTATCGTTTCTCTGAACCTCCACTGCCTCGTTCATGAAGTGGAGGCAATAAGGAAAAGGCAGGGTGCTCCAAGACTCAAGCGTCGTTACTGTTAATTGCATTAGTTTTTCATTTAAAAGGTGATCTTGATCACCTGGAGTCTTAGAAACCTTAACTCTTCGCACAAGGAGAACAGTATCTCCCAAAGCCTTTTCTGAAAACAGTTTAGGTAATTATATCTATTAGCGCCTGTACAGAATAGTCTCTCTTCTAAACTAAAAATTAAGGGGACTGGATCATTTGGCAACAGCATTCAGCCACTGTCACTTGTCCCCCTTACCTGACTTGGTGCTCTGATGGTAGATAGAGAAGACAATATTGGCAGACTGCAAGAGTTCCCCCAGACAAGAGGCTTCTCCACTGCTTTTCTGGATGACGAGGTTACAGGGAAACTCTACGTGGTGCTCGAACTCGGGGCAGAAAGTACGAGCCACAGCTCGCGTGTTGTGTTTCTCTGCCTCAGGTAGGAAGGAGAGGTGCACGGAGACATACGCATTAACCCCCACACCTGCATAGTACTGGACTGAAGGGTTCTTTTGTGCCACAACTCTTCATTCAGCATGTAGAAAGAAAAGAAGAAAGAGAAGGAATATAACGTACAAGGAATCTAGCAACCAACGCAATCAAAGCGAAGGTTTCAAGTCTTCATGGTGAAAATACTGGACAAAACAGTGAATGTTGTAAGTCAGAACAGATGTGGGTTCTGGCTGCGTGTTATTTTTCACCATTTTTTTTCATCTGAACACACTAGGAACATACTAGGAATACTGTGCTCTTATCATGGTCAGGATCTGAGACCAAAGTGGTGGAGAAAGTATTCAGCACCTTTTAAAACCATCCCATGCTGTAGAAAAAAGCTGTAGGATAACTTCCCAGACAACCTGCTCTAGAAGGAAGCAAATGGCCAAGCCAAATTATGTTTACAGACTAGTACTGCCAGGCAAAAGGAGGTGAAATTAGCAGATGGAATCATTTACAAGTAAAACAGACCCAGGTATTACTCAGGTCACACACCTGAAGGTCTCTTCTCCCAAGGAACAGGCCATAGGACAAAAGGAAATGGCCTCAAGGTACGCCAGGGGAGGTTTAAGATGGATATTAGGAAAAATTTTTTCACCAAAAGGGTTGTCAAGCATTGGACCAGGCTGCCCAGGGCAGTGGTGGAGTCGCCATCCCTGGAGGGATTTAAAAGCCGGGCAGACGTGGTGCTGAGGGACATGGGTTAGTGGTGGTTTTGGTCAGTGTTGGGTTGATGGTTGGACTCCATGATCTGAAAGGTCCCTTCCAACCTAGACTATTCTATGATTCTGTAAGGAGTCTGAGGTCATTCCACTTTCACAACTTCTCCAGGCACCATACAGCAGTGACCCTCACCTTACAGAGTCTACTTGAATATAAGATGGGTCAAGAGCTCAGCAACAACTGAGAAAGGGTCAGTGAGCACCACTCTAGAATGACAGGAGCCATCCTTCTCTTATTGAATTAACTCCCCCTTTTCCATCCCCTTCTTTCTTAATTCTTGAAAATCACATTTTGGAATGAAGTTCAGGTGATACCATGCACTTAATGCAGCAGCCTTCTGGTGAAAAGGAACACGTTTCACTTACCAGTTAGTTTACTGGTGTTTCCACAGCGAAATTCAAGAAAACAAATCTCAGCTAGCTTTTAAATAGCACCACTCCAAGAGCCAATGCCCAAATAGGTACCGTTTTATATCAGCCAATTTTTCTATCAGCCTTCGGTGTAGAAAAATGTGCCCTTACAGTCTCAAGCCCTCTGCAGAATCAATGCTACCACATTGTGCTGTAGCTTAAAGGACAAAAATAACCACTGATGTTCTTTATGAAGTTGTTTTCACTTCTGATCAGAACACGGTTTGAATCTTGGGCTCCGCAGATGGAAAGTTGGCCCGTTACAATTTGTTCTAATCTACTGCCTCAGCCTGCTGCCTCCAGATAAAGCTATTTTAAGAGAAAAATCTTCCTTTTTGAATTAGGCTTTACCTAGCTGCTGCTTGCAAACCAGCTGCTCTGTGTATTTGCACGGAAAGAGAAACAGCTTGAGCAGTTATTCCTGCTGCTGTTTTCACGGATCGTTGGTATCTCACGCTCACATCAAGCAAGCCTGGATTAAATGAAAGAAAGAAAGAAAGGAAAGAAACGGTCAGCTTTTTGTACAGTTCCATCCAATATAATCAATACTTAGTTGTATCTCTTAATACAAAAAATTAATTCCATATGAAATCCATTGAGATTGTGCAAGATGCTGTACTTCAGCCAGAAATTACAGCCTGATACAGGAGGCACAGGGGGAAATTTTAAGGACTATGGCCTGCAACCTGACCTACTGGCAGTCACATCAGCTACTTTTAATGGCTCCTCCTCGCTGGCAAATTTATGGCGTAGTGACACCAGGAGAGGCTCTTTAACCCAGCCGCGCCCTCATGCGTGCGTTCATTGTAATACTTTTAAAACATCCTACTGCAGCATTTCGACACATCTTTTTTTACAGCACCGCAGTGAGAAAATCTTCAAAGAGACAGATTTTCTGCTGCTGCACGTGGCTAACCTATTATAAAAGAATTGAAGCACACCGAACTCCCTCTCCAGACCCAGCTTTTTTTTATGGCCAATTTTTCCAAGAAGCTGCCTCAGATTTCCTCAGTGGCCTTTCCAGAGCTGATGTATCATTTGAAAGAACCACAGCAGCCCAGAAAGATGTTTCTGCCCACAGCATGTACCATAAACAGCCCTTCTTCAGATCTCCCATTCCCTACCTGACATGGGAAACCTAAGTACAGACTGTGGCTTATGTGGCAACTAAGCAGTTCAATACACAGGGAGGGCTTTTTAAAATTCGTTAGGAGTTTGAGGGTAGCTCATGTTTAATCATTTATTTTTCACTAGGTATGGTGACAGTGAAAGCTGGGAGGAAAAATACTCATGGCTGGTATCAGTCGCCAACACAAATACGTATTTTTATTTCTCTTGGCAGCAAACACACAGATTTTCACTTTTAAATATAAAACCCACAAGCCTTCCTTACCTGAAGACCGCAGATGAAATTCCTCTGAGGAATCAGTCCTGGGAACCAACGGAAGATTAAAAGTCTGTATCCCTATTTCTTCACGATGCTGCATAGTCACCATGGCACATAGCCGTGACAAAGGCAAGGTCCCTTTGGCAACCATCTGGTCTCTGACATTTGGGTAATAATACCTGGTAAGACACCAAGAAGCAGCATCAATCATGTTGTTTTGATGATGACAAAAAGATCATTATTTCTCTCAAGACTGTACATAAGCCAACCTTAATTTGTGTGTCTTCAAACACTAGTTAGTCTCCTGACAGCTAAGGGATAAACTCAAGGAAGTGAATTTCCACGGAAAAAAAACCCAAAACAGTAAGTGCTCAAGTAGACAATGCTACAAATATAGCAAGTCAACCAGCAGAAACTCTACGAAAAATTGGCATCCCAAAGAAAAACAAGAGAAGGATCTGGCACCAAACATCCTCCACTCTCAATTTTTATTAACAAATAAAACTGCTACTTGCAGAACAGATTTGTGGTACCAGTTTGCGAGTGTAAAAAATGACTCTAGACCTTTTCTTATTGCATTATTTGGCTTCAGACTCATCCTAAAGCGAGTTTTGGCTCTGTATCTAATGACCAACAGGTAGATCAGGAGAAAGGCATCCACTGGGTTTTCAGCAGCAGTGACTGAGTAACATGGCAGTGCTATAGACTTGTGTTTCTCTTTCCATTTGGGGACAAATCCTGAACATTAATGGACTGTTTGAGCCTTGGGTAGAGTCCTGCCTGAACAGTATCCCCAACATCTTGGAATATAGCCCTGTTGGTTTCTACTTGTTCCCCCTACGCTTCTAGGAGTAATTCAAGATGCTGACAGCATCATAGCAAGAACTCTCCTGATTTGGAATCTGGCAGTCAGTATCTAATCTCCTTCCTAATTACAAGGATCTGTTGGTAAGCTTTTTCCATTTCAAATATTGCCAGCTGACAAGACGACGTTTATAGAATTCTTAAAAGGCTTCCGGCTCGATAATCGGCTCCTTTCACCCCAAACAGCCTAGATTTACCAGCCGCTATCAGTGATCTGTCAGGGCACAATTAAACTGAAGTCCAATCTTCCTCAGGAAACAGAGCTAAAGCAGTTTTTGAAATGCCAGACACTAACAATTGGTCACTTCAGCTTCTCTGGTCATTACCACCATTAATGTAAACACACCCAGCAGGTAACAATTCTCATGTGAACTTGCAAATTCTAAATAGCTTGGTTTGTTTACTACAGAATAGACACATTATAATTATGCTTTTCTAAAGCTACCTGTCTTCATGGTCTCTGCTTTTTGTTACCAGTAATTCGTTTCAGTTGCCAAAGAAACTACAATTTGAACTTACAAACATTTTATAGTATATTCTTTTGTACTTGGTGACTTGTATTAGGGGAAAAAAACCCCCACAAAACATTAAAATTATACTGCCAGGGTGCTATTAAGTAAAATTTAGATGGGCCAAGAGTTTAAACGCTACTTTTAGATCACTACGCTGGTAACAAAGTGGAAGAAAGCAAACGAAGAGCACACACTTTCTAATGAAGTTGTAAGAAGAAAAGAGTAATCAGCACTCTTGGAGGGGAAAAAAAGGCTCACATGTCCTAAAGGCAATCTTAAATGCAGATATTCGTCACCCAGTGCTGATGAGCTCACCATTTACTCAGTTATTATTAAATATCCATCCCACAATTAGACATTTTTCAATCCTCGTATGTCTCTATCTGTATTGCTGTGACATCTACAAAGAACAGGATGTTATTCTGTACCTGCACCAGACTTCAAACTGGATTCCTCCTCCAGCCGCTCCTGGTGCCATAAATGCACCGACCAAGAGCCTCTGGACTGGGACATCAGCAGGAACCAACAAAGAATGATGATGTTCATCATTAAAGATGGGATCAGGGACGCACAAAGTGGTTGCTGTGCGAAACGGCTTTAATTTGATGCCTACAAGTCAAGCAGAGTTGATTAAAAATGTTTGCATTTAGGCGTTTCAACCTTTTTTTATTTGTGATCCTTCAGAAGTTCCTGAAGTTCCTTATTGTCCCAAGTGGACAATAAGTCTTCTGTCAAAAGGTTTGCTCTTCTGAGTTTCACTTCCCAAATCTTTCACAAGCAATTCATGCATTCCCATGAGACTACTACTACAGGCTGAAAACTACTGTTGGATGTGTCTGGAAGCTGACATAGTCCACAGGAGTTGCTATGGAACAATGTTACTGACTGGTATTTTTCAGAGGAAACTGATGTTAGTGATTCCAACCATTCAAGATCAATACTAAGTCCTTTTCTACAATTGCAGTTATTGGGCTCCCCGGTCCAAGAAGGACAGGGAACTGCTGGAATGGGGACAGCAAAGGGCTACCAAGATGATGAGGAGACTGGAACATCTCTCTTACGAGGAAAGACTGAGGGATTTGGGTCTCTCCAGTCTGGAAAAAAGACGGCTGAGGGGGAATCTTATCAACACTTAGAAACACTGAAAGGGTGGGTGTCAGGAGGATGGGGCCAGGCTCTTCTCAGTGGTGCCCAGTGACAGGACAAGAGGTAACGGGCACAAACTTGAGCATAGGAAGTTCCATCCCAACATGAGGAGGAACTTCTTTCCTGTGAGGGTGGCAGAGCCCTGGCACAGGCTGCCCAGAGAGGTGGTGGCGTCTCCGTCTCTCAAGACATTCAAACCCCACCTGGACGCGTTCCTGTGCCACCTGCTCTGGGTGACCCTGCTCTGGCAGGGGGTTGGACTGGATGGTCTCCAGAGGGCCCTTCCAACCCCTGCCATTCTGTGATTCTGTAAATACTGCTTGATAATCCTAATGATCTAAAACAGGCAAGCCTTCTCTTGGTGTATGCATGAAAATGAGCATCTTGAAAGGCTTGTGTATATAAAGCCTTCATTGAATTTAACGGTATACAATCTTAGTATTCCCTGTGAATCTGTTCTCGCATCTTTGCAGGATCAGTTGGCGAAGCGCTCTAGGATTTTTAACAAAAAGGAAGGACCATGTGAAGAGTTTCAGAACTAGGTGTCTTTTTTTTCTGGCAACCTTGTCATCTGCCTCAGTCGAAGCAGGCTTTTAATTTACTGACGCAGCCCAAGTACAGTTTTATGTGGATCTGCGTAAAGCAAGCTCTGGATGCATTATGGAAGCTCAGAGAAATACAAACCCTCTTACTTAAGGAGCGAGAACATTACTAAACAATATTTAACTAAAGCTATGCTCTAAATAAGGATGTATCATCAATGAAACTTACCTTCCCCATGCAATTCGGTTCCTTGCAGCGCACCACAACCAGCCTCTTGAACTGGGAAATAGTACTGCACGTAGCAGTCAGCCTCTCCCCAGACGGTGGACTGTAAGGGAGTGAGTCCTTTCACACTCTCCACATGGATCTCAAACACGTGCTCCATCAGGTCTTCCCCTTCTTGGTCTAACTGCTAATAAACCAAAGGAAATCCACATGGAAAGGACGTATCTTTAGGAAACAGCATACAAGAGGGCTGGGAACATGAGATTCTAAGACGCCTGAGACAGGAGGGTTCAGAATCACTATCTGCTATTTTGCCCCTGAAGTTCACAGAAACATCAAAAGCCTGATAGCGCTTTTTTCTTTTTTTCTGCAAAAGCCAAAAAAAACACAGCACAGAAAAAGCATGAAAGTTCCTACATATCCAACTCAAAGGTAATGGCAAAACCTGTATGGTAAAGAATAAAGCTGTGAGAGTTATGATTTTCTAGATTTCTTTTTCTTTAACTGCACTTGTCACGTAGATTGAAGCACTGGATATGCAGGGCAGTAAAAAAGGCAATAATGTCAAGACTGGTCAGGAAAAGCGAGTAAGAAAAAAGCACAAACCATATAATTGTGCAAAGAAAGCGATCATTTATAACAAAATTAGCTACAGCGTCAAAAGAGATTGTGGATCGCTCATCTGTTAGTGAACCCACGGGTGAAATCCTTTTCACATGTCCCTAACAAGAAGAATGGGAATTTACTGAATGATACCGTTGCGTGCTCCGCAGGAGGAGGGTCCAGAGAGTGGGAAGGGCGCTGTGTGACGGGAGGTGCCATTCCTTCATCATGTTTTAGCCTTTGCAGTGCCACTATTTGCTCAGCTGACCCCATTGCCAGAATGACCCTCAGGTTTCCACTTCTACTGCCAGTGAAAACATCTACCACAGGCATATAGCTGTCCACAGCAACCACGGGGTACTGAGCTTGAAGGAGCAGGTGGGAAATCTTCGGATCTCTAGAATAGATTAAAACAAAAGAAAAACAAACAAAAAAAGCCCCAGCATGAGAATGAGCCACCTGAATACGAACATGATCACACAAAGCTCATTTTAGATGGGACTTCCAATGCAGTCAGAAACCAATTTATCTCCATTCCTCCAAAATTTGGCTCAATTACACTAATCTTCACAAAGGACAGGTCCATCAGCTGCAGAATGGAAAAGGCTATTTTCAGCAATGACAAAGTACAGCTTTCCAAAAATGAGCACAGCCTTAGCTATAAGCCAGCCTAGAGATCCGTGAGCGAGTTGATGAACTGGAACAAGACTCCTATTAATATACTGTAGCCATATTATAGTTTTATGAGGCAGTTATTTGCCTTTGGGGATGGACTTGGGCAGGAAGAAAAGAAGGAACAGGGACAGTCTGCAGGAGAGATGTAAAAACCTCTAACAGTACACTGAAGATATATACAAGTAAACTACAGTAGATTACTGAAACAATTATACAAATGACACACTAATAATTAACAAAGTAGTGGCCAGTCAGTTCCAGTGCCATCTGATTTCCACCTATCACTACCTTGACCAATATACAAGGAATTAATCCTTCGCATTAAAAAGAATCTCTTCTATCCAGTATTTCCATTAATTTAAATTGGTTTTAGCAGGTATATTTCTCGACTGAACAAAAAGCCAAAACATTGAACCAGAAAGAACAAAGAGCTCTGGAGAGACCAAAAGGATAAAACGACAATTAAACCAGGAAGTATTTAGAGACCTTTTTGATACCACAAGCGTTATCCCTAGCAGCGGGATCTCTGCAGAGCATAATCAGGAACAAAATCACTCAATCCGTCACAATCTTGGAAAATCACCAAAGGAAAGCCACACTTCGTTTTCCTGTGCAGCCATTCTGATTCAGTTAAACTGGCTCCAAACCTGATGCAGCAAAGTGTCTTTATTTCTCCCTTGTATTTCTGTCTGAGGAGAGTGTAAGTTACCCATGAACTGCTCAGTGTAGGAAAGTGCCAGAGGAAACCTGGCAGGACAAAAATGCCTTTTGCTATAACGTACAATTAAGAATTCTCCCACGCAAACCCCAGACACCACCCTTCCCTTCTTCCCCATCAGTTAGGATATATCCCAGCCCAAGAAACAATGCAACGAGGATGTTTACTTGAATGAGATGTAAAACTGATGCAGAGGAAGTTTCGCTAATCCTAGCAGTCTGTCACAGCCGGGGCTTCCCATCTTGTTCCATGCTTCGATAATCATGACGTTGTTCTTTAGCCGCTCCAAGTGTTTGGAAGTCAATGAAAAAGGCATCACCTGGAAGAGTTTAATGCAGAATTTGTACACGGAATACAGTGGAAGCTATTCACTAAGTACAGAGCGTTCTGGTAATGCTACATTATTCCAATCTACAGAATTGCGTTCTTTAGATAGGGAAATTAAAAATTAAATGCGCACTTGCCTAACAAGTTTCAGAAAACTGGTAGGTTTGGAAAAGAGCTAGCTAGGAAAATAAATGCAATTTAGAGAAATTTTAAAATATGATCATATGCTATCTTAAAAAACATTGCTTTTATCTTTAAATGCCTGTTTACTAAACAACAGATAAATCACTTCAGACAACTGTTTCGGATGTCTTTTTCTATGTTTTTACATTTCACTCTTTCAGCTGAAGACTAAGGAGTCTAACAGATCACTAGGTATTGTTAAATGTAAAAAAAAAAAATGCATTTGGGCATCCTGACATTTCCAAAGCAAAACGTCCAGAAAAAAATTACAAACTCATAACATTATTAAATGTCTGAAACGCTGCTGTTTGCCAGGGGAAAGCTCTGGCCCATATTAGGACAGAAACTCACACTTCTGTGCCGATATATCCATTGAGAAGAAAAAGAACATCGAGCAGTGGAACAGAAAAAATTCTACATCTGCATGTTAGGATGTCATCAACGGAAGAAAGGAGAAGTCAACTTTTTTTCAGCTTTAACCTAAACTTTTCTGACTATTTTTCTTTTGTACTTCAAAAGCCTCATTTATTATCCAAGGAACTGCATTTCAAACTGTGCAATGCAGCCAAAACAATACTGAAAATCCTTTCAATATACTCGACAGAGCCGAGCAGAGAAGTTCCTACATATATAAAAGTAACTTATCTTTGAAATACGTTTGTCAGTGTGGAATAGCACGTTTCAATCAGTGTTAAGCTGAAAACTTGTGACTTGCCTGAGAAAAATTAAAGGCGGGTTGTGTTGTGCCCCACACGACAGCAGATCTTGTTGCCTCCTCAGTGTTGAGCAGTTTACAGTTTAAATACACATTACAAGAGCTGTGGAGCCCACAGTTTTCAGCAACAAAATCCTTTCCTTCTGGCACCATCAAGAGCACGTGCAGTAATAATCCATCCTCTTCTGATGCAGTTATTTGTGTCATCAGGTTACGAGCTACAGAGGTCGGTACGGCCTGTGGTGGCTGCACGACGTTTATTCTGGCTGCTCCCGTCTTCTGCGAGTCCTCACAGTCGTTAAGTTTCGAGCAGCGAGAACTTTCTGCATTTACACTCTTCTTGTTGGGCTCCTGGAATTCCAGCCGGGGACTTCTTACGGCATGGGCTGGGACTCTTTGCCCAGCCGTTGCTGACCGGGCAGCGGTGCGGGTGAAGTCTTTGTTATCGGCTGCGAGCTCTACAGATACCTGCATTGTGCAAGGAAAAGCGGGCAGATCAGAAGACGTGCCCCATAAAAAGACAAGCGATGGCAACATAAACTCAGGAAAACGCACTGCACGTTCGTTCAAGAACTGTTAGATCATCACCCAGAAGGTTTACCTTTAGACACACCGTGGTTACAAGCAACAACTGTCACTGTAAAATAAATAACACGCTGTTTTATCAAATAAAGCGGTAACTCAAGTATAAAACCACACAATTGTAGCTGAACAAAGGAAAAAATTAAAACTGATGACAAAGTTGACTGAAAGAGGAACACCTGCTTCGCCAAGGTTAAAATTGCTGTGACGAAGTATCACAACTGTCATTTGCTTCACTTTGCTGCAGCACTCGCTGCTTGAAAAAAAAATGATGAAAAATAAGTGTTTGCCTCTAAATGCCCTTTCACTTTTACATCCCCTGCTGATTTTAGCTGTCCCTAACACCTCTCCCTTCTGTGGGCTCCTTCTTTTTCTCTCCAATGGTCAACATATCCCACCGCATTTGTCTTCTTTCTGAAGGTTAGGAGGTGTTGGCTTTTATTTTGCTTTTTTGTCTTTCTGAGGTTGGGGGGTTTTGGCTTCTGTTTTGTTTTTAACACTCTGTCCTCCACCTGAATTGCCTCTTCACATTGTCAAGATTTGCAAGAGAAATAGTTAGACTGGTATGAATGAAAATGTGTGTGTGAAAGCAATGAAAGAAACACCAGAACAAGGGTTAAAGGAATTGCAAGTGTTAATTTGCAAGTGTTAATTGCTACAGAGCATCATAGATCTGCTGGATTCATTCACAGGACAGGACAGCAAGAAGGGGAGAAACAAACTGAAGCCCAGAAGATAAGGTAACAGGATAAAGAAAAGGATTGGAGTCATAAAATGCCCAAATAAGAAAAACAAAATAATCAGACTCAAGAATTTTGCCTATGACTTAGGAGGGAGGAGACAAGATATTGCAGCAAAAGATCATAAGCGGTATCTACTCCTAAAAGGTATAAAGAAGACGTCCAAAGATGAGGAGTTCAAGGCCATCTGCCAAAAAGAACCCAAGAAATGTGAAGTGGGCTCAATCGCTGACATCCCTTATCCTCCATGACCTGCCCAGAAGGGCTGGACAGACAGGTATTACACCGAGCACGCAAAACCTAAGAGACAGGGCGACCAAAACCACTTTTGTTTAAGTATTAGCTTCCCCTTCCACAAGTTCTTCCATTGAACTGCAGTTCATTAAGTCCCCACGATGCCTCCTTCCACTTTTCTCCTCTCACCCCCTGTTCTGCTCCATTCTCTCCTGCCCCACACACCATTTCTCCTCTCCTACCTTCAATTAACTCCTCTCACACCTAACCTCTACGTTTTGTTTCACCCTTCTGCAGCTCCTCTACTGGAAGCTCTGCTGAATGGCTTCTCTGGAAGATGTTTCACAGCCCCCGTGACAGAGAACATCGCTCATGCCATGAACTACAAAGGGACAGAAGCAATCCACGCTCACATTCTCTGGGAATAATTTAGGAGCTCTGAATGTAAAACTCCCAAATACTCTTTTAACCCTTCACGTGCTGATCTAGAGATCCGTCTTTCCTCAGAACTGGCAAATCTCTCAAATGTGCTGTCAGGACTGTTAATCCTTCTCAAAGAGCAGTTGAGCATGCTGGTAGAAACTGTGGCGAAGGTAACTCCTGAAATGACAATGGTGGTACCAGCAAAAGATCACAATGGTGGTACCAATGACGGGGAGCATCAGGCCTCTGCGTCAGGAGAGACCTCAGCTCATGTCATGTGTGGAGCAGAAGCCAAAGCTCTGAGCCCTGAATCAAAATCTGCCTGTAGAGAGGTTTCTGTATCCGAGCTTTGGCTTATTGACCCTCGTTTTACCCTGCAGCCAGGGGAACGTCACACAGCAACATCCTTAGACTTGGAGGAGGTTCAAAATATTTCTCTAAAACCCTAAGGAAAAAAAAGGTTCATGTCATCTTGTATTGGTCTTACAAACCTTCATATCTGAGAGCTAGCAAACTAAAGCAAAGGGAGAAAAGAAAGAGGAAGAAAAAAGAAAAAAAAAAAAAGAAAAGAAAAAAGAGAGAACATCCAGCCACAACTGGTAGCAACAGGTCATTTAACTCAAACTCTACATGGTAAAACACATACCTTTAGTGGGCCAACTTGTGTCTGACCTTCCTCTTTTTCCACCAGTATTTCACAGCTGACAGCGAGCAACTCCGACTGAATAACCTTGCACAGCTGAAGGGCTGCTGAGCCAACGGCCACTGGCTGAGGGCAGTAAAAAAAAAATCCTTTTTGCAAGATTTCAGTCAGGTTTAAAGAACTAAGGGCATACTGTAAAATGGAAGCCTTCTGGGAAGCTGTCGTCCCTCCTATGCCCTCCCCAGTCCTACGCCACTATTTTTACCAATAAGGATTTGAAGGAAAGTTTCCCTTTGTTCCAATTTCAAGTATCACTAGGACAACGACAAGGAAAATCCTCCCAGTACCTACAGCAAACAGTTCCAGGTTAACGCAAAAATGAACATCCCAAATCCTACTAACTGAGCAAAACTGCCGTATTTAAAGCTGCAATTCATTCACCCATTAAAAGGAAAGCTCCTATTAGAACAGATGGGCAGATATCCTTGGCGTTGATTAAAGCAAAACAGAAGCTGAGTTAACACCTCTCGCTGTCTTCGTCACATGCAGATGATTATGCAAATATTTTTAGCGAAAAGATACTTTATTTTTTTCCCCCCAAATGCATAAGTTACACCAGTTTCTCACGCCTCATGTTATTCCCCTTACTGTGGGGCAGAGTAATGATATCAACTGCATCCACATTAACTCATTTTATATCGCTAAACGAGCTGTGTTCTCCTTGAAGACTAATGCTTGTAGATGATCCAATGTGTTTACACAGCAAGAGATCAGTTTTAAAGATGAGGGAAGGGCAATTTTTTTTTTCACCTGTCAGTCTTGAACTCGGAAAATCATTTAGTTGGGTAACAAGATTGAACAGCAATTAGTTTAACGTATGCTATCTGTACCTAATGTCATTTCCCTTCATAATATGTGGCAATGGTCAATTAAGAAGTGGCTCCGTCAAACCATGTTACTTTCTTTTGCCTCTGATGGCTGAGATGGCAGCAACTGCAACGAAGCATTGCAGAGACTTAGAGAAGCCACTGCTGTCCGCGTAAGGATTTGGAGGAAATAGAAACGCAAAGAATTTCTTTGTTTTTCAGTGCACAAAGTACAAACGACCTTCAATAAGTACCTTTTTCTGGGTGCTTTTTCTCATGTAGATTTTAAAAGTAAGGTCAGAGCTCCACCAGTGCTCTATCATCGTTCCACCGAAATGGACAGGGAACACAAACCGCTGCTGAAATTTCACCACTGCAAGGAAGACAGAGACTTGTGAGCTCTTAAGTAGGTTCAGAGTCAACCTTTTGAGCTTGATCTGGAGCAGAGAAACCTTCAGTCTCTGCAGAGAAGACGCCGGGTGAGTAGAGACACACGGAGCTCAGAAGGTACGAGGGGAAAGCGATACGAGGGCACTTCTGAGAAGGATGGACAAACACACAGAGCGCGCTTGCACATCTGCCAGAATGAGAGACCAAGCAGGGCTGGGAGCTGAAGGGGAAAGGGCTGTCGCTGGAACCCTCAATGAGAATCTCTCGAGCTTTCAACCTATTAATTTATATCACAACTCTGCAGCTAATTTACTTCTTTTTTGTTGTCGTTGTTGTTGCTCACAGGAGCAACAATTATTCAAAATTAACTGAATATAAATAACCTTTCTCATGGAGACTGCTCTGTTCCACACACAATCATTTAATTCTGCATTACTTATTAACATCAAGCCCAAAGTAAACCCTTCTTCATTTTCTGAGACCAGAAAATAATCCGACCAGAAAATAGACCGAAAAAAGTTCTGAGACCAGGAGGGCGGCACGGCAGAGTTAATATTATAGCAGCATCTAAAGGCTGCAGTTGATACCAAGACTCTGTCATCTTAGCACGCAGTAAGACTTTCCCTTCCTCAGTGGGAGAACTCTGCCTCATTTAGAACAATGTATTTCAAGACATTATCTTGCGAGAGTCAAAGCTGGGCTGCAAGAATAATGGCAGGTCCAGGAGAAAAGTAGTGTCTGCAAGAAAAGGCTGAATGAATTGGCGTTTAGTCTAGAAAAGAGAAGAATAAGGAGTACAACAGCATTGAAATAGTATGCTTTGCATGTTCACAATGGATAAAGTTTTTCTTTTGATGAGAAAAACTCAGGTTAGACATAAGGAAACTTTTCTAACAGGAGGTGCAGCGCTCCTACAGCTTGCCTGGGATGGCTATGGAATTTTTCCCGTTGGGCATAAACAGCTCTCAGGAAAGATAACGGTACAGCGGATTGACTTGACGGCTTCTTCAAATTATTTTTAGCCCTGTCTATTCTTCTAGGTTCCAAAGAGCTGGGATGTAACTACACAAGACAAAGTGCAGGAGGCTGTAGTATTTTTGCACTACTAAAAGCCCAGGTTCAGAAGAATTAGATGTTTTGTCTGGACACGAACGGAGAATATACAAGAGAACTCAGAATTACCCCCAGATCTCTCAAGTGCAAGGCCAATGAAAGACCGTATCGGGGAGGCATTTCAAAGTTTTAATTCCAGTTTCTGGGAAGGCTGGGCAGAGAGGATCTCGCTAGTACAGCATTCTCTGCGCACGGAGGAGAGACATACAACATAAATTGTTCTCAGGGATACAAACGCTGGTGATTCTCAGTAAAAAGATTAACATCTACTGATTTGAGCACAGGACTCAAGATCTCTTGGATCCAGCAGACTCTCTGAGTCTTGTGGAAGCTATGTGACATACTTGAGCACCTGGAAAAATTATTTATTTGAGATGTAAGTATCTCCGATATTTCTAAAAGTACTTTATCATCCTCATACTTTTGCAGAAAGGATATGTGTTTTATGTTGAAATGAAGACAGGGGTTTACTGACCTGTTGTTACGTCCCTAGGAAAAGAAAATTGAAAATCCCAATAGGAATACTTCTTGGAAGCCAAAAAAAAAGAATAAAAAAAAAAATCACTTGGTTTCCTCCTCCCTGAGAGGACCATTCCACTACTGCAGCGCAGCAACTCTGTTGGCAGAGGTGCCACTAATCATACCGTATTTTTCAGGCAGCAAAGGAAATACATAGGAAATGCTACTAAATAATTTCTAAGAGATGAAGGAGTCAACAAAAACAAATACAAGGGGGGAAAATAATGTTCTTACCAGCATCTGTGATTTTGCTTGAGGCTATTCGAATTACTTCTGTTGTTATGGAGACCTGTCCTTTTTCATCCTTGGAGGCTCCCACGGGAAAGTGGTACTCAACAAAGAAGGTGCTACGAATGAAAAAGCGAACGGATGATCGCGATCCATCAGAAATCTAATGGACGTAATGAAACTCAACAGAGCAGGCAAGTTTCATCTTCACAATTTATTGGTACTCTATTTTTTTTAGAGTAATTGAACAAGCTATGTTATTAATTCCTTCAATAGATTATATGTATGTCAGACTCTCAAAAAAACCAACCCTCTTGTTTTCAGTGTACTGCCACGCACAAAGCACATTTGCACTTCCCCAAAAATCCCAGAAAAAAAGCACAGCCTGAAGCGAGCTCACATCAGGATAAATTATTCTCATCTCTAACTTTCAGAAGTCTATGGTATACAATTTCCTGCGAGGAGCAGAGAAATAAGAGCACCTGAGAAGCCTGGAGAGCTTAGGTGAGCTGGGCAGCACAACAGACCTCAGAGAAATCTTCCCTGAAGGCACAAGTAAGAAGCTGGTGAGAAACAATCTTCCTTACCACTTACTAACTGGTGCAGGCCTCGGAGGCTTCCCCATCAAACCTTTCTTCCTTGGTGTAATCTGGATGCTCTCCGGAGGGATTTTCAAGCTTTCGATGACGACTCTGGCTAGGTGGATTCGCCCCAGCAATGCCAACCTGTCTGCGCTCAGGGATGTGACGTGAGCTGCTTCTTCTGTGTCATCTTCTGGAGGACCAAGAGGCCTAGGAGAAGAGCAGCTGAAGAGATAAAAACTGAGAATCAGGACTACATGAACACTCTTAACATGACCACATGGAGGGAAAATTGTAGCTTGGTGGGATATTATTTTAAAACTGCTCATGATTAATGAAAAATGCACTTTTTGAATGTATTTTTTACAACAAATTTGGTGGTCTCCATAACAGAAATCTTACAATATACAATATCTAGGGTACAGAATTGAAAAAAAAAAAAAAAGCACATGTTCCCCATTGTTAGAGTTTTGAAAAAAGCTTATGCAGCCTAATTCTTCAAAAAGAAAAGCTTTATTTAATAACATATTAAAAAAAAAGGGAGAAGATACAGTTCTACACGTGGACAAGTCACTGCTGCAGAGGAACAGCAACAGGATTTTTGTCATAAGCTAAAATCTCACTTGCACTTTATTTGCAAGACTTGACTTGTCAATGGTTTGGTGTTGAATTTTATCTGAATGCAAAAATGGCAATAAGAAAAGTTTCAGAAATAATTGTTTGGAGCTGAATTAGGAAAAAAGAGAGTCATAAAACCTTAACACTAACTGGTATTGTACAAGTAAAGCTTAATAACTGCATTTTTAGGGACATTTTTATTGGTTCTGACATGGAAAAAGGGGAATACAATTTAGATCAGGTCAGAACAGATATTTATTTACTACAGCTATAGGAGGGAACAGAAATCATCGCAGAAACAGACTCTGCTGATGTGAACTCTGTCCCTGCAAAGCAGATGCAAATTTTACACACACAGAGACGTTGTGCAAAGACTGATAATAGGATGTGAGTCATTTCATATCTGTTACACACACAAGGCCACAGAACTGCACAAAGCTGGCCTGGAGTCTGCTTTTTTTCAGAACAGGGACTAATTTATCACGAAGGTTACACAGTGATTGTTGTTTCAGGAGACAGGGCAAGAGTCCAGTCAAGAGGCCCGCTCGGGCCTTAGCATTTCTGCTCTCACAGTTCAAAATGTTATTACTAGGCTTATTGCATTTTTGGCAAACTTGGGATTTTAACTAATTGCATCCCAATAGTTGCTTTAACAACGTACAGCAATTCCTGGGTGATGCTGGTGCTCCATCATTCCCAGCGATGCTATGAAAACTCCCCACCAAAATGGTTATTCAGTGAATTGAGTGATAATGACGGAGCACGACAACATAGTGTGATTCTTACTAATTCCTTTCTTTCTTTCTTGTGATTCTTGCTACGTTTGGACTTGGTGATCTTAAAGGTCTCTTCCAATGAAAACGATTCTATGATTCAAATACTAACTCACAATGAGCAAGATGCTGCAAAGCAGGTCAGTAATGTAACTATTTACCTGGGTTTAATTTCTGTCACCTTCTGATCCTGGTCAAAGGCATGAGAATCCTTCTGTGGATACACTGGATCAGCTTTCTTGAGAGCTTCTGCCTTGGTTATTTTTTTGGAGGAGTTAACATCATCATCACTGAGGAAATCACTTAAACTGGAATCAGATTTCTGAAACGGAAATAATGCACATAAAATAAGAAGTTAACTATCATTGTCAAGGAAGATAAATAATGGTCATGACAAAAAAAAAACCAACTAGCAGATTGCATAATTCAAAACAATTAAAATTGTATCAAAATTTTTCAGAGGTTTAAAAAAAACCCTCTTCACGGACAGCCTCAATCCTAGCAATTTCCAAACTCATTGCTTGACTTTGTAGTCTTAATAGTATTCTTTTAATGGTATTCATTTTAAGCAATGTTCTTACAAGTTTCTGTACGATACTTAATGTTTATTAAGCCTTACTAATACTGAAATCTGTGGCCTGTTTTTTGATGCAGGCTTCTGATTTCCTTCACCGTAGGGACTACATATTAAGCACCTTCCTTTTGCTCTCCACTTACAGGAGCTGTGTAAAAAAGACTCTCTAGCAGACTCTGGTCGTAATGGGGATCATTGAGTTCGCTGTCATACACCTCACTCCCGAGAGAGAGAGACTCCAAAAGGGAACCTGTCCGGTCCCAGAAACGCACAGGAGAAAAATCAGCACTGCGGACACAAGAGAAAGAAACGTAACTTAGTGTTGTAAGTTCTGCAGCCGATCTCTTATTAATTCTGAACAATGTTGTCTGTTCTGTACTGGATTTGTGCTATATTGGCTCCAGATACAGCCAAACTGTGCTTACGCAGCACCGGGCCCAACCTGATACGTGTCTGTGACCCAACCTGATGGGTTACCTTGTGATAACATCTCTGGACCCATTGTGGAAGAAGTGCAGGTGAATATATATCCACAGAATGATGGAATAGTTGAGCTTGGAAGGGATCTCTGGAGATCATCTAGTCCAATCCCTGCTCACAGGCAGAGGATGCAAATAAGAAAACTGTCTAGTTGGATTCTGAGTATCTCCAAAGCTGGAGATTCCACAACCTCTTTGGGCAACCCATTCCAGTGCTTGATGCCTTTCATCGTAAAATATATCTATTAATATCTATCTATACTTTTTATCCATAAGTACTTTATAATTTTGGAATGCATTAGGATACCAGTAATACTTAAGGGCAGTTTACTTTAATAAAAAATAAATACAAGCTATATCTGAGTAGGCAAATACAAGTATCATTAAAACATGGTTGGAGCAAGTTGGGTTTTGTTTGGTTTAAGGGTTTTCTATCTGTGCTCTGAGTTCAAAACCATTTTATGATCTGCAAATACTTCAGTGTCATCCAGTGATAAACCGCAGGGAAAAAATAAGTGCAGGGCACAAGACATATGAACTGAAATTCGGAACCATATCTGACACAGAAGCTGTACGCATTTTATGATTCCATGATTCCATATCCCTGATTTGGACATAACGTAAGCACCATTTATGGTCTTGCTACACAAAATGAGAGAAAAAGGTCAATTTAATATTTGAAGACAGATGAAAACTAACTATTAGTTCTATTTTTAATTTACAGACTGCAAGTTCTTCAAAGAAACACTGTATTTGTTTTATGTAGTTCTTAGCATTTTAGGACACAACAGTAACAACTATTAAATAACTCAATTTGATAAAATAAGATCGCGGTCAATCTTCCCGACATCACTTTTATATCAAAGGACTATCCAGGTTGTGATGCATTGAAGTTGAGTGCAGCCTGAGGTATAAAACACCTCCAACACTTGCACCTATAATTCACTGGTTACACTTCCAGAAACATGGAGAACTTGAAGAGTCAAGAGACATTTTTCAGTATAAAGTGGTCAAATAAGGACAATTTTGCTGTAACCTCCAGCGCATCACGCTCACCTGCCCAACAGTAAATGTATCGCTCTCTCTTCAGAGTTTAGGTCAAATTGCTGATCTGAAACTTCAGATGGAAGGAGATGGGGATCTTCAGGAGCGGGCACATAATTTGAATTCAAGCCTTTTGGGCTCCTGGATAACAGCGATGGCAGCACAGAGAGCAGGAAAAGGAAAAATAAAGATATTAAGGTACGTTCAAGATTAATCGATCAAGGATAAAAATCAAAGGTGATGTACAGCTTTCTCCAGTTTGTAGCTCAATCTCTAGATACACAAAAACTTCCTGCAACCCTGCAGTCTGCTGCAAGCCACATTCAAAATCTTACACTTTGCGATGTGCCACAGAATCACAGAAACATTTAGGTTGGAAAAGACCTTTAAGATCATTGAGTCCGACCATAAAGGTTGGCCTAATCTTGCAGTTTAAGCACAGCTGCTGCAAACAAGAACGCAGAGGGCCTGAGAAAGACAAGCTTGATGTTTATAAATGATGTTCTATCAGTTTTTCCTGGAAAGTCCAAAATCATCTACTTTTAAACAAATTGGAATAGTTTCAGCAGATAATTTAAATTGTGTTTGCAACAGCAACATTGACTGTCAACAATGACATTATTTTCTGGTTTACAGTGGAACAAAAGGCAATATTCATATTTTTCTAAAAATAAGGAATTGGGAGTTTCTCCTGTAAAGAACATGCATTTGTCTTAACACTTCTAAATTGCCATTTCACTGAATTGGGAACATTTTCTAAGCCTACTACTAAACAAAGGTGAAGTCAGAAGTTGAAAAGGCACAAACACTTTTTTCTTTTCAGTCTGCTAGGAGAGATCATATAGAAAAGAAAACGGCTACTAATTCTGAGAACACAGTTACAGACGCAAATTTTCATGGGTATTTTGGCACCAACAGATGCAAACTAGAACATGCAAAAGTACTCAATTTATGTCACTAATTACTCATATTTCTTAGAAAACCTGTTCTCTGTGATGAAGTACCATTTAATTTGCTATGTTCTTTACATTACTCTTATTCCTTATCAATATTTAGTATTTCCTTATCAAATAACTCTGCACTAAATACAAATATACTGCAAAACAAAATTAAAATCAATGACTTAAATTAAGGCTTACTACATGATGATTAAAATCAATTCACAAAATGTAGGCTTTTATTCACAAGCAGAAATTAATTTCCCATTTGAATGAGAATCCCAAAATACATCACATGAATCTCAGTATTTAACTTTTCCTGAGAAAGCCTCAAAGCTTCTGGTTTGGAACTTAATCCCACTTCCCCCTTTTCCAAGCTCACTTTGCTGTTGCTTTGAAATCGTCTCTCTCTATAAAAGGAGGCACTTCATTCAGTTCAATCTCCATGTCCGGGCTAGACTTCATTGCGGAAACAACCATGGCATCACGGAGTTTATTGCCTTGATCCAAAAGAGCTGAGAAATAAGCAGAAGGATTAAATCTCAGCATTCAACTGCAATTTAAAAGCCGTGTGTAAACACAATAAATGTGCCAGCTACAGCCAAGAACCTTCTCTTTTCTGCTGTTACAAAGAGATCCTGACATACTGGAGATTAGGCGCGCGCTATACACCATAAAACAGCCAGCATAGCTCGGAGTGAGCAAGAGCAATCCTCTGTCAGTCTCCCACTCAGAGCCGTACAAATAATTCATCTGCACAGACAGAGTCAGGCGTTAGAGGGGCGTTATTAAGATACAGCGGCGAGATTAATTTATGGAAGAGTAGCTTGTCACCTTAGGGTCTCTCAACGGCAGTCTAATTTTAGGTGTTCTCTGTAAATATAAAAAAATAACTGAAAAGACAACACATATGGAAATATGCCCTACTTTGATGCTCATTTGAATCCAGTCCAGGTGGTCTAAAAGGGATGCTAACTGGCAGGTTACGAAAAAGAAATCGTTTTCCATCTGAAAATGCCAATGGCATAGAAAACCTACCAAGACCTATTCAAACACGAGTGGCACCTTTGCTGGCTAGCTCAGAGACATGTCAATCATTAAACAGTCTGTGAAGCTGAACTTCATTTTGTTTTACCCTGGCAGATCAGAACTCAGGCACACTGCTAGCGCAGCATGTTTTACCTGACCTGGATCTTTCAGCCGCCTTCCAACAAGACTAAATCCGTGTTTTTTAAGACCTTTTTATCATCATTTTCTGTTTGAAATAATATAGTGAGAGCACGCAAAGTATCACTTTTCCTTAAGTCTTTATCTCTAGATAGGCACCTGAAATATTATCAAGAACTATTTATCGTGAAATCTGAAAAATGATGCCAATTGTATACAAACCTGAAAGCAGGTCTTTTGTAGCTGGGTTATGCAAAGAGAGCACCCGCGTGTTTGTTCTAGCAGGTGCTTCAGGCTCGGTGCTGGTGGGAAACAACACTTGCTGTTCTGAAGGATTCACTTTCAAATGTTCATCTGGCAAAATCTGATGGTGACGAGACACCGCAAAAGCCTCCTTTATGTTTTCAGAGTTCTCTTGAAAGAGCAAACGGTCCTTTCCTCTGTTGACAAATGAAACATTATTTCAGTAACAACTATAGTGGATCGGTAAAGGGATTCAAATCTCTCCAAATTCTCCCTAGCACTGCAGCTGCTCCCCTTCAGTACTTGCTCCAAAAAGAAACATGACTTGTTATTTTAATGACTCCTCATCTTCCACTAACACCATCAGAGAGACCAACTCAAGCTGTACATAAAAGACTTGTGGCACCTCTTGTGGCAATTAGCATGGCTTGAACTAAGTCAGTACAGAATGCAAATTTATATCAGATGAGAAACTGTCCCTGTAAGCTCCGAAATGCTGAATGATCCGGATTTCATATTAAATACATGTTCAAAAAGATCAAGTATTCCATAACTCACAAGTGTACAGCCACTGCTTAAAAAAAGTGTGTGAACTGCAAAATAAACCCGAATTTTTTCACAGGGAAGAAAACATACCTAGGAGTTGTGGCTCTGCTGTTGTTAACGGACTCTTGGTCAGGAATAGTCACCCGTGTTTGCCTGGACTGCTGCGATGAAGCAAGAAACGGGGTCTTGCTGCTTCCCTGAGCAGGAGGGATATCCAAACTTGCATCTGTGGTTGGGACAGAGGTGCTGGTGTCATACAGTGCTGGCAGAGGTTCTAGAACTAGGGAGACCTAAAAGACAGAACATGAAAATAGTATTTCACTCTTTTCTTAATTAAGTGCAACACACACTCTATTCAATTTTACATTTCACGCTATGGAAAACTGCTGCTTTTCTATACAAAGTAACAGTTATACCATAGAGTTATGTAACATCGTAAAACTCTTGACATATTTACAACATTTCACGTTCTATGTTTTCAAATCACAGGCAACTACCTTTCAGCATAAATTGTCCAGAGCCAGGGCCGCAAAACAGAACACCACCTTCTTAACCCCGGACTTCAAAATCTACAATTTCAGCCCACTGAGGCTCTGGAGAAGTGTCAGAATTGAGTATCTGTTTTTAAATTCACTGTTAAAACTCACTCTCAGCATGGAGACTACAAATTTTTTTTATCAAGCTGAACTACCAATGATACACATCCTTCTAAAACAAAACAGAATCAACACCGTTAGTAATCATTTTTCATTTGCTACCTTAGTTCACAAATGCCTTGGACAGAGACCAGATCTGCAGTGTACATAGCACAGCTAGATCCTGGCACCCGACCAGACCAGTCTGGAGCCATCAGCACAGGAGAGACACGGAGCTGTTGGAGTGGGGCCAGAGGAGGCCCCAGAGATGATCCAAGGGCTGGAGCCCCTCTGCTGTGAGGACAGGCTGAGAGAGTTGGGGGGGTTCAGCCTGGAGAAGAGAAGGCTCCGCGGAGACCTTGGAGCCCCTTCCAGTCCCTCAAGGGGCTCCAGGAAAGCTGGGGAGGGACTCTGGATGAGGGAGGGGAGCCATGGGACAAGGGGGAAGGGGTTTCCACTGCAAGAGGGGAGATTGAGCTGAGATCTCGGGCAGAAATTCTTGGCTGTGAGGGTGGTGAGCCCCTGGCCCAGGTTGCCCAGAGAAGCTGTGGCTGCCCCATCCCTGGAGGGGTTCAAGGCCAGGTTGGACGGGGCTTGGAGCAACCTGGGCTGGTGAGAGGTGTCCCTGCCCAGGGCAGGGGGGTTGGAAGTGGATGATCTTTCAGGTCCCTTCCAACCTCAGCCATTCTATGATTCTAACTTTTAAAGCAATAAAATTTATAATAAAGAAAAAAAGATGTAACGACTACCTGCAGCTCTCCTAGTTTATCAGATTTTGGTGAAACTATGGTGAAAAATCCAGTGATGGGATGGCTGGGAGAGAGCTGGGACAGTCCAGTGATTTGTACTCTGCCAATTGGAAGACGGTCAAGTTTGGTCATTACCTCCAGGACAAGAACACCCATATCTGTGAAAATGAGGAACAGCTTCATTTCAGTCTCACACAACACAGTCACAATTAAACACAATTAAATTTTTTTTGTTGAAATGACAGAGATGCTAGAGGTTAAAATAATGTTGTGTCAGGAAATTATGATAATGAGGCAGCAGGTAAAGAAGTGTTATACTGATAATAAATTATGATTAAAAAGTTCAAGATATCCAGTCTACCATAAAAGGACTACTTATGATAGGCCAGGGGGCAATGGTTTTAAACTGAAAGAAGGGAGATTTAGATTATATATAAGGAAGAAATAGATATAGATTATATATAAGGAAGAAAAGTTTTACTATATATATATATAAGGAAGAAATGTTTTACAATGAGGATAGATGTTTTTACGAGAGGTGGTAGATGTCCCATCCCTGGAGGTGTTCAAGGCCAGGCCAGATGGGGCTTTGAGTAACCTGGTCTAGTTGACGATCTCCCTGCTCATTGCAGGGGGGTTGGAACAAGATGGTCTTTGAAGGTCCCTTCCAACCTAAACCCTTCTGTGATTCTATGAGTAGCAATAGCAGGCACAGGTTTTATGGACAGACTCTAGACACCAGGTTTGCATCAGTTTCATAGAATCACAGAACGTGTTGGGTTGGAAGGGACCTTTAAAGGCCACCTAGTCCCACCCCCCTGCAGTGAGCAGGGACATCTTCAACTAGACCAGGTTACTCAGAGCCTCATCAAGCCTGGCCTTGAATGTCTCCAGGGATGGGGCCTCCACCACCTCTCTGGGCAACCTGGGCCAGTGTCTCACCACTCTCAGTGTAAAGAACTTCTTCCTAATGTCTGATCTAAACCTGCCCTGCTCTAGTTTAAAACCAATGCCCCTTGTCCTATCACTACAATTTCCTGCAGATCTGTCGCTAAATTAATACCTCAATACAAGCTCAACTGAGTATCTTTTTATTCTTCACACCCCTAGACCACTGAAATGCCTATTTAATATGATACTAAAAATCATCTGGTCTCGACACCATGGGGACTACAGGACGCTTCAACGGTTTGGAGACCTGAGGGCTAAACCTGACTACTAGGGAAACTGATGCCACCAATTCCAGGCTGAGATCAAAAGCCTCCCGAATCAGGAAAACGACCTAAAAAGCCATAAGTGAAACCAGGACGGGGGTTACTTGGTGGGTAAATAACTCCTTGGCTTTTGCAGGTGTCCCCACGGCTCTGTCCCGGCCAGGACAAAGCAGCTCTACCTGTCAGGTAGGCAGCAAACTGCCTGGGCCCGCAGCGGACAGCGTAGCGGGCGGTGGTTGTCCCTGCGGGTTGTCCCGGCCGGCCGGCGGGCTGGAAGACGGTACCGTCGGAGGTCTCTCCCCACCACCTCAGGCGGACGAGGGCGGCGGGCGGCTTGGCGGCCGTCCATAGCACCCGGGAGACGGTGCAGCGGAGGAAGCAGCGCAGCGGGCCCTCCACGAGCGGCGGCAGGCTGGTGGACGCGGGGACATCGCCGATACCTGCAGGGATGAGGGGACCGAGGGGTGTCAGCGCCCCGGCCCGACGCGGGCCACGGGGCTGGGCCGCGCTGCCAACCGTCCCCCCGTCCCACCCCACGACCCCTCCTTCCCTGCCCGGAGCGGCCCACCTCCCTTCCGCCGGGAACCCCCCGCCACCGGGGCGGGCGGCCGCGGCCTCTTCTGCCGCATTCCCGCCTCGCCTCAGGCCGCGCCGCCGCCCGGCAACCGCCGCCTGGGCGGGAGCGGGGCGCGCCGCGACTACAACTCCCGTCATGCACTGCGGTCCCGCAGGAGCCCACGGAGAGGCGGACTACATTTCCCAGAAGGTCCCGCGGGTGCGCTACGGGTGCCCGCGGCGGCCAGCGCCTGCGGTTCCCGTGGTGCCGCGCGGCGGCGCTGTGGGGGGAGGCCGCTTCCGGTGGAGCGGAGGTTGGTGGCGGCCGAGGCCGTCGGCGGGGCCGGTTTTGGGTAGGGGGGCGGGAGGTTTCGCGGTGTGTCTTTCTGTGTCGGCGCCTCGTTCGTCGTCATGTCGGCCCTGGAGAAGCAGCTGCACCTGGGCCGTCTGCCGCCGCGGCCCCCGTTGCCCGGTGGCGGCGGCCAGTCCGGCTCCAAGATGCGCATGGGGTAGGTGGGGGAAGGGCGGGGGCGTCTGAGGGGACCGGGGGGGGAGGAGGTGGGGGAGGGCTTTTGACGGGGGGACAGAAGGGGAAAGAGGCTAACAGCGGTGGGGGAGGGATGCTCGTTGCCGTGGGCCTGGGGGTCTTGCTGGGAGGGGGCTCGCTGCTGGGGGGGCTCTGGAGGGAGAGGGTGCTCGTTACTGGGGGCCTGGAGGAAGAGGTGCTCGTTACCAGGGGCTCTGGAGGGAGGGGGTGCTGATTATTGAAGGGCTCTGGAGGGAGGGATGCTCGTTATTGGGGGGTCTGGAGGGCAGGGTGCTGGTTATTGGGGGGAGGGGTAGGGGCAGGAGATGCTCTTTGCTGGCAGGTGGCAGCAGAGGGGAGAGGGGCCACCCTTGTTTGGGCAGGTTGGGGTGCCCCGTGCAAAGGGGGTGCTCTGTCCTGGGTGGAGCTGGGGATGTACTTTGGGGGGGCGGGTTACTTGTTGCTGGGGGGGGGTGGCGATCAGGAGCTGGGATGTTTGCTGCCGGGGTATTTGAGGGTGGAGGTGCCGGGGGGGCGGGTCTGCGGGAGAGGGAGCTTCATTGGGGGAGCGTTTGTTCCTGGAGGATTTGACAGGCAAAAGGGGAAAAGTGGGTGCTATTTGCTGGGGAAGGTGTTTAGGGTGGGGGGGGTGGCAGTCCAGTGGAGCTGGCTGTCAGCGTGGTGGGTCTCCCTGGACGGTGACATGATGCGAGAGGCCATCAAGCCCCCGGGGCTGGCCTTGCTGTGTGCTGGATTGTTCACCAGTGCCCCGGGAGAGCAGGATCTGGACCGGGCTTGTCCATCTACCTCTCCCTGGCAAGGAGGCACCCAGACGTGTTACTGCACCAAGAGTATCCTCAGTGCTGGGAGAAGGTGGCTGGTGCTGGGATTGCTCTTCAGCAGCCCTTTTCTCCGAGTCCTTTTGCCATCTGTGTTTGAAGGGAGGGTCTAATGCATCATGATTTATCTAGGTGTCACCTCAAAGTCGATGAAAGTGTGGCTGGGCGAGAGAGGTATATTTAAACGTTATTTCTCAGCAGCAGAAGTTTATGTGAACCTGTACAGTAGGTGAGCTCTGCCAAGTGACTTAAGTCCCTGCTTCAGATGATGGAAGATCTGGGATAGTCCGGTGCAGATGTCAGATCTTTTAAGCAGGAGCGAGAATGTGTTTTGGAAACTGTGGGAGAAGATTGACCAGTGTCTAAGTGCGTGGATGACAACTAAAAAAGACTCGCTAGACAAGAACAACCTTGGCAAAAGCTTTATTCTTTAGTGATGAGTCAGAGGGATAAAATGGGTTGCAAATGGGATGGCTTTGAAGGGAATTTAGTAATTTCACCTCCAAAGGTGTGAGGGAGAAGCTTGTCTTCCAAGCAGGTACCTAGTTATGGTAAAAGGAGAGCAAGACGATCTCGCAGCAGGGTTATGGCTGGAATGTCGGGAGGGATGTTCTAGCTGCAGAGTAGAGCAAAGGAAGCTGGCGATAATCACAGGGACTTGGGCTCAGGATGCTGAACAATTCAGCAGCCCTGGGCAAAAGTGTAGATTTAAGCAGAATGGCAGAAACATGGAGATTTTATTAAATCTAGAGGATATGTGTTTTCAGGGCTGTATGACTTTTCGTACGTAGCTGATTGTTAAAGTACAAAACCTGAGGTCTGGATTGTGACAAAGACCAGGGGTTGATCCTCTGGAGGAACGCCAGCCTCCGCGCGAGAGCTAACCTCTGCGAGGTCCAGGTGTGCGCTGCATGATTCCTGCACGGTATGAAGTGCTCTATTTGGAGGATAAAAATATCCTACGATTCCTACAGGAAATCTCCTTTGCCTTGATGCACGAAATCAGATAACGAAAAAAAAAATGAAAAAAACAGCTACTCTGCTGTGGCTGAAATAAACTGTTTAGGTATTTATGGATGGGAGAGGACTATTTCCCTTCTCCTTTAAAGCACAGTTTTAAAACATTTATTTTGTGTTTTATTGTTTATACTATATATGGATAGTTGATGTAGTTAGTATATGAACTAATGCTAACAAATCTTCATCAAATACTTATTTCTTTTAGTATCAATTATTTTAAAGCTAAGCTTCATGTAAGTATTTAATGGCATGGCTTTGAGGCTAAGCAAAAAAGTTGTATTTAAGGATTAATTTGTACTGTTAGTGTAGAAATAGGCATAGAAATTAGAAAGAAGCAGTTTTGAATGACTTTGAGGGGGTTGCTGTCTCTCAGGACTGCTGTCTGCCCTCCTGTATCTCTTGGTTATCTGAAGTTGGGAGCTGGGACTCGTGGGCTCTGTTTCCGGATTGCTGTGTCGAACCCTGGGGTTGTAAGCAAGTCACTAAACCAGTAGCTCGCCCGTTTGTGTTGTGGAGAGTCTTGTATTGCAGAGGAATGTGCTGAAGGTTACGTGGTACGTACAAGGCTAGATTTAATGTGAAATATATTATTTAATTATGCTGGCTCTGTTCAGAGCCAAGCAAACCCTTATGCTTTACAAAGTCTGCCAAACGCACAATTTTTCTGTTTCAGGTGAAGAAATAAATTATTTCTTCCTCCTGTTTTATCCTGTTAAGAGTCTCATCCCTTGTGGTTCTTTTGTGTAATTTTGAATGTGCTTTATAATTGTTTCATGCATTGCAAACTTCGTCAGCACCCCATCCAGTTCTTTCCATACAGCAGTGCACACACCGATGGCACTGTAAATGAGCACCGTGACACATTGTTTGTTCAGTTAAGTATTTCTACATTAATAATAACTATAAAAACTTCCAACGTTGGTGTTAAGGTGGCCTTAAACAGGACAAAAATCAGTTTGCAGTTTGTCTTGCTGCCAGTGTCACCTTCTATCAGATATTTCACGAAGGCAGGTGTTTCCATGTTAAATAAAAAGTCAAAAATTAATTTCCTGCAAAATAGGGTGATCTGCTGTGAGACCTGAGTCGGTAAGCTAAAGGAACCGATGTGTTTCTCACGTGCCTCTAATTGTCTGTATTCTTGCAAAATGATGCCATGCTACAGGATATATTTTCCATATCATTGTTGTTTCTGAAAATACATCCTTGTGATAATTTTTATGAGAAAAATAGACAAAAGTAAAGGCTATTAAGGTACTAACTTAATGAGGTGCTGACAAAACCCCCATGATATTTGTTGCTTCGCTTACTCATCACAGGTAAACAAACAAATTGCAATTGAGCATTTCCAGGGATTTTTAAATGGATTTTATGATGTACGCCTGTGGGGTATTTTTGCAGGTCGGTAGTATTTATGCTCGTGCAGTGCTCGTTAGTAGCAATCTTATATAGTAATTTATGTAATGCTTTCTATCTTGCTGATCTTCAGAGGGTTTATGAACGTTCTCTGTTAGGGAAATTATTATGAAGGGAAGATTGTTTTCTATTGTTGTATGATGCTATAAAACTTTTTTTTTTCCCCTTTCAAATACTTTCTAAAAGTACTGAGATGAAATCCAGTGTTGTGATTAAAGATCAAGAATTCCCCTGTCCTTCCCCTTCGACGCAGCATGGAATGGTTCATAATCATGTTGTAGTTGCATGGCACAGTTGTATTCTTGGTTTACTGCTCTGCCATGGAGTAAATCCCTTTACGGATGATGTTCCCGTTGTGTGAGGCACTGCGTGTCTGCCACGAGAACGGCATCATCCGGAGGTGCTTGCGACTTCAGTGTAAAAAAAGAGACAAGAAGAAGTGGAATATGGAGACAGCAAAGTACAAGTAATGGTGAGGTGAAGCTGTCGGGCTGTAGATACGTACGGTGGTCTTGCAGAGGAGGGCTGGAAGGCTGATCTGGCAAGGGGATGAGGTGGCTTTTGAAATAGGGTGGTGCATTGGAGAGCTCCAACATTGGTCTGAAGATGGAGTGTGGGTAACGGGTGCTGGTTTCAGTGGTGCAGCTGGAACCGTGGCTCAGATTTTTAGTCAACGCTTTCAAATGCCAGAATTTGTCAGCCTGTTTGTGCGATTGTGTCATTTACTTGTCTCTGGTTGCTGATGAAGCTCGCAGGAGATAAGGGTGGCTGGATGTCAGCATCATCTAGACCTTTGCTTCTGAACCTCTTCGGTCTGTAAACTCAATACTTGGTTCTTTTAACCTTTTCTTCTTCCCCCAAGATCTCCGCGCTCCCCTCATCTTAAGCTGTGTGTTCTTTTTTGGACAGCAGTGCCCCAAACTGGACGTGGAACTTCAACACTTTCACACACCTGTGAACTGGAAAGATTATTTCATCTCTGTTTGTAGATGATAACTTCATTCATACATCTCAGCAGAACTGTGGTTTGGATTTTTTTGGTGGAGTGGCTTTGCCCCCCTATTCAGGTTGTGGGCTACAGTTCTGCTGTGTGCTGCTTGCGTCTTGTCTGCATTCGTGGAAATTATTTCTACGTGGGCTTAACTTAGGTTTAGTTAAGTTTAGCCGTAGCAGGATGCAGTTCAGTACAAACTAGTGCAAGATTCCATAGTTAGGCCACCGAAAGAGAATGGGATTAATTATACAGAGAAAAATGGGAGTGTGACTTATGGTGCTGGTAAATGTACAAGGCTATACTGAAGTAGCCCTTTAAAATTCAAACTTTTCCAGGGAACAAAAATAATTAAACTTAGAAAAACATTTGTTTGCTGTGTTAAGCCTCTCGTGTTTATAAATCTATTTTATTTCTGCAATTTGAATTTCCTGAATTGGAAGCAGGGCCATTAAAATGGGTTTAAAATTAATATTCAACAGCGCTGGCAAGCTGATTTTTCCATGGCTCAATTCTTTGCTTCGTATGCACCGATCCTCTGACTAGTGTGTTGGGCATTCTTTTTTTCTTCTTTCTTTATCAAGCCGTCAGGCCACGTTAATGTGGCTGAAAGCAGATCATAAGCAGAGGGTGGGGCAAGTGATACTGCTGTAGGAAAATAGAAAAATCATTTACTGCAGCACTGAGATTTCTCAAGCTTCGGTCTTCCTTGACTGGAAAGGCAAGTTGTGGGGTGGGATGCTTTCTTCGAAACATCGCTTTCAAGCTTACTCTGAGATTATTCGTTTTGCAAAGAAGCTTTCGTCATTTATACAGAGGACTTCTTAACCAAAATAAAGCCTTACATCTTTTTGGTAACGTGCTGTTAAAAGGTTAATCCATGTCTTGGTAGTTTGCAATAAAATGTCACCTAAATTAATTACTGTATTTAAATAGGTGAAAACAGACAAAACAGACTTGTCTTTTTTTATTTTATTATTTTATTCTTTTTTGCCATTTTCCAGCTTGATCTTTTCCCTGTGTCTCTTAGCTGGAGGGTCTCATTCGAGAAGTCAAAGTGGCCGAAGCAAATAGCTGTGCCGTGCCCGTGGGACTGTCGCGCGGGGCCGACTGCTCCGCTCCGTCGCTGTGAATCTTTGCTTCCAGCTGCAGCCTCTTCCGTGCTTCCGGTTGTATATCAAAGTAATGACACGTGGGAAAATGCAAACAGGAGGGATGCTGAATCCTTGATTGTGAGCAACACAGATATTAATATTTAAGTAAAACCACTGAGTAGTTAAAATGGCTGCTGCAACACAGTTTTGACTGGCTTTGGCGGTAGCACAAGATGTACGCCTTGAATTTGGTCGTATTTCACAGCACATCGCATTCATTTCTGCTACCTTGCTTTCTCTAAATTATAGCCCCCTCCCATCTGCAGGCACGCATGTGTGCGTATGCTGTTCCAGCAACACCCTCCTTTGCTAGTGTAGCGTTCTCCTGCCTCTGTTTAAGTGCTCTCCGACAGGATTGTCCAACTGAATGATGTTACCAAAAGGCTGTTTTTAAAGGCAGGTGGTCCCTCTCTTCGGCTCAAGCAGTATGTGAAAATCACGCTGCCGAGAGGAACTTGAAGTTCATTTTTCAACGTCCATTTGTTTTAAGCAGCGAATCTGTCCAAGGTTGTGTTTGAAAATGCCAGCGTATTGAAAGCGATTCGTTTGAATCGCTCGCTTGAAATGGAAATAAAATCAAACTTTATGGGCAGAGTTCTTCGGGGAAATGAAATAATGGAGTTTGCAAAATCACTAGTGAAGCAAAAGGAACGAGACCCATGGAAGCAGCTCCTGACAGCTGTAACAGCAGATGCATTCTGTCTTTATTTTGTCTGAAGTTTTTCACTAGTTTGCTTACAGAACTAGCTTTTTCAGAGCTGAGGATCTGGATGGGATTTGGAAATGAAGAACAACTTGCCGTTCTTTTCCAGTACGCAAATAAAAATTATGTGCGATCTCCTAAGACCTTTTAATTATCTAGAAGGGCTTGATTGGATCAGATCTGTGTAATTCGATCATGAAAATTTCAACTAATTTCTGCCTTGCTAATCTGTTTTTTTTTTCCCATGAAACTTTTTTAATAAAGAAATATTTTATGTATTCAGTATCTTCAGGGCAGAACGTGAAATACTGTCCTTGTCAATACTTAGAATTTTTATATACAACTGGTCAACCATGGCTGTTCTTACATATAAATTATGTTTGATTTGCTTTGGTCGGGTTCAGATGCGGTGCAAGAATTAAGTATTTTGATCGATGCATGCGATGATTTTTAATTGCGTTAGTAGTTTTCAATGTGGACTCTCAGTCAGCAAAAAAAGGCATTTCTAAAACCGGTTCTCCCTGCTTGGTACAACCTTTTATTTTTTTCTTTTTTTTAGGAAAATACCTGACAGAAAAGCCCTTTAAAAACTGGTGAGAGATTTGTTGAGCCACGTGGGCTCCTGTTGCGGCAGGATCGCTTGCAGTGTGTGCACATTTTCAGTACGCGATGAAGAGGACAAACTGCACAATAGGATAAAACTAGCTGCAGAGGGTGCCCAGAATTTGTTTTGTGATTCCAGTTTAATATGCTGGCTGGCTGGCTTGGAGTTTAAGGATCGTTCTAGAAAAGTTATTATGTTGGATCCATTTCTGTTTTGGTCTGCCGGATACTTTAAAAAGCCGTAATTAGTTCTGTCAGTTTAAATATTTGGTCAGCAAAATACTGCTTCAGCATAGGAAGGTGCAAAATCACAGCTGCTGGTTTTTGGGCTTGCTTCTAATTTTGAATGTGTGTTGATGTATCGCTAAAAAAAGGAAGCTCTAAGAAAAATAACAAATCAAAGATATGAATTTTTTTCTTCAGAGAAATGTCTTTCTGAAATCCGCTGCTGCCCAGCTTCCTGTGGGCACCAGGTGTTTTGTGGAAAACTACAATGTTTATTCTGCCCTTTTCGGGCTCACTATTAAATCAGAGGTCACTTATGTTTTCCCAAGCATTCTTTGGAGGCAAGTATTTTGTTTTAAATTACAATTTGCATGTATTTGTATTGGAGGTGACAATAGTTTTTAATTCCCAGCTCCTCTTCACTTTCTGCTCCAATTCTCCTGCAAACGTAGGAGTTCTGGTATATGTTGTTCCCAGATATTTCATATATGATACATAACTACTAACATTTTGTCTGGAGGTGTTAACTCTTGTTAAGCTGAATTTTAAGCATTCGGTAAAGCCACTAAATCAAACAGTATGGCAAGAAGTAGCGTGGCAAGTTCCGAGGGAAGGGCTTGGCTCTGATTTCATGGGTTCCTCTTGCAATCCGTGAGATATTCTCCATGGATCTCCCTTGCCTCTTGCATGAAAAATTTAGTAGTAGTCCTGCGTTGGACCTCTGCTGTCAGAAATGGTGTTGGAAGGAGATACAAAAATACTTGTAAGTCTTTGGTTTGTGCCCTTTTTGGGGTTTTTTGTTATTTTTGTTTTCCCATTCAGGTTTTCCCCAACCAAAGTGGAAAGTTGAGCAATTTAATCTCACTTTACTGTAGGAATTATGGATGGCTTTTGTGAAACTGAGCAAAGCTTAACCATTTCAGTCAATAGTTGCTTTACAAATCCAGACTATGGCAATGTGATCGGGTCAACGCTGTGTGGGTTTGTGGTGCTACTGAAGGGAACAATCTCTGTCCTACTGTTTTTTGTCTTCATCTTCTCTATTGCGCTGTGTTTGGGTGGCCTTGCAGTTGTCCAGGTAGGGAACAGAACTGGCTGAAAGATCTGGGAAAGACCAGAGCAGTTGTGGATGCCCGATCATTGGAAGTGCTCAAGGCCAGATTGGACGGGGCTTTGAGCAACCTGATCTAGTTGAAGATGTCCCTGCTTATGGCAGGGGAGTTGGAACTAGATGGCCTTTAGAGATCCCTTCCAACCTAAACCATTCCATGATTCTATTAAAACCATTTTTGTTTTCAGCTAGATCTGTTCACGGGGAGTGGTTAAATCTGGAGGAATGGGGAAGGAAGGGGATGTCTTCTTCGCAGCCTCACAGGTTTATTCTGCTTTATGGTGACTGTGTATCAGTGCTCTCCGTAACTGGAGGGTCGCCTTTTCTATTTGTCCGCCAGTTCCACGAGGAGGAGCTGCATCAGGTCCACCTAAGAGGCTTGAGACTGATACCAAGTTCTCTGGGTTATCTGATCTCACGAAGATTATCTGCTCGAGAAAACAGGCTAAAAATCCCCTTCAATCTGAGCAACTGAGATGAAGTTAACTTAGTTTCTACACCAAAAGGGTTATCGAGCATTGGAACAGGCTGCCCAGGGCAATGGTGGAGTCGCCATCCCTGGAGGGATTTAAAAGCCAGGCAGACGTCGTGCTGAAGGACGTGGTTTAGTGATGGTTTTTGTCAGTGTTAGGTTAATGGTTGGGCTTGATGATCTGAAAGGTCCCTTCCAACCTGGACAATTCTATGATTCTTTACTCCTCCTCCACTCCCCTGCCCCCACATCTCTCCTGGCGTTGTGTTTAACTGATCAGGCTGTGTAAAGCTTCTCGCTGGATGCCCTGTTTTCCAGTCTTAATTATTTCTCTTCTTTGAATCCTCCTAAGTTCTATCCTTAAATTATTGATCCAGCTGCTAGTACAGTATTCCAGACATGGTGGCACCAGTGCCTTGTGCAGCAGTAGTACAGTCTGTGCTCCAAGTTGAGATTGTCCTTAGATGCCTGAGAATCATGCCATGACTGGGGTCACCATGCTCTCCCTTAAGAATGCAATCAGCTGACAAACCACCAGCTTTTTGGCAACCGTGTGCGTCACAGGACCATGTGCCCCATCCTATTTAATGCAGTTTCTTGCCTTGTGCCTGGGTACACGACTTTACTTTGTTAGTTTGAGATCTCTTCTTCATCTATCAGAAAAGGAACGATGCCGAGTCCCTCTATACTTGCTCTTGCCCATGCAGAATTAATGAACCTTTTCTGTGTGGCTTGGCTATCGGCAGCTGATTTTGGTTCGTGTTGTGCTTTATATTCCCTCTGGCAGTCTTGAATCCTTAAAAATCTGCACTTACTGGTAGAAACTGTGACCTGGGTTTTGCCATTTGTGACAGATGCTGAACCAGATGTCATCAGTAACAGCTCAAGCTACTTCACTTTGTTGCAGTTTGGGCTTGTAGCATTGGTGTCCGACTGCGAGAAGTTCATCTCTTGGTTTTTGTTATGATTAATTTTGGTGCTAAATATCCCAAACTTGTGCTACTGATGATTCACGTGGTTTCATACCTCTCCTACGCAATACAGGTTTAATGTCCTTGCACTAGTCAACAGGCTTCGGTGTTCCCTTGCCTTGTGTAATAGTGGCGGTACATGCTGTACCCCTGCTTCCACAGAAGTGGATTAATTTGTCAAAACACTTCATCTGGCATGATACGATTAATCAGCAACTCGCTCCAGGATTTCCCCATGTTCTGCCTGTTGTATGAGTAAGAAGCCCACTTAGAAACGTTCTGGTCGCACAATACAGGGGAGGTTACCAGGGAGTTCCTGCTGTTTACTGGATTTTTGGATTATGTTGGAAGGGGTGTAGCCAGGTGGATGACGATATTTGCTGATCACCTGGAATTAATCAGGACAATCAAACCTAAAACCAGCCGTAACATGCTGGGGGAAAATCTCACTGCGTTGAAATGCTGCATTTTAAAAGGGTGGTGAAATTTGTTGTCACTAAATGCGCATCCTGCCTCTTCAAAAACCAAAGGAGGGAAATCATCCAAGCTGTGGGCAGTTCTCTCCATCTCCAGAAAGCGCCAGAAATGGTACAGAGAAACAACGGGATCAGGGCTGGGCTGGCTTCCGGGCAAGGAGATAATCAATAGAGTAGGACTCCCGTCTTGAGAAATACATGGCCCAGGCAAGGGAAATATGATAGGGGTGTATACGGTCATTAATATTGTAGAGAAGAGCAGGCAAACGTTGTTATAGTGTGGGCTTAAAAGCAAGCAGAAGTAATCCTTCGTGCTCAAAGCCTAATTAAATTGCGGCACCGTTGTCACAGATGTTGTGGAAGTAGCTGTGGCTGGAAGTGACTTGTATTTTATGTGACGAACTAATGGAAACTGCCCACCCCTAATGCAACATGGTGCTAAGGATGCAACCTCCGGAGTCCCCCGTCCTGCTTATAGTGAATATTTGGAGGTCATACCCTATTCCCTATTTAACCCTTTGCAGAGCACTTGCTGTGCTGGCATCTCTCGGTGACACGTCACAGAGCTGGAGGGACCTTTACTGTCCCTCATCATACCAGTTGTGGTCCTAGGAGATAAACCAATTTTAAGTCAGGTAGCTTGAAGTTCTTATAATACGAGTTTTTTGTATTTCATACCAAATTCTTGCTTGTGAAATTCAGCATTCGTTGTTTTTGGAATCTTGACCTGCACTGGGAGTTTTGTGTTTTATGTTTTTTCTAGCAAGCAGAATGTTACAACGGTGTCACAGCAAATGTCTTCTCCCTTCCTTGGATACTTGGACACCTGTGCAGGTGTGCTTGGTTCTGCCCAATATTATCACAACTTGTCATCTTGGTATTACATCGCTCTGTTCTTCCTGATCTGCAGCATTCTTTGAAAGGCTAAGGTTTGAATGCGATATTTTTTCTTTAATCAGAGAATGAGATTGAGCTGAGGCAGTAAGAAATTTGTATTTTCTGGATTTACGTAGGTGTGTGACATCTCATTTTATTTAATTGAAATTTGACAAGAACAATACTGAAGTCTGGAAACCCACAGAAGAGAATGTGGACCCTTCAGGGAGTGGTTGTTTTATGTTTCATATTCTGGAAATATCAGGGGAAATAGGAGTTTTGTTTCTACAAAATCGAAAAGCTGCTTTGTCTGTTTCTTTAGGAAGGCGAGAATTCAGGAGAAACTTCCTTTAGCAGAGGAGATTTTTTTTTTTCCCATGAAGGTCTTTCACCCCCCACTCCCATGCTTGATTTTAATATTCTGTGCTGATTGCCTCCCCCAGAAGAGCTGAAGTGCAAAAAGCCTGTTAAAATGGTGCACTGTTACTCATCCTGTATACTGGGCTCGAATCTAGCCTAATTATGTCGTTGCCAAAATTAAGCACTACTCTTTTAGCCTTACTGAGTGAAGAGCAGCCTGAGAAACAGATTTTGCATCAACTGAGTCATCGGGAAAAATTCTGATTGCGGAGCCTTTTGTTAGTGATGGGGATACAAGGAGAGGGCACAGCTGCACCTTTTGATGGAAGCAAAAAAAATAAATCGGTTTATCAACTGGGCACCTTTAAGAGTCCTGGTTTATACGATGTCTGCAGAACAGGTCTTCTGCATTCACCCAATCCTTTAGGGGAATTGCATTCCCTAAGGTGCTAGGTATGACCTGACATTAGTACTACAGGAGCAGCTAATTTAAGGTGTAATTTGTTGCGGTGCTTTGTGATATACCTGTCAACAAACCACAGCAGAAATTAGACTTATCCTAAAGAGGAGATGAGTCTCACTACTTATGAGGAATAATGACTGTGATTCACGTTTTGGAAATGTGTTACTAGGAAAACCAGGCTTTTTTTTTTTTTTTTTTTTTTTTTTTTTAACTGCCTCTGTTGAGGTGTTATTCCCTGGGAGTGCGGAACAGTGGCAGGAAGATGCTGGCTTATCCAAAAGGAGGAAACCTCCCCAGGTAGACGTAGTTACTAGACACGGAGCAGTCCGCAGGTAGCACCTATCTCCAAATCTTTTATTGCACCGAGTCCTCTTTTAACACAGTAGTTTTGGTCCGTCTCCAAAGCACCTTCTCTTCCCCCGGTATCCACCGTTAGGATACAAGTCCATGGGCCCTGATGGGATGCACCCGAGAGTGCTGAGGGAGCTGGCAGAAGTCATTGCTGGGCCGCTCTCCATCATCTTTGAAAAGTCCTGGAGAACAGGCGAGGTGCCTGGGGACTGGAGGAAAGCCAGTGTCACTCCAGTCTTCAAGAAAGGCAAGAAGGAGGAGCCGGGGAACTACAGGCCGGTCAGCCTCACCTCCATCCCTGGAAAGATGATGGAACAGCTCGTTCTGGGTGTCATCTCAAGGCACGTGGAGGAAAGGAAAGCTATCAGAAGTACTCAGCATGGATTCACCAAGGGGAAATCATGTCTGACTAATCTGATAGCCTTCTACGATGGCATGACTAGATGGATAGATGAGGGGAGGGCGGTAGATGTGGTCTACCTTGACTTAAGCAAGGCGTTTGACACGGTCTCCCACAGCATCCTAATAGGGAAGCTTAGGAAGTGTGGGTTAGATGAATGGACAGTGGGGTGGATAGAAAACTGGTTGAAAGATAGAGCTCAGAGGGTTGTGATTAGGGGCACAGAGTCTAGTTGGAGACCAGTGACGAGTGGTGTTCCCCAGGGGTCAGTACTGGGTCCAGTCCTCTTCAATATATTCATCAATGACCTGGACGAGGGGATAGAGTGCACCCTCAGCAAGTTTGCTGATGACACTAAGCTGGGTGGGGTGGCTGACACACCGGAAGGCTGTGCCGCCATACAGAGAGACCTGGACAGGTTGGAGATCTGGGCAGAGAGAAACCTTATGAAGTTCAACAAGGGCAAGTGTAGGGTGCTGCACCTGGGGAGGAACAACCCCATGCACCAGGACAGGTTGGGGGCTGACCTGCTGGAGAGCAGCTCTGTGGAAAGAGACCTGGGAGTCCTGGTGGACAACAGGATGACCATGAGCCAGCAATGTGCCCTTGTGGCCAAGAAGGCCAATGGCATCCTGGGGTGCATCAAGAGGAGCGTGGCCAGCAGGTCAAGGGAGGTCATCCTCCCCCTCTACTCTGCCTTGGTGAGGCCACACCTGGAGTACTGTGTCCAGTTCTGGGCTCCCCGGTTCAAGAGGGACAGGGAACTGCTGGAAAGGGTGCAGCAGAGGGCTACAAAGATGATTAGGGGACTGGAACACCTCTCTTATGAGGAAAGGCTGAGGGATTTGGGTCTCTTCACTCTGGAAAAAAGACGGCTGAGGGGTGACCTTATCAACACTTATAAATACTTAAAGGGTGGGTGTCAGGAGGATGGGGCCAGGCTCTTTTCAGTGGTGCCCGGGGACAGGACAAGAGGCAATGGGCACAAACTTGAACATAGGAAGTTCCACCTAAACATGAGGAGGAACTTCTTTACCCTGAGGGTGGCAGAGCACTGGAAGAGGCTGCCCAGAGAGGTGGTGGAGTCTCCAACTCTGGAGACATTCAAAACCCGCCTGGACATGTTCCTGTGTAACCTGCTCTAGGTGACCCTGCTCTGGCAGGGGGGTTGGACTGGGTGATCTCCAGAGGTCCCTTCCAACCCTATGATTCTATGATTCTATGATTTTCTTGCCTGTGCAGTGCTTGTTCATCGGTGTTTGGCAAACGATGCGATAGCGAAAGAAATCGTGCTTCTGGGCTCCCTAGTTTGTGCTGGATAGAATTGGGCATCCGGAAGTCTCCAGTGATTGGAATGTGTTTGGCCAGATTTTACCTTCCTAGGTTGTTCCGTTTTTTTGATGCCAATAGAGCAGTGTTTCTGTATGGGTAGATTATGACTTCTAAAGGAATTATAGCAACCTGGGAATAAGTGCAAAGCCCGGAGCAAACCAGAGCCTGGCGTGGAAGTATTCTGCCAGCACCTGTTGCGCAGTCTGGTTGTTATGGCCCTTAATTCCAAATACAGTTTTTAAAATCCTATCTTATTTATTTATTTATTTTTAAATCACTTTAGCCTTTTTGGACTCAGTACCTTTTACTCACATTTCTGGACTTGATAGCATCCTTCCTAACAAAATGTTTTTATTATAGGATATTTTCAGAATCACGGACAGTTGCCTGCGTAGCTCTAAGAACACAGAAGGCGGCAACTTGAGGAGAGTTTATTGGTCTTTATTGCGATGCTTTTCTCGTGGTCCGTAACTGAGGCAGGATGGATACGGAAGCATTAATTTGAATTAATTTGGTCTTGTTCTTTTCCTTCACAGTCCTGATGTCGCCCTACGTGCAGTATTTAAATACTAGATCTGTTTACAAATATGCTAAAGTTTGAGCCGTCGCAATAAACTCCAGGAAACTTGATCTGTAATTAAAACTTGCTGCTGTTAACCTAAACCTGGTGGATTTTATTTATCTTGCTCCAAACAGCGTTTCTAAGTTTCTTCTATATATGATGCTGTTCAATTCTCTCCGTAGTTTTTCTACCAGCCACTCAGCCTTCGGGACAGGTTGACTTTCTGTTTGAATTCTATTTCTTCCAAAAATTAGAGGCGATTTCTAGGAAAGTTATAATCTCATGACAAGGAGTACATGGTAAATTAGTAGTTACCCTCAGTAAATAGCTGACGCTCTGCTTTTCAATACCGTGGTGTCAAGGTGGCTTGGGAGAGGGATGTATTATTCTTTTTTAAATTACAATTTATGGGCTGAATCATAAATTTAGGGTCATTTCCTGTGTTCCAGGCACTGGAGCGCTCCCAGTCATGTCAGCATCAGGCTTGCTTTAAGGCTAGAGCAACACCATTAAATACAAAAGTAGTTAATGACTTTTGACTCTGGCTTTTGAAGTGCCCGATCTGTGGGTCATTGCAAACTGGGAGATTGTACTGGGACAGTATCACTGCGTGCCCTGTTCTTTTTCTTTTCCCTTGGCTTAGGTCTGTGTAGTCTAAATCGCCGTTGTTCAGTCTTCCTTGGTATTGCTTTACGAGGCAAATACTCTTCTCTCTGTCTCTCCAGTAGCTTTCCCGTGCATCTTTGTGATCTCCTCAATAGGAGCAACGATTAGTGGGGGGGGAAAAAGGGAGAATTTCCTTACTGACTATAAAATTGCTAATATTGTAGCTGTATGGGAATTTCAGAAATGCATCGTTTGACTCCAGTCCTCAACTGTTGTGTAACACCGGCGTGTTCTCCTCAATGTATGTAATGACACTTTGTGTGTCAATTTAAATGAAAGATTTATAAAATATCTCTTTCTTACTGAATTTTTTTTTTGTCTTGCAGCCCTGGAAGAAAGCGTGATTTTTCACCAGTGCTTTGGAGCCAGTACTTTGAATCTATGGAGGACGTTGTGGTAGAAAATGAAACTGGCAAGGATATATCCTTTTTTCCAGACCGAACTTTTCTTATACTCAGTGACTGGGACGGTATCGCGTGTCGTTTCGTTTCTTGGGGTTCTCTGCAGCTTTTTCATCTTCCATTTTTTCTTTTGTAGGGATCGGTATCAGTAACTAGAGCTTCTAAGCTGACAGTTCAGATGTATTAGCAAGGTCAATTCCTGGCGTTGCTTCTTTAGTAATCATTAATTTAAGAAAAGTGTATCCAACAGTTCAATAACATATTTTGCAGGGAAATGCTCATCAGTTCCCATAGCTTAAACCGTGTCAGGATCAAAGCTATTTATTGATTTTTATTAATGATGGGTAATTAACTGGCAATCAGTGAACCGTATGTTCAGGATCAGTGTCAGCAGTGCAACAGGTAAACCTCAACACTGAACACTTAAATGTTAATAAATACTTGCAAATTTCTAAATGCCTTTTTACAATGAATCCTAGGACATTCTGTTCCTGTACACAAACAAACAAACATACGTGCATGGTCATATGCACCCCCAAGAAGTGCGGGTTACAAGCCCACGCGGTTTCTTCTGGGACTGCAGGATCTACTGGTGCCCATCTCCTGTGGGAGGTGTGGATGCTACCCGTGCTACTCCCATGTGAGGTCACGTACACACACCCAAGGTGCGGGTCCCTACTTGTTGCACCCCGAATTGTCAGTCCGCTAGCTGGTGTGCAGACAAGGAAGCTTCTTCTGGCCAAGGTGGAGGCGGTGGTGCCATCAGGGAGTCTTCTGGCAGCATCACACCAGGTTTTGACTGCTGCTGTTTCCTCTCCAAGATCTCTGCCCCATTTGCAAATGTTCCTGTTGCTTTTATATTTCTTTTCATGCTGATTCCTCTTTAAAGTCTTCCAGTTACTGTTTAACCCAACTGATGGCAGTCATCCTCTCTGACGTGCTCAAACCACTGTTGTATCCAGGCCGTTTACTAACTGGGAGCGCCCCAACAAGCACGGTGTGTGAAGGTACTGGGACAAGACTTCCCATCTGTTCTACCTCTGCCTACAGCTCTGACAAAAGCAGGTTTGGGAGGTACTTCCAGGTCTTTTGACCTAATTACAAAATGGAAACGTTTTAATCTGTGTTTAAATAACACAACCTTGTAGTTTAAATAGTTGCCTGGTTTTTAAGCATGCATATTCTAGCTTGGCCATTAGGAAAACCAAACGCTCTCCAAATACCAATTTAGTAATTATTTCTCTAATGTCAGTAGCATGTGATGCTTTGAAATGAGAAATTCGTCTTTGTTGTTTTCCTCAGCTTGTCGTTATTTTGTGTTTATTAACTGCATTTGTCCAATCGATCCTATGAACTCTTCGTGATATGCACCTTGTCTGCCTTTGATGTAGGGGCCGGGCGCACCCCTGAGGCTTCATAAATAATAAAATTAAACGGATAATGGACCTATTCGGATAGGTGGTGTACATAAGCATCCTAAATTTAAACAAGTCTTAGTTACTTGGGATTTATGGTGTTACCTATGACCTTTAACAGAAGCTTGAGCTCCTGTATGATAGGTTGTGGGCAGATGCGTGCAGTGGAAGCAGCTGAATTAATGAATGGAGTTGGTGCCCGCTGTCTGCCCCAGCTACCTGTTACTGCTCCATCAGATCTCCTTGTGTGAACAAACCTCAGCTGAGGAAGTTATTTAAGCCGACGCAGCTCACTGTAACTGAAATGGCGTAGGGAGCACCTGCATGAACTGTTTGCGACCAGCAGATCCAAAGGGCACTGCAGTATTCAGCACAAAAACGATGAGCAGCCTCATTGGTGACCGCAGCTAGCACCCTTAGAGTCAGAGGAACACTTTTGGGGTTCCACCCCAAGAACAGACAGAGAACAGCAGAAAGGAGGTGAAGTGACTTGTCTGATCTGTTGGTCACAGTTTCGGGCACTGAACGCAGATCTCGCAACTCCCAGTTCTGTGCCTTTCCCTAAGGGATGTTGGTTTTAGTGTTAGTTAAACTGATTTTTCTGTATCTAAATATATAGTGTAAGGGGACTTTAGTTACCTTAGTGAAGCATCTTTGCTATGTATGTTCCAGAGAGTAATTAGATTGCCTTTAAAAATCTTACTTACTGGTTTGTCTGACATTTTTCCTTGGAAGTAATAAGAAAATACACCAAATCAAAATTACATGCACCGAAGCGTGTGCCGATCACGGTTTGGCTTTGCTCCTAATTGTTTAGTTCACTGTTGTGCACAGGGGGAAAGGGTGCGGGCAGGAGATGGGTGCATTACAGGGAGGGGGAGACTTGGACAGCAGGAAAACAACTCTTGAAGCTTAAATAAAGCAGATTTTGTCCAGGTTGTGCTTGCATGTGCCTGTGGAGAAACGATGCCTCAGGTGCACAAGGATAGAAACAAAACACTGTGGGGCATTGCAGACTCCAAAGCACATTCAGCTAAGTAACTTACTTCAAATAACATTATGAAATGTCCTTAACTGTTCATACACTTTTCGAATTTACAAAAGCGGATTGGAGGGACCTGTCTTGCTGCTGTTACACGGTGGAGGCCATTCTGCTCTTTCCTGGGCTGTATTTACTGTAAGTAAGCTGCCGCTTTGTAGAAGTTTCTATGTATGCAAATATAGTCCTCTGAGCGTGGAAGGCAGCTAACCGTTCAGCTATATTAAGCATGGGAAAATCACTCCAGAAAACTGTTTTATAATCTCCTGGTGCGCACCTGACTCAAGTTTTCTAAATATTTCACTGTCAGTGTATTTATTATGTAGGCAAAGCACATGCAAAGGTTTATCATCTAGCTTTTAATTATCAGCTGTAACCAAAACTACATAAATAGCTCATGTGTTTTAATGAAGTGCCAAGACATTTCTCGTGATAGCATATCCAGTTTTTTTCAGAAGGCTGCTTTTTCATGACTGCTAGTGAAAGTTCAACAGCTTTATCTCATCATAACAGCGTTATCTTTGCGTGGTTAAGGTCCTGTTTGATTTGTTGAGAAACCTCGTTTGCTGCACAAGCAACTCTCTGAAGAGCGAACTGAGGATGGGTGTCAATAGGAGTGAGCGTGGGGACTGACCAAACCAAAATTCCTCCCCCAACCTGTTCCCTTTAAAAAATAAAGGGAGTTAAGGAAGAGGACTTTTAAAGGATTCCAAGGAAATCACTTGCAGTGTGTGATTTTTATTTGGGACCTTTTTAATCCAGGAGCTCTTCAAGCTGTCTAGTGCCCTTAACAGAAGGATGCTGTAGGATGACTTTCATGGAAGTGCGGCTGGACAGACGGAAGTCTTTACATCTTCCCTTTGGCTGTGTCATGTTTGTTACCTTTCAGCAGTCTGGTGGTGTAGATCCCTTTCAGCAGAGAGTCAAATGAGTAACAAGAATTAACATTTTAGAAGAGTCATTACCAGCTGCTCTTCGATTCCCGACATGGCTACTGTTGAGTAATCCTGATGGTGTAATCGTAAACCATCTTATAATCAGACAGACTAGAAAAATACTTTACTACCTGGGCTGTAATTTTGGTATTGACTAGTAGTTTTACACCTAGCAGTTCGTTTGTAACTTGAGCTGACCCAGAGACTGCAGATATAAGTCTTCTGAAACTGTTGAACTTTAAGACTTAAATCTCTGTCTTACTAAATGCTGTAGGTACTTGCTTGTGGCTCGCTGGTTGCCAAGGTGCACGCGCGTCTTTTCCTCTGCTAGTTTAATGTTTTTTGTTATGGTACACAAGTACCTTGAACAGATGTAGTGAAGGTCACTGCTTTTCACTGGAGACAAAGGTATGAAGTCACATTTTTCTGATTTAAGGAAAGGGCTTCTTACAAGTCACTTCCGCCCTCTCTAGAGCTCTTTATTTCCAACAGCAACCCCAATACTGGTTTTACATTTAAAACTCTCCAGAGTTGAATTTAGCAGTGCGATTGCAGTCGTAACACTGTACCTTATGCTTACTGCCTTTTTATGTTACTGTGAGCAATTAACAAAGTTAGATCATGACAAGATCATAACAAGATAGATCATATACAAGATTTACGCCTTGCACTCGGGACTGCGTCTGGAGAAGGAAACTGCCACAACAATTAGCCCACGCCTTTGTGTGGCTGCTACGGAATTATTTCCTTTGCGCATTTTGAAATTAAAGTTTGTCCCAAGCAATGCAAGTGTTAAATGTTTGAGATGAACCAGAACTTAAAAAAAAAAAAACAAAAACAAAAAAAAAAACCAAAAAAACCCAAAAACACAAAACCAAACAACTCTTCCCCCAAAAACCAAGAAGAAACCCAAATTGGGAAGCATTGAGAGTAACCATCTATGAATAAAATAACAGCCTGCAGGACCGATGTGCTCCTTTCTTCCTTTGCTTCTTGGCCTGGTAATCTCCCGGATGATGTGTTTGTACTTCTCTTGGCCAAAGTACTCCTATTTGGATAAAACTCAGGGCACTGGAAAGCCTCCCATTCTCTCACATCATGTTGATGATCCTCTTTCCTTACTCCCTACTGACAACAGTTTGATTTTTAGCAGCAAAGAGTTCCTCTGACTAGTTAAATTATTGCTTAGGTGCATAAGCACCTTGCAGATTGAGGTTTCAGGGTGTCTTTAGGGGCTCTAAAATATTTAACTTGTGGATTTGGTGGCTTTTGGGAGAGCAACTGCTAGAGTCATTTACGAGCTGAATAGCTGAACAACTAAAATATGAGGACTGGGCAGCTTTCAGATCTCTGCCCATTATGTAGGTGGTTCTATTAAGAATCCCTCAACAAATTCCCCCGCTCCTGCAGGGCTGTTAAATAATCAATGATTCTTTCACACAAAAAATCTTCCTTTCAACAGAGAATGCCATTTAATCACTGTGATGCCTGAAATAACTTACGTAAATTGAGTTGTCAGGGACAAATAGAACCACAATCGTGTTGCAGCCCTACCTGACTTGAACAAGATTCGTCACTCGTTCCCCCCGACCCCTTTGGGCTAATCCATTTTTGTACACTTTAGTCTTACTGTAAAATTCTGTTCTTTGAGAGCAAATTGAATGCAAGCTGCAAAGCAGCGGCTTCATCTTCATCTCTGCTGTATAGCCAATTTTGTAACGCGTGGGGCTTGGGGACGGGGGACATTACTTTGGTGTCTGTAATCCTGCTGCTGCGTTTTGGTTTTCAGAGGTGCTGCAGAGCTTGAATTCATTAGCCCAGGAAACGCACGTAATGTCTTATGCACAGTGAAGTAAATGTCCTCGGAGGTGGCGTTAACAATGGTAGAAAGGGTGGAGGTGTGGTTAATTAAGGATAGTTTATATGAAATATTCTTGCTTGCTTTCTGTGACACCTCGTGCAATCCGGGTTCAGCCGCTTTGTTGGCAGTAGAGACGTTTTGTCCCACCATCTGAGCCTTTGCCATTATTTCAGGGAGTGCTTAATGTTACTGATCTTTTTGTGGATGAGGTGTGGCACTTTGCAAATTATATTATCTTTGTCCCTTCTTGCAGTCTGCAATCATTAGCAGGATTCAGTGTAGGATTGTGGCTTTAGATCTCCGAGGCCATGGTAAGTAAAATAAATACATTTAAAATCACATAAGCATGTTACGCACTCTCATTTTTTAAAGAAGATATAATGAATCCCTTCCAAGATGACTAAGAAAGCATCCTTAAGGCATAGAATCACAGAATGGTTTGGGTTGGAAGGGACCTGAAAGATCATCCAGTTCCACCCCCCTGCCCTGGGCAGGGACACCTCCCACCAGCCCAGCTTGCTCCAAGCCCCGGCCAACCTGGCCTTGAACCCCTCCAGGGATGGGGCAGCCACAGCTTCTCTGGGCAACCTGGGCCAGGGGCTCACCGCCCTCACAGCCAGGAATTTCTGCCCGAGATCTCATCTAAATCTCCCCTCCTCCAGTTTGAAGTCATTACCCCTTGTCCCATCACTACATGCCCTTGTAAAAACTCCCTCCCCAGTTTTCCTGTAGCCCCCTTCAGATACCGGAAAGCTGCTATAAGCTCTCCTCAGTATTTCAAACCCAGTCTCCCCGGGGTTGTTCAAAACCAGGGATGGAAAAATGGCTTCTAGAGCTCTGCAGCCATCTGTCCTCAGGTGCCAGAAGCTGAGACTCCCCATGCCTTTGTGTGAGGCAGTGGTGGCCTTGTTCCTTCCTACAGGCTGGCACTAACCCCCTCCTTCATATTTGCATAACCTATAGGTTGTCTTTACCATTAGAAATAAGGTCTGTTCTTTTAGCTTTAAGATACATTGCAAATATGGAACAGTTATGGGGAGCGTTTCCTACCCGTAAGCTATAATGCGATAAAGTACCAACCGTTCCTATTAATTCCGGGTTTCTTAATTATTCATATTAACTGCAGTAGGCTTGCTCTTAATAACTGTGCCAAAAAAGCTTTGTACAGTTGCTGCTCTAATTCCTGAAGGGCCTGAAGGTTTCCAGCTTATGTGAACTTTACTTTTTTTTTTTTTTTGTTCTTTCAGGAGAAACAAAAGTTAGGAATCCTGAAGATCTGTCTGCAGAGACTATGTCAAAGTAAGGAAGCTTACCCTCTCTCTTCAGTATTTCACTTCTCACAAACCTTTATTTTCTTTCCTTGAATGAACAATCAACTACTTGAGGACACACAACCATCATTCAAGGGGGCTGGAAGATAGTTTCATTTCACATTATTCTGGTAGTTGTCCCTTTTTTTCCTTCCGTTTTGGGACAGTTTGAAATTTGTTTGAAATTACACCTCTTCTAGCTGAGTCAGACTCCAAACTGGAGCCGTTCTCTAGATACCCTCAGACTTTAAACTCACTTTAAATATCGGTGGCTTCATTGCAGTGAACACTTTAAACCTGCAACACGCTGTAACACTTGCTAGAGATTTCCTAATAGAAGGGGAATGCTTAATGCTTTCCTTGGACATAACCAAGTGGGGCATTTTAGCTTAAAATTACCGGTTTGGTTCTTCCTGGGCTCCTCGAGCGAGCGTTCAGAGCGTGCCCGTCTTAGACTGGTAGCATCCCCAAAGTGTGGGTCACAGACTGAGATTTCCAAGCGTGGAGAGAGTTGCTTTTTCAAACTATCCCGACCTGCTTTGGGATGCAAATCCCCCTCTTGACAAAGCTGTAAGAAAAACAAATACCCACCGCTAAGCACATTACGTTGTGTCCACATTTAGTACAAAGAAACTCTTTGCTGTGACTACAATTAAATCACAGAGGATTTTGTAGACTTCATACGAACAAATCCACTGGGTTTGTTGTGGGGAGGCCATGTGTGAAATGTATTCTGACTTCCATTGTGTACCGATTGCTGCTGCTTACGCCTTGTCAGGTCCTGATGTGTTACTGTCCTCAGGAGATGCCCTATGAAATGATTAGAATTTTTTTAGATCTGGAGCAGCACTACCTTGGGGGGAAAACAAATTCCTTTTGTTTTTAAACCTTTCTCTCCCCTTGGCAACGAGCTTGAAAGTTATTCCTCAGTAGCTTTTAAATGGGAGCCTTAAATTATAGCTGGTTTTCTTTTTTTTTTTTTTTAATTGAATCCTCAAGCAACTTTTTCTGATGGAGCAAACAAGTTGGTCAACCTTTTTTTTTTATTTTTTTGACTTGTTTTCTATTTTCCAGTTGTAGCACTGCTCAGGTCTCCGGTTCCTCTGAATGGTTTTAGTCAGGAAAGCCAATTTGGGTGTTTTCAACTACAGTGCTCTTAGATTTCAATGATGAGCTCTGCTATTTTTTGGGGTTTTGTGAGTGGCACCAGCCAGCTTTCAGGTACTGCAGTGACAGCTTTAGTTTAAAGTAGGTGCCTTATGGTAAGGAGGAGAAATTGCCCCTTTTTTTGTGGTATCTATGCTCATAGAAAGTCTGAATCGTTTTGCTTTTGCTCGGTGGTGTTTATCTCTGCCTTGGTCAGTAGGGCTCAGTTATTTTCTCTTTTCAATTGCAAAAGGTTTCTCCCTTCAGAACAGTGAATTTCTTAGTCTGCGCTTCCGTGCAAGAAGATTTGACAGCTTTCTCGCCTTTTACGTGAAATTCCTAACAGCAAATGTCAACGTAAAAGGTTCTCTTCAGGCACTTCTTTTAAATGAACGCTTTCTGTTGGTAAAAAGGGCAATGACATGCTTGTTCAGGAAAGTATTGGCTGGAACGATTTCCTGCATTGGTGCCTAGATGAAACAGCGATAAGAGAATAAACTCGTCTCAATTACCTGTGGGTTAAATGAGCACAAAGAGGATTTGAAGCCGTACATCTATTTTGGATCTGTACTTTCTCCTCCCAATGTACAAATCCGCTTCAGAAATGTATCAAGGTAAGAGATGCCAACCACGCTTTTATCTCAATTTGGCAGAGACGTTGGGAATGTGGTTGAAGCTCTGTATGGGGACCTTCCCCCCCCTATCATGCTGATCGGGCACAGCATGGGGGGTGCCATCGCAGTGCACACGGCCGTCGCCAATTTGGTGCCAAGTTTACTGGGTCTGTGCATGATCGACGTTGTGGAGGGTAAGTGTGTGTACCCTGGGACAGGCTTCTGCCCCCTTCAGTGGGGTTCTGTCTTCCACGTTGATCTTTTATCCGCAAATCCCTGAATATGGAAAGTTTTGCCCAGTTTTTAAACCAATGCCTACTCCATCTTCCTAAACAGATGCTACCTACACAGAAATCTTTCTATTGCACCCCCCTCTTTTTGATTTTCCCAGATGGACTCTGTGTTTGCTATTTTCCTGACAATTTGTTTGCAATACTTTCTTGTTAGCGAGGAGAAAGGTGGCTTTTTACATAATGCATGACGTTGATGAGTGGTTACTGCCTTCTCTTACTATCTGAACTGTCCTACCTGTTCAAATATTAATTCTCTAATGTGAGAGGAGGTGTGACTGTGGGTTTAGGAGTTCTAAGCTGTACTTTCCTTAACAACATTAAATCCCCAGCGAGCTCCAGCTCTCTCTGAGAGCGTTCCCTGGTAGCCAGTTCTGTATGGAGGGGATGTGGCAATAATTTCATCAGATGCCATAAAGTTAAAAACTTGGTTTTAGGTACAGCTATGGACGCGTTGAACAGCATGCAGAACTTCTTAAGGAGTCGTCCCAAAACATTCAAGTCGCTTGAGAATGCCATTGAGTGGAGGTAATGCATGGGCATACGTAGTCTCCAAAATCACTTGTCTTTTTAGCTTGGCTCCCAAAGGAAACAAAGTTTGTGTAATTTGTCTGTTTTCGCCTTTCGTGCTAACTTCCCCGACTGTTGTCACCAATTCCTTGGCTGATTTGACAGGGAGAGAGAGGTCTCAAAGATAATTAATTTCCTGGGAGAGTTGGCTAGGCATTGGAGAAGGATCCTCTAAGAGCTTCAACTAAGGGAAAGCCTCATGGTATGAACTACGGCTTCCTTGTAAGTGTCCCAGCTATTACAGAAGAAGCTTGAGAGATCCCAATCTGTAAGAAATGGGACTTATTTCCAGTTCAGAAAGAATTAATTGCACATCTGGGAGCTGAATTTGAAAGGGAGAGGCCTGACGGTTAAGTTTGTAGACTTACCCAGTTCTGTTCTTACCCAGCCCACTTCTGGTACCAGTTACCCAGCATAATTTTTGACCTCTCCCTGTCCCCTGCCATGAGGTGGGTATGACCCCACTTCACTGTTTCCCCATCAACACTTCTCCCGCGTGTCTTTTAATTCACAGTTACAGGGACAATGGGTGGTTCAAGTAAGTTGTCCCATAGTGTGAGCCACTCCAAACACCTTCTGAGAACGGGAGGTTTTGGGGAAGTCGTGAGCTGTAAAGACCTTTCGCTCCAGTTTCTGGGCCTGCTAGATGCTGATTCTGTTTAGTAACTATTTATGCCCTTCCAATTTTTTTTCTTTTCTAGTGTAAAAAGTGGACAGATAAGAAATCTTGAATCTGCCAGAGTTTCTATGGTCGGTCAAGTCAAACAGTAAGTGATTTTTAAATTTATTTATTTATTTTAGAGCTCTTAAAATCATCTTGTATATTTCACAATACCATTCCACAGAGCATAAATGCACTTGGAAGTGAAAATTTCTTCTAGCAAATACAGTTTTCTTATCATTTGATCGCAGTTGATACCTGCAGCAGCACTGAACGATAATCATGTCACTTGGAGAAAACCTGGCCAAAATTTCCCTGGGGCAAAATCTGCGAAGAGCTGTGTTTTAAAAAGTTTAACTAGTGCTGGTTGTGTATTCCTTGCTTTCTCCGCCTTTCCGCACACGTGAACAAATAAGTGTTAGTCTGATGCCTCTTCAGAAATCTTGCCCTAAATCGAGTTGACCTTCTGGGTATTGTATCTTCCACTCCTTTTAGTAATTGTTTAATTATTTATTGCATTTCAGGAGTGATCTGAGGTGGGCTTGGGGGATTGGAGTGACCTGCCTGTGCCGCTCTAATCCTTACCATACCTCGAGCCTTTACAAATGTCCCGCACCCCATTTTTAAAAAAGCTATCGTTGACTGTTTTGCCACTTCTGCCTCCTTTAGTTGTTTGCATTTGTATTTGCACTCTGACATATATTCTGCACAGGTCCCCAGTGCCTTGGCTAGTCACGACTGTATTTTTCATCCACAGCTACTTTTAAACTTGGGGGGGATTTTTCTCAGCCACTATCTGAGAAATTGCTGACTATTTTAGGTTAAAAACAGTTTGGGTTTTTGTTTGTTTTGGCAGGGAATCAGTTTCTAGTTTTATTTTCACAGGTGCGAAGGGGCTGCCAGTCCTGAATGTCCTAAAGCCATAGTGGAGGGTATTATTGAAGAAGAGGAGGAGGAGGAAGAGGATGAGGAAGGGGGAGGCTCTGTCAACAAAAGGAAGAAAGAAGATGACACAGAGGTAGGGAGTTCCTTGCTGTGTTTTCTGCTCGTGTTTGCACAATGCTCCCTTCCAAGAGAAGTAGCTGCGTAGGTATCCAGATCGTTCTAACATGAAAGGGAGCGACTCCAGGGACCAAAAACTTTACATTGTGACTGTTGTTTTTCTTCTTCGTCTTGTGCCACTGATTCTGTCCTGAACTGGCACCTGAAAACATGTTTGGTTTTCTTTCCTCGGGTGCTCACAGATTTAGTGCATACGGCCTGAAATGGGGCTTCTGGCCTGAATGAGTAACGCTCTTTTTCTGAGTCTTTCTTGTATTTTCGTTTGTCTCCAAGGTGCAGTAGCATTCAGGAGGTCATGCAGGCGATTGCAAGCTAGGAATGTAAATTCCTCGAGGAAAATCGTTGCAGCCAGCTTAGCCCCTTTTATTTCTGTCACCTGAATAAGAGCCAAGTCTGGATGTTCAGACAATTTGGGAGCTGTTTGTGCCAGTGAAAAATAGCAAATTGAGTGCCCTGAAAACTGCAGCCTTCTCTTCATTTGTAGGTTTAGCACTTACTGACTTCGTTGTTCCTTACTTGTATACTTTTTGATTTGGAGAGAAGTTTAGGAGCAAGGAGGGTCATCCAATTGGAATCCACCAGAGGGAGCCAGTATTTTTTAGATATACCTCCAAGTGGCACTCTGAGTTCATTTTATTTCAGCTGTTTTACTGATCGCTAATGCAGAGCTCTCTCTCCTCCCTGCAGACAAAGAAGGAGCACTTATACACATGGCGAATTGAACTGGCGAAAACAGAAAAGTACTGGGATGGCTGGTTCAGGGGTTTATCTAACCTCTTCCTAAGCTGCCCAACTCCAAAGCTTTTGCTTTTAGCTGGTATGTGTCTCTTCCACTCCTCTTCAGGTTCAGTGGCTGGTCATTGCAGTCCCGCATGACGTTAGAGAATAGGGCCAGCGTTTGGCTAATGTTTCTCCTGATACTAGCAGATCTCTCTTCCACCTTGGCTTTTCTATGTCTCTTGAAATATCATAACCCAGTCCATTTGATCCGTGCAGATCTGGAATTAGTTCAGCGCCTCTAATATCAAAATAGCACATAATGACATACTGTGCCTTGCTGCTGTCGGGTGGGTGTTTTACTTGTATGGTGTGGAAGAAGAGCAAACAGGACAGATCCATGCCATCATAATCTGATAGCCTTCTATGATGGCATGGCTGGATGGATAGATGAGGGGAGGGCGGTAGATGTGGTCTACCTTGACTTAAGCAAGGCGTTGGACACGGTCTCCCACAGCATCCTCATAGGGAAGCTTAGGAAGAGTGGGCTTGATGAATGGACAGTAAGGTGGATAGAAAACTGGTTGAACGACAGAGCTCAGAGGGCAGTGATTAGGGGCACAGAGTCTAGCTGGAGGTCAGTGACGAGTGGTGTTCCCCAGGGGTCAGTACTGGGTCCAGTCCTCTTCAATATATTCATCAATGACCTGGACGAAGGGACAGAGTGCACCCTCGGCAAGTTTGCTGATGACACAAAGCTGGGGGGAGTGGCTGACACACCAGAAGGCTGTGCCGCCATACAGAGAGACCCGGACAGGTTGGAGGTCTGCACAAAGAGGAACCTTATGAAGTTCAACAAGGGCAAGTGTAGGGTGCTGCACCTGGGGAGGAACAACCCCATGCACCAGTACAGGCTGGGGCTGACCTGCTGGAGAGCAGTTCTGCAGAGAGAGACCTGGGAGTCCTGGTGGGCAACAGGATGACCATGGGCCAGCAATGTGCCCTCATGGCCAAAAAGGCCAATGGAATCCTGGGGGGCATCAAGAAGAGTGTCGCCAGCAGGTGGAGGGAGGTCGTCCTCCCCCTCTGCTCTGCCCTGGGGAGGCCACAGCTGGAGTACTGTGTCCAGTTCTGGGCTCCCTGGTTCAGCAAGGGGCTACCAAGATGATGAGGGGACTGGAACACCTCTCTGATGGAGAAAGGCTGAGGGATTTGGGTCTCTTTGGTCTGGAAAAAAGACGACTGAGGGGGGATCTTATCAACGCTTAGAAATACTGAAAGGGTGGGTGTCAGGAGGATGGGGCCAGGCTCTTCTCAGTGGTGCCCAGTGACAGGACAAGAGGTAACGGGCACAAACTTGACCACAGGAAGTTCCACCTAAACATGAGGAGGAACTTCTTTCCTGTGAGGGTGGCAGAGCCCTGGGCACAGGCTGCCCAGAGAGGTGGTGGAGTTTCCATCTCTGGAGACATTCCAAACCTGCCTGGACGCGTTCCTGTGCCACCTGCTCTGGGTGACCCTGCTCTGGCAGGGGGTTGGAGTGGATGATCTCCAGAGGTCCCTTCCAACCCTATGATTCTATGAAGCTGCCCTTCAGCCTCCACTACTATGATTTTTTCCTACGGATATGGACCTGATTTGAACTTTTCAACTGAAAGTCAAATTATCAATGTTGTAGAGCCAGTTCTAGGCCCTTTTTGTACCCTGATGGGAAATTGTGTAACCAAGATAACAAAGATAAATACTCTTTTAAGTTGTAGGGAAGGATGTGTTCTTGCGTTTTTGGCTGGGATTCTTTCATGTCACTTTACACTCTTGAGGTGCAGCAGTGCAAACTCCTTGTGGGTGTCAGATGATGTTTCTTTTGAGTTTTTCAAGCCAAATGTCTCCTTGAAAACGTTGAGTAAAGCCCTGCTTAGGCAGTCATGTTCTCTCTGGCTTTTCTCCGATACATCTGTTTATTTGATTGTAGGTGTTGACAGGCTGGATAAAGATCTAACAATTGGACAGATGCAAGGTAAATATTTAATATTGTTACTCTATCCTTACTGTAATGCTCTTTTTGGATGGTAGCTTGTTGCTATGGGTACACGAGAGAGAGCTGGAATGGTCTCTTACCAGGTGCAGTCAATATTGAAACAAATGTGCATTAAAGAATTAGTCCATCCCAAACTGTTCTTTAACTGTCTGTGGTTGTAGGAAAGGTGGAGAAGTTGAGAAGAAAAAGGTTCAGTTGGAAGTTGTGAAGGGTGTTGCCACGGTTTTTGTTCAGTGTTTCCAGCAATGGGACTGCCACACTTCTCTTGGACCAGAATGATGGTCTGCGTGGGTTCTTTCTAATCAGTTTTTTCCCTTTCTAACAACATTCCTGAGGTTCCTAGCTAGAACGCTTGGGACCATCCAAAACTGTCTGGTCTCCTGGTGTTTCTGGCAGACATCAGACCAAGATTCATCATCTGCATTAATGTTTTGGGGGTTGTGGTTTGGGGTTATTTTCCCCTATCCCAGCTTCATTGATTCCCAGAGCAACCGGTACTGGAAAGTAGTACTGTGTAGCAGGATAAACATTACGTTAAGGTAGATCCGATAATCTGATAATGCTTCCAACTCTGAAAGGTAGCTCTAAGAAATTTAGCTTCGTTTTAACTCCTGGGACCCTGCTCTAGTTACACCTGGAGAAGACGAATTAAGCAGCTGGTTCTTGCTTTCTTTTGAAACTGCTGTGTGTATTGTACACTTTGCTTTAGACTCTTGTGCCTTCCGTGGTCACTCTTTGCCTGATGCGTTTAGTGAGGTTTGTTTGTAAAGAATGCGAGATCCTTTTTAGAAGAATTCAACAGTCACGGTGCTTTTAAGAGTGTAGCGTCTGATGTTTCCTGCGTACACAAGAACTGCTTGCTGTTAGAAATCAAGGCCACTTGAAAAGCAGCTGCAGTGATGACTCTCTTGATCCGCAGGGAAGTTTCAGATGCAGGTCCTCCCACAGTGTGGCCATGCAGTCCATGAAGATGCTCCAGACAAGGTGAGCAACGCCGTGTTGAAGCTAGATAAGTCACAGTCTTCACGGTTTATATGCGAAAGGGGTCTGTTGCTTACTGTGAAGCAGAGATTATACTTCAGAGGCATTTTTTGGCATGACATCTTAACTGGCTATTTACAAACCAGCTTGGATTTAATCACATTTTTTTAAGCTGGCTGGAAAGCCTGGGCTAAGATGTTACATGACACAGGGCTTGGCTAAGTTACAGATTTAACTCTCGGGCTAGTGGTGATAGAACTAACTCTTACCATGTGGAGTGTGGATTTATCCTCCTGCCTTTCCTCATGGATTTCTCCACTCTCCCATGCACTAAGCAGAAGCATTTGGGATTGGTCTGTGTTTTGCTGAGTTGGGTGGCTCCCATTTTCCAAATACAAACCAAATGTTACCGAAACAGCTTGCAGACAGAGCAGTGCTGCTTCTGGGTACTGCTGAAGACAGTGTCCAGATAGGAGCGGGAATGTGGTGCAGCCAGTGGAGCCTGTGGTTGGAAACACGTCTGGTTTTAATGCTTGTTCTATACTGACCGCTGTGCGTGTAAAACTCCGCCTTTCTGTGCTTCACTTTACCAATCTGGAATAGGGATTTTTATCTAAACATACTGAGTTCTTACATTGTTATTCTTTCTAACATACATTCTAAGCAGTATTATTACTGTCGGGTTACTGCCTTGATTTATTCTTTATAGGAATAACTTGTGTCGTGATTTCACCACACCTTTTTAACCTGCTAAACTTAGGCATTGTTTTAAGAGGTGGTGAAAAAGCTTTGTCGGTTCTTGATTGTGTAAAGGTGGAAGCACGTAGTTCCTTCTTTTATATATAAGACCATTACACGGAGCTCTTAGTTTCAAAGAAGCAAACTGGATTCAGCAAGAGGGTTCTGAGGACACAAACTGTTGTTGGAAATGCTGCAGGCTTTGAAAACTACTGGATTCCTTGATATCTTTGTGTCCCTTTAAATTCGGACCAGTTTTTTTTCCCCTTCCCTCAGGTTGCTGAAGCTGTTGCGACGTTCCTGATCCGTCACAGGTTTACAGAGCCCATCGGTGGATTCCAGTGGTAAGGCTCTGCGGGTGCTGGCGCTGTGCAGTCCTTGAGCAGAGCTTTTGCTCTTACTGCCTGCCTGTTCGGCTCTCAGCGTGGGAGGTTGGAATTTTCGCGTAATGCTAAAAACCACATGTAAACAAACAGCTTTGAGTCGCAGCCAGTAATGTGTGTGTTTATGTGTTCTCTCTAAACTTCTCAGGTGTTAGTGAAACCTCCTTCCTCGGAGGGGAGGAGCGAAGCAGATCCTCCCTAGCTGATTCCTTTCTTTATAGCCTGCCAGAAGGCAGAATTACGAGCTTTGTGGTATTTAGTTTAAATAGCGTTTTATTTAAGTAGTCAAGGCCCTGTGTTTTGGAAACTACTTGCTCCGCACTCTTTGGCCAAGAAATACTGGTGAGATTAGACAGGTAAAGCTGTGTGCTTCCCTTTGCAGGCTTCCCATACTTATCTCATGTGTTTTCGTATCATAATAAACCGCAGAAGACAGGCCTCTCTGACCAGCCACACAGCAGCGAGAGCAGGCTGTGACTGATAAGGTTGATTGGAAAAACTCAACAGAGTCTTAGTTACAGTACCATAAAGCTAAAAACTAAACCAGTGCATAGACCTCATGGAAGGTGGTAATCTGCTTTACCATTCACCTGAAAGGTGATCCTAAAATAAACGTGTTTCTTAAGCAGTCCTGAAAAATCTTCCTGCTTTTAGCTAAGAATTCTTCAACGAAAGTTAGAAGCCCCAAAATGTGTGATGCCGTAGGACTGGCAGTGCTAGAGAGGTATTGCTGGATGACCTCTTGCTCTTTTTCCCCTTTATCTTGTGCCCTTGGGGACGAAACAGTAGACATGCAGGACTGTGGACTGCATATTTTAAATCCAACGAAAGGATATAGTGTAGTGTAGATTGGTGTGTAAATGGTGAGAGAGGGAGAAGCCCAAAGGACTGTACTGCACTGCAACGTTGAATCTCCACGCGGTGTTTGGCAACCTGTGCGATCTCTGTGAGTCTTTGAAGGCATTAACCTGTTGCTCCTGCTATTCTGGCTGTAGCAAAAGCAGCTTTAAAACCAGAGGCTTGGAGAAAGTGTGGTGGCTTGCTGGCCTTTCTTGTGTCTTTAAGCTGTAGACAGCTTTTGTGCTGTCTCACATATATGAAGCTTTTGTGCTTCTCACTGTTACGTAGCTCACAAGTTGTTACAGTTGTTGAATGCATCAATGCTGATTTTAACCTGCTCGATAGACTCTTTTTGGCCGTGTTTAATCTTGGGTAATCGACTACATTTAGGATGTCGCAGGGTCAAATATCTGCAGAGAATGCCTTGATTTTAACATGTGACCTTTCTTCCATTCTCCTTTTTCCCTCCTAGTGTGTTTCCTGCTTGTTAATATCCTGGTGTTCTCCAGCACTGAGTCCTGTTGTAAATAAAACTGCACCAGAGGCCACTGTGATGTATCCATATCCTTTCATCTCTCCAGTTCAGCAGCAGTGAGAAGTTGGTGTGAGGTTCATCCCCTAGAACTAGTTCTCCAGAATGTGTAAATGCTTAGGGACTTCCTTGCTGGGAAGCAGCTTGTACTGAAGACCATGAAAAGCTCTTCAGGCCCTTGGAAACAGGCTCCTCTCTGCTGCCACAAGGAAAGACCTCCTGGAATCCCAAGTAGTCGATCATACCGATCTCCGTCGATTCTCAGGCTTTCTTGGACCCAACGGCAAAGGGGCCGTTGGCAATCCAGATCCACCGAGGGCATTGCAGCATAGCCAAAGGCTTCAGGATTTCTCCATGGAATTGTCTAACCGTCTTTGAAGTGCCCCTTAGGTTTGTTTTTTATATACACGTTTCTTTCCCCTAAAGCAGATGAGGAATCGGCTTCGTTGGGAGCTCAGGTTTCGTCTCACCAGTGCCAGCCTTACGAGTTAATCTGCGGGAACAGCCTAGATACTACCTTCCTGTGCAATGTCGGACAGGACTGTAAAACCAAAAGGCGAGGGGGGACCGTGAGCTCCATTTCAGTCTTGCAGCTTTCTTAATACTTGTTTCAGTTTCTCACTGAGAAAAAGAGCCTGGATAACTCCGTCTACCGCAGACACATTAACAGAAGCAGCGGTAACAACGCAGTTCTCTGGAATGTGTTTGTGCTTCCCTTCTTGTAGCTGCTACACACAACTGAGCAGAGATCGACGCCTTTTGGATGAAAAAAAAAAAAATATGCAAAAAGCGCAGTAAATAAAACCCTGGAAGAGCTTGGAGTCAGTCCTGCTGGTGTTGATGCAGAGGTGTAGGCAGCTGCTGCTGCTTTATGCTCTCCCCCCCGCCACCCAGTACTGGAGGAAAGACCTTGTTTTCACTGTCACTTCCTAGATCCTTTCGCTGCCTGCCTTCCATATTTCCATGTAAATGCAGTAGTTACACAGAGAGCTTTTCTTCAGGGTTAAACTATCCACAGACAGTTCGTCAGATTGCTTTCACCTAAGAATCACTCTTGAGCGTAAGAGCAGACACGTTTTGGAGCAATTTTCCTCAATATGTTGCTGGTGGATGTCTGAAATCTTTTATTTTTTGCCTTGTGTCCGTAACCCCTTGATGCTGTATGATGAAAGCAGTATTTTAACGCTGTTTTGCTGAGGCATAGTTCTGTTGTTGGCCTGATTTGGGAGCTGCGATGTGCATCTGCGTGTCTGTCCTGTGACAAGAGCCATCGGGAATTCTTGGCGTTTGAGAGGTGCAGGTGGGGCAAAGGCAGACAGTGTGAAGAGCTGGCAAAGCCCGTTTTAACCTTGGCGTTTACCCTGATGGAGAGTCATCTCCTCGGATTCATTCGCGTGTGAGCCCTGGATACCCTGAGCTCTGCGTCCCTTCTCCCCTGACGCATCAGGGTGGGAAATGGCCGAATTAGAGACAAGAAAACCTCATTCCAGAGAGCTCTTCTCTCTCCTGGCACTTTGGTCACCGCACTCAGGTGTTAAAAGAGCAATTGCTGGCTCCCGGCGCTTCCCCCCGTAAGTCACCGTGTTAATTATTGCATTAGTTTACTGTGACCTTGATGTAACGTCCACCCCTGGTTTAGTTGCCGATGGATTAAATGGATCTTCAGTAGTTGAGATGCAAAATAGCACTTTCCCCAGCTCTATCCTGAAGATTTGGCAAAATTCTCGGTCCTTTCCAGATGATTCCTGTGTTCAAATTGTTAGAGATTAAATAATTCAGTGTGTGTGTCCAGAGTCTCTCTTCACGGGATAGTTAAGCATGTGCCTGTTGTCGTACTCATGAATGATCTCGGTGAAGTCACATTCCTCCGTGCTGAAGTAACTTGGAGGATCCGGCTTTGAGTGATTCGTTGCGGTAACTCCTTGCGTTTGCCTCTCAACGTTATCCTTTTCATTTGCTTTTACCGTTTGTGAGATATTAAAAAAAAAAAAAAAACACAAAAAACTCCATGGAAAGCAAAAGAAAATCGGTTTTGTATTCTGTAGAAGCACCATTGGGAAAACGAATGAATGTTTCTGAATCCTGTGGGCTCCCCAGAATTATATTTTGTTGTTACCATTTGAGAAGTGAGTGAAAAAAAAAATAAATATTTCAACAGCCTGGTCAATGTGGCATTGCTCCGTGCCAAGCTCTCGGTCCTGACTTGCACAGAAATAGGCAGCTCGCGTCGTGCCGGCTTCAAAAAAAGGTGACTGCAGGGACAGCAGCAATAGCGGGGGGTGGGGGGGGGTGGGTGGAGGGGGAATTCCTTTCGGCTGTCTCGAGCCAAATACCATTTTTAAGACTGTGCTTTTGTCTGAAAAATAGTTAATGCTCCTGTTGCAGTTTCTTCCCCCTTTTCTGAGCGCTACAGGCAGAGATAAATGGGATTTAGGTGCAGGATCTCCCCGACCGTGGTAAAAGCTGCGGAGAGAAGTGGTGTTTTCTTTGACTCATGAAAAATGGGGACATCTAGAAAACTCCCCCGTAACTTCCAGCTTTTCACTGCGTTTTTCCACGGTCCACGGCATTGTACCGGCTCTGTAAAAACAGATAAACAGGAGGAGGTTTCCTGAATTGAAAAGGTGCTGGTTTTAGGCCGCCGCTTTTGATTCTTTAGAAATCTCTCTTGCTTTTGTTTCAGTTGTTGGATTGAGGATCGGTGGAAACTTTCACAATGGAAAATCCCAAGGCTTGGCAGGAACGGAAGATGCCGTTTGGGGGAGGCTGCTTTGTTGCAGGATTCACTTAAATTTTTCATATCAGACCCAGGCGGGGTTTTGCCAGCTCCTGTGTTACATGCACCGGACAAAACCCTCGGTGACTTGTAGATTCCAGGAGCATTGCGATTGCTGGAAAAAAAGGTATTTCCTGTATTGCCAAAGCGTGTAGTCTTGCTTTGTATACAGATCCTGCGAACGCAGAGCTTGGCTGCGTGTCTTTTCAGAAGAGAAGGCTCCGGGGAGACCTTAGAGCCCCTTCCAGTCCCTGAAGGGGGCCTACAGGAAAGCTGGGGAGGGGCTGTTTGCGAGGGCATGGAGCCACAGGACGAGGGGCAATGGTTTAAACTAGAGCAGGGCAGGTTTAGATCAGACATTAGGGAGAAGTTCTTTACACTGAGGGTGGTGAGACACTGGCCCAGGTTGCCCAGAGAGGTGGTGGAGGCCCCATCCCCGGAGACATTCAAGGCCAGGCTTGATGAGGCTCTGACCAACCTGGTCTAGTTGAAGATGTCCCTGCTCACTGCAGGGGGGTGGGACTAGATGGCCTTTAAAGGTCCCTTCCAACCCAACACATTCTATGATTCTTTGCACATGCTCAAGCCGAGTTCCTCCCTGCTGGTGTTTTGAAAACGCTTTTAGTGACCGGGGTGATCGATACGTACCGACGCGGACACTCAGTGCTGCAATGGTTGCTGAATCACATTGCTACACAGAGCTTGCTTTTTTAATTTTTTTTGAGCCTTTTCTTTTTTTTTTTTTTTTGTCTTCAGCCTGTCCTGGTCCAGGCGTGAAGCAAGCGGGAGGTGATACCAAAGCCAATTCAAAATACCGATGTTTATTGCGACTGGAGGTCACTTTCTGTGCAGCCGAGACACCCTCTGGAAAAAAAAAAAAATAAAAAAAGCACTACAGTAAAGCAGGGAGTGACTTGTAAACGGAGATGGCGGTCGGGGGGCTCTGAGAGGTAACTTCTAAACTGAAGTTTAGAAGTCGGGGAGCTCTCAGAGGTGGTGGTGGTGTGGTAGATCCCGTCGGTACCACCAGGAGCCCAGCAAATACTGCACTGGGGCAGTTCAGAGGGGAACCTCCTTGATTTTCTTCTCTCTGCAGGGCAGGGCTGAGCCATTGCAATAGGCAAAGTCGCTCGTTGGCTTCTCCTTCAGCGAGACCATCCCAGGACTTCGCAGACTTTTATCAGTGTCCTGCCACGTTCAGCGAGGTCCTCAGTGAGCGGGTGAGCAGCCGGTAGTAGACAGAGAGAGAGCAAACGGCTTTGTGCTGATGTTCTCCACCTCCTCGACTTCAGTGCTGCTGTTTCTCCTCCCCTCCGCTATTGCCTTTTATCTTGAGTGTTGAAGGGCCTGGGAGGAGAGACCTTCAGAGGTGTCTGGTGATCAGCCATTCACTGGTTTGAACTGGTGCTCAACCGTCCTGAAGATCTAGACTTTAGATCTTCAGGTGAAGTAAAAAAAAAAAAAAAAAATAGTTTATGGGTTGCCGTTTCCAAAAAAACTTGGTCGTGGGGCATTTATAACACCGTCTCTCAGCCTGGTGCTCCGCTCACAGCCTGAATCTGCCGTTTGTGTTGCCCAAACCCTCCTCCCTTGGCCGTATCCTCTGCCCTGATCCGTCTGTAACGCTGCGCCGTGTCCGTAAGGCATCCGAAACCTGCGGGATAGTGCTTTGGTGTTTGCTCTGAGCTTTGCTGTTGGATGCTTGGCCGGTTTAGTCCAAGCTGTGCCCATCCGGCGGGCTGACCTCTTACCACGTGCTGCTCTTTCCGAAAGGAAAATGTGTGTGTGAGTTCTCCGGAGACCCCGCTCTGTGTCCCGTGTCAGCCTCATCCTCTTTGTGTCTTGTTCCGTGTCCCTTTCTCTCGCCTACAAATAAAGCATTTGTGAAAAGCCTGGAGTAGGAACTCCTCCTTTCCCCTCGGCTGCGCTACTCGGGCTCCTCGGAGCAGCCTGTGGAGGAGGGGTGTCAATCCAGCTGTTCCTGGGCCCAAACCCCAAACCTTGGGTTTTTCTGGTGACTCACGGAAGCGTCTCGTCATCTGAAATATTCCCCCCATCCCTTCTCCCCGCTCCAGTGTGGGGAGGGGCCGGGGGGGATGCTTTAGCTACAGCTTTTGCTTTTTCCCCTCCTCTCGGTGAGCGATGGCTCCCACGTGTACAGAAACATCTGGAAGTAATAAACCACGGCGCTCTGGCTGTTACGGAACCTGTGCTGCGTCGGACCCTCTGTTTTATAATACAGCCTGAATGCCTGAAGAGCAGGAATTGGGGGAGTTTTGCTCTGGAAAGTTTACATTCAAGCAGGGTTAAGGGCTGCTGTAGCATCCTCCTACAGTGCCGGGCTGGAGCCCTGCTCCCGCTCCTGCTTCCCTGCCCCGATACTGCTCCCAGCTCATCCCCTGGGCGGAAGGGTTAACCCAGGGCTGCATAAACACAGCCACGGAGTGATAAATGCACATTTTTTAACCCAAAACAGGCAGGAGGGCCCTGGGGGAGATCTGCCTGGTGTCTCTATCCCCCCTCCCCAGTTTTTGTCCTTTTCCTTCCAGCTAGCAGAGAGGTGACGGGGTGGCCTGGACCCTCCCCAGTCTGTGGTACCCCCCGCCTCTCCATCTGGGAGGGTTTTCATCGCATCCAAACGTCGCATAGATGAGGTCGGAGGGAGTCAGGGAGTTTCTGTGCGGGGGCCCATGGTGTCCTTCTGCCTGACCCTCTCTTCATCCAGGCTGTTCCGGATCCTGAACACCCGAGGAGAGCGGCGCGGGCTCCCTGCCCGATCTCCAGGCGCTGCCGGAGAGCCCTGCTGCCTCTTTTTTGCCTTCCAGTCACGCAGGTGCCGCCGTCGGGCCGGAGAAAGGCAGCTTGTCTGCGGGGCCCCGGGGGAGCGGTGTTGGCACAAGCGTGGCCCAGCGTGGGCAGGCTGGGGGCCAGGGTGGCTGGAAGGCAGCAGCTGCCTTCTCCCCGCAACAAAGTCCTTCTGGGGTGCAGGGGAGGGGGGCCCTGTGCTGTTGTTGGGGCGAGAGCGGAGTGTGGGGCTGCACAATGGGGCCCAAGATGCAGCCAGGCACTGCAGGAGGCTTATTTGAGGAAGAATAGCGTACTGGCTTTGCTCTGGTCTTCTATGGCCATTCTGTTCACTCTGAAGCCTACTGATGACCGTAGAAATGCCATGTCACTAACTGCCAGTCCTTTTAGCAAGAGAGACTTTTCATCTAGGGCTGGAGGAGAGGGACTTGAGGGTACATTTAGGATCAGGGGTGGGGGCACGCAGACATGTGCAGACACGTGCACACCCCCACATCATCCCCTCTGGTACCACACTGAGGTATTTCCCCTAGACTCCAGTTTAGTGTCTTTTGACTTTATTTTCACTGGATTCAGCCATGGCTTAGCAAGTGCCACCGCCCCCCATAGCACCCCACACTGCTGCCACCCCATTCCCTCCCTCCTCTTGCTGCAGCCTTGGGGACATGCTGCGCCGAGGTGGCTTTGCCACCCATGGGTGCCTTGTCCTCGAGCCCATGATGGGTCAGTCTTGCGGGTCGGCGCTGCACGGCCGCCGAAACTCCTGCCCGTGCTCGTGGATCCACTTATTCGCCACTGGAAGGGACAAGGACAAGGATCCCCACCCGCTTCTGTCCCCTTGCACCCCTCTCCAACCCCGCTCCAGTATCGGTGATGTTTTTCCCCATTATCCAGGAATTTTCCAGGTTCCCAGCACCTCTTGCCTCCCCGCCGGCAGAGCTGCCCCTCCAACCCCGTGTCACCCCAGGGTGACACCAGGCACCGTCTCTCACCCCACTTGTCCCCGACCAGGACAGGGCAGCCGGCGTGCAGGGTGTCCCCATCACCGTCCCCGTTCCTCCGCAGGTTCCACCAGAAGAGAGCTGCGTTCTGCAGAGCAGAGAGCCCCAGGGTCTGGCACCCCAAAAAACAGAGCCGGGAGCACCAGAATTGGGGTTTGGAACACCAAAAACAGAGCCGGGAGCCCTGGGGTTGGGGTTTGGCACCCCTAAAACAGAGCAAGGAACACCAAAATTGGGGTTTGGAACCCCAAAATAGAGCCGGGAGCCCTGGGGCTGGGGTTTGGCACCCCAAAACAGTGAGGAGCACCAGAACTAGTGTTTGGAACCCCAAAACAGAGCTGGGCGCCCCGGAGTTGGGGTTTGGTGCCCCAAAAACAGAGCCAGGAACCCCAGAATTAGTGTTTGGAACCCCAAAATAGAACTGGGAGCCCCAGAATTGGGGGTTGGAACCCCAAAATAGAGCTGGGAGTCCTGGGGTTGGGGTTTTGGCACCGCAAAATAGAGCTGGGATCCCTGAGATTGGATTTTGGCATCCCAAAACACAGACAGGAGCCCCGGGGCTGGGGTTTGGCCCCCCCCAAACCAGAGCTGGGAGCTGCGGGATTGGGGTTTGGCTCCTCTCAAAGGGTGCCAGGAGACTGAGGGTGGGGGTTTGGCACCCCAAAACAGATCAGGGAGCTCCAGGGTTGGGGTTTGGCATCAGGACAGGCTCGGCCACAAGTCCCTGCGAGAGACGAGACACAAGAGAGCAGCGTCCCGCGTCCCCCGTCCCCGCTCCCGGGGGGTTCGTGTGGGTCTCCCTCACCTTAACCACGGGCACGCTGAAGTTGGCGTAGATGAAGGCGGTGGAACCGCCGGCCTCCACCGCGCTCAGCTGGAAAAGGAGCAAAAATATGAGCCATGGCCCTCCTCCTCCCCCTGTGATATGGCTGCTTTGCATGGGGAAACTGAGGCACAGAACCTCCCTTGGTCCCTCCCAGCACACACTCTTAAATACTCTACAGATGTTGTCTTTTAACACCCCACCAAGGTCTGATTTAGGGCTGCCCTCACCCATCTCAAACCCTGTTCACTCTGAACCCTACTGATGACCACACAAGTGCAGTCTCTCTAGGCCCGCAAATGGGGGGGGACTCACGTAAATCATGACGGTGGCGATCCTGTTGCCTGACTTCATTCTGTAAAGGGGGCTCTTCCTGGACTGCCCCAAGAGCGAGGAGATGGGGACAGTCAGTCCCATGCTGACACAGCTCAGCCTGGAGGCACCTCACACCCTAACAGAGCTGGTAGCTCTGAGCTGCCCCCAGGGAAACCTCTCCCTCTCCCTTCTTTTCTCTCCTTCCCTCCTTCCTTCCATCTTTCTTCCCTCCCTTCCCAGGAACATCCCAGGCACCATCCCAGGGATCACCATGGGGACACCCCCGGGGACCTCCCCCCAGGCGCGCATCACAGGCATCACCCCAGGGTCCAACTCCAGGGATATCTGAGGGACCATCCCAGAGACCACCATGGGAACCACCCCAAGGACCACCTCAGGGACCCCCCTGGGCAACATCTCAGGGATCACCCCAGGGTCCACCTCCAGGAACATCTGAGGGACCAGCCCAGAGACCACCCCAAAGACTACCCCAGGGACCATTTCAAAGACCACCGCAGGACCATCCCAGGGACCTCCCCAGTGACCATCTGAGAGACCACCCCCAGAACCATCCCAGGATCACCCCAAGGACCATCTCAAGAGCACCACAAGAACCACCCTGCACACCACCCCATGACCACCCAGGCAGCTCTCTGACCGTGGCGTGGTCGAAGTGTGGCTCGTAGTGGCCTCCCAACCCATAGTTGACCACCTGGAGGTACTCGGCGTAGGGTGGCCGCAGGTCCAGGCCGGTGACGGCAGCGATGCGCTGCTCCAACGCCCGCACCACCGGGTCAGCGGTGTCCTTCAGCCATGCGCTGTGGGAACACCCCACCTTCAGCACCCCCCAAATTCACACGTGGCTGGGCTTAACCCTCCCAGCCCTGCTGGGTGTGGAGGACCCAGGCCTCCCCAGCATGGCTTCACTGCCACCTCGGTGGTGGCGATGGGGCCATGGTGGTCCCGCTGGTTGGAGGACAAGGGAGGGATTGGATATTACCTCTTGCTTATCCGGTACTCGGCTTTCTGCTGCGTCTCCCCAGAGGCGACCACAGACCTCTGCAGCTGGAGGACACATGGGGGGGGGGCAGATGTTGCTGCAGATGGGGACCCCCACACCAAGCAGGGACCCCGGTCGGGGTCGAAATTGGTGGATTTATACCAGCTGGTTGCCAAACATCCCCACCCCAAGGTGTCCCACCAGGGTGATGGAAGCAGTTGGGTGTCAGCAAGTCAAGCCTAGCTGGGAAGGAGTTTAGGTGCATGCATGGACCTGGTTTCTCCCCACAATATCTTGGGGGGCTTAGATGGAGCTAAGCTGGGCTCATCCCTCCCCCAGGGTCTCGCTGCAGAAGGCTTTGGCTAAGCCCTGGCGTAAAACCCCTCTTATCTCTGCATGCTCAGGGTGGTCCACCCTGGACCACCAGCTCTTGGGGCACCCTCGTCCAGGATGGGGACATCCCTGGGGACGGGGACAGCTCACCCAGGGCCCTGCCAACCCCTTGATGGTCTCAGCCTCGTCGTCACTGATGAAATCATGGTACAAAGCCACGTAGGGTTGGATCCAGACCATCTCCTTCTTGGCAGGCTGGAGAAGGAGGTAGGGGTTGCCATTGGTCTCGTAGGAGCAGCTGAGGTGCGGGTGAAGCTCCGGAGCCGGCTAAGAAAGGACCAAGGAGCATGTGAAAGGGGCAACAGCAGTGGGGTGGGGGACCATGGCACCCCCCCCCGCCAGCCCCACCTGCCCCCTCGGGCGCTGGCACAGCTCCTCGTAGGCGTCACGGCTCTGCAGGCGGGTGCCATTGGGGCGTTGGAGGGGTCCAGCACTCACCGCCGTCCCCATCTCCAGCAGCTTCTCATACTTGGCCACGTTCCTTGTCACCCTTCTGTTACTGGGATCTGCCGGAGAGGTGGTGTCACCCAAAATGCCATGTCCCCATCACCCCCTTCCCTGGCAAGAATTACCCCATGTGGGGGCAAGAAATAGGGTGAAGGAGGCTGGTGTCATACAGAGGTGATGGGGACACCCCAAAACCTCTCCCCTCCTCCTGCCACATCCGAGGTTGTCCCGTGTACCATAGTGGAGAAACTCCCTGGAGAGGCTCAAGGCATGGGAGATGTTTCCAGCCTGGATAGGGGGAGCGGAGAACCCGTGAGGATCCCCCTGCCCATGGTTCGGCTACACCAGGCACCGGGGTGATGGGACTCAAGGCTGTACCATGAAGTAGGAGAAGGCAAGATGGTCCAGAGCATCCTCCAGGCTGCTCCGGTCTTCGGGGTTCCAGCTACCGTAGGAGAGGCGGAAGAGGCTGACAGCCTCCTCCAGCCATGCGATGGAGTGGTAGTAGTCACCCATGTCATAGGCCACCTGCGAGACAGCACATCGCCCGGGCCTGCTGGCTGGGCCAGCCTGGCCTGCATCCTGTCCCCACCGTGTCCCATCCCATTCCATCCCATCCCACCCCTATCCTGACCAATCCCCTTCTCATCCCATCCTATCCCCATGACCATCTTCATCCCAATCCCACTCCTCTGCCCTGCCATCGTGTCCTTACTCTGTCTCATCCTCTCCTGTCCCATCCCATTCTACCCCATCTCCATCCCGTCCCCATGCCTTGTCATTCCATGCCATTGCAATTCCCACCCATCCTGTCCCATCACATCCTGTTGCTTTCTATTCCCATCCCCATTCCCTCCCAAACCATCTCCATCCTGTCCCATCTCTTCCTTTCCTGTCCCATGCCATCCATACTGCTCCATCCTCATCTCCATCCCCACCCCCATCTCCATCTCCATCCCCATCTGCACCTCCATCTCCATCCCCATCCTGTCTGCACCTCTACCTCCATCTCCATCATCTCCATCTCCGTCTCCATCTCCATCCCCATCCCCATCTCCATCCCCATCCCCATCTGTACCTCCATCTCCAGCCCCATCCCCATCTGCACCTCTACCTCCATCTCCATCTCCATCGTCTCCATCTCCATCCCCATCCCCATCCTTCTCTGCACCTCCGTCTCCATCACCTCCATTTCCATCTGCACCTCCACCTCCATTTCATGCCATGCCATGCCAAGCCATGCCATCCCGTCCTGTCTCATCTCCTCCCATCCCACCCCACCCCACCTCACCCCAACCCACACTCTAACACTCCATCCCAGCTCTGCCGTGACACTCAGCGGACTCTGCCCTCAACAAAAACCTCTGTCAAAGCACCCAAATCCCCTCCCAGGGATTTACGGACCCACTTTTACCCCCGGGCGGGACCCAACCCGATACCCAACTGGGATGCTGGGGCAGGAGGTCTCCCCCAGGCCACCGGCTTGGCTCTTCCCTTCCGCAAGCCACGAAGCAGCAAGAAGCCCCATTATTTGGGCGAGAGCCGAGAGGCGATGGCAGGCGGGTGGATGCCTGTGGGCTGAGTCAGAGGGGCCCCTCCGCATCCGCGTGGGAAGAAAACCCAACGTCTAACCCTACAGAAGGAACATCCTGGGCTGGAAAAGCTTTGTGGGGTCTGATGGGGTCTGTCCTCACCTTGCCCACATGGAAGCAGTCATCAGCAGAGAGGGAGACGCGCCGGCCAGGGCTGTAGAGGGGCGGCCGGCCGGCACCGGTTCGCTGGAAGACACCGTTGGCCATGCCCTTGACACTGAGTGCATAGACGTCCTGCAGCCGCATCAGTGCCCGGGCAGCCCCATCCAGGTCCTCGGCTCCAGGCAGCTCCTGCTCCACCTCCTTGAAGCCGGCTTGGAGTACTGAGGGTGGGTAATGGGGCACGCAGTGGGGGATTAACGAGCTTTTGGGGTGCAATCACTCTTATCAGCCCTTCTCCATTCCCAGGGACCCCACATGCTGCTCCTCCACCCATTCTCCTGATCCTCCACCCATTCTCCTGATCCTCCACCCATTCTCCTGCTCTTCCATCTGTTCTCCTGCTCCTCCACCCATTCCCCTGCTCCTCCACCCGTTCTCCTGCTCCATCACCCATTCTGCTCCTCCACGCATTCTCCTGCTCCTCCATCCCTTCTGCTCCATCACCTATTCTGCTCCTCCATCCCTTCTCCTGCTTCTCCGCCCATTCTCCAACTCCACCACCTGTTCTCCAGCTCCACCACCCATTCCCATGCTCTTCCACCCGGTCACCATCACCTCCCAGCTCTCCCCAGGTGACAGGGCACACAGCCAAGCATCCCCCCCATACCTTGGGTGTTCTCAGCGGCCTCATCGCTGTAGACAACGTTGGGCCAGTCAGAGTGGAGACGCTTGATGAGGCTAAAGGCCAGCAAGGGGTTGTCCACCGAGGCCTTGGGGTCCTGGTGCAGTGCCTGGACCTTCTCATAAAACCTACAAGGCACTCAGTGAGTGACACTTTGAGTGATGCCCCTCAGTGGTGACACCCCCAGGGTGGAGTCTGAGCCCCCCAATAGTTGGGCAGATTTGCCCTAGTGTCCACTTTTTGGCCAAGCCAGAAGTGGGGAAACCCCATCGAGGTTGGTAGACCCCATCCCTGGTGGGTACGTGGGGACGGTCAGTTCCTTGGGGATTCTGTGCCCCACATCCCCAGACCCCACTTTTTAGCCAAGCCAGAGGTGGGGAAAACCCCATCGAGGTTGGTAGACCCCATTCCTGGTGGGTACATGGGGATGGCCAGTTCCTTGGGCATCCTGTGACCCACGTCCCCGGTCCCCAGCCCAGGGCTGGGGGGCACCGCGTCCCCCTCCTGGGACATGGCTGGGCTGGCGTGGGCAGCATCCGGGCTGTGCTCCCCCATCCACCCACGATGCCCCCAGCTCCGATTTAGTGACACCCCCCAAAAACTGGTGTGGGCTGCATTAACCCCCCCTTTCCCTGCCGGGGCGGCACCCAACCCTGGGGGGATATGGGTGCCTGGAGGGGAGGGGATGCTCCCACCACCACCCATGACCGAGATGGGGTCGGGGGGGGGGTGGGTGGGGGTGGGGGGGGTGTCCGGTACCTGGCGATGCGGCGCAGGCGGGCGCTCTCCTCCCGCAGGTAGGTTCGGAGGCGGCGGAGCAGGCGGCCCTCGGAGCCCAGCGCCCTCCGGACGCTCAGCATGGCCGTGAAGGTCTCGGCCGGGGCGGGGGGGGGCAGCAGGGCCAGCAGCACCCCCAGCCCCAACGCCCCCGGCGCCCCCAGCGCCCGCATCCAGCCGCGCCGTCCCGGGAGAGGGCGGGGGGGGGGGGAAGGGGCGGGGAGGCCCCGCCTTTTGGGGGGGTGACGGGGGGGGATGGGGGGGGTGCCCCGGATCCGCCACGCTGGCTGGGGGGGGTGGGGGGGGGTGGGGGCGTGGTGCTGCTGATCCCCATCCTGCCCCGGCCTCATCCTTCCCGTCCCCATCCTTCCCGGCCCCATCATGTCCTGGCCCCATCCCATCCCGTCCCCATCCTTCCCTGGATTCATCCTGCCTGGCCCCGTCCCCGTCCCCAGCCCGTCCTGCCCCCATTCTGCCTCTTCCCCTCTTGCCTGTACCCATCCTGCCTGTCCCCGTCCCATCCTGCCTGTCCCTGTCCCCCTCTTGTCTGCCCTCATCCTGCCTGGCCCCATCCCGTCCCTGTCCCGCCTGTCCCCGTCCCCGTCCAGTCCCTGTCCCGCCTGTCCCTGTCCCCATCCCATCCTGCCCCCATTCTGCCTCTTCCCCTCTTGTCTGTCCCCATCCCGTCCTGTCCCCATCCTGCCCTGGCCTCATCCTGCCTGTCCCTGTCCCCATCCCACCTGTCCCCCTTGTCTGTCCCCATCCTGCCTGTCCCCATCCTTCCCTGGACTCATCCTACCTGTCCCTGTCCCTGTCCCCATCCCAACCTGTCCCCATCGTGCCTGTCCTCCCCTTGTCTGTCCCCATCCTGTCTGTCCCCGTCCCCATCCTGCCTGTCCCCCTCTTGTCTTTCCCCATGCTGCCTTGGCCTTATCCTGCCTGTCCCTGTCCCCCTCTTCTGTCCCCATCCTGCCTGTCCCCCTCCTGCCTGTCCCCATCCTGCCTGTCCCCCTCTTCTGTCCCCATCCTGCCTGCCCCCATCCTGTCCTGTCCCCATCCCATCCTGTCCCCTTCCTGCCTGTCCCTGTCCCCATCCCATCCTGCCTGTCTCCCTCTTGTCTCTCCCTATCCTGCTTTGGCCTCATCCTGCCTGTCCATGTCCTGTCTTGTCCTGTCCCCATCCTGCCTGTCTCCTTCTTGCCTGTCCCCAAACTGCCCTGGACTCATCCTTCCTATTGCCATCCTCCCTGTCTCCATTCCACCCTGTCCCCATCCTCTCTGTCCCCATCCTGCCCTGGCCTCATCCTGCTTGTCCCTGTCCCATCCTGTCTCCATCCTCCCTGTCCCCATCCTGTGTGTCCCCTGCTGCCTGTCCCCACTCTGTCCTGTAATAATCCCATGCTGTCCCCATCCCTCCCTGTCCCCATCCCGTCCTGTCCCAGTGGGGTAAGGGCGGTGGGTTGGGGACGTCCTGCTGGGTTCCCACCAACACTGCAGACGCTTTCTCTCCCTGGGAAAAGCTCTATTTGCAGGAAACCTCGTCGGTGTGGCTGCTCAGGTGGACCGTCTGCAGGGACAGCACCACGATGGCACCCCAAAATAACACGCCCCCACCGCCCCCTGGAGCCTCCTGGAGAAAACAGGCCAAAATCGGCTGAATTCCCAAAGGAAAGGCCAAGAGAAGTTGGGAAATGTGGGTTTCTCCCCGGGCGGCTGCACCCACACCGAGGGGCTGGCAGGGGCCAGCCCTGTCCTACAGCCCAGGGGGGTGATTGATGGGTGCAAGGACAGGATGGATGTAGGAGCGTGACGGGTGCAAGGACATGATGGGTGCAAGGACAGGACGGACATAGCAGCACGATGGGTGCAGAGCTTGGGGTGGGCGTTGCTCCGAGATCCTCCGCTCCAGGGTCTGGACACCATCTTCCACCGCTCAGCCACGTCCCATGTCCCTGTCACTCCACCAGGTCCTTTGTCTCCATCATTCTGCATCCCATGTCTCATCACTCATCTGTGTCCCATATTCCCGCCACTCAGCTGTGTCCCGTGTCCCCGTCACTCCACCATGTTGCACGTCCCCATCACGCAGCCGTGTTTCACGTCCCCATGACTCAGCCAATCCCACGTTCCCATCGCTCAGCCGTGTCACGTCCCTGCCATGCCACGTTGCATGTCCCCATCACGCAGACACGTCCCATGGCCCCATGGCTCCATGTCACACATCCCCATCACTCAGCCAAGTCCCCCATCCCATTGCTCAGCTGTGGTCCATGTCCCCACCACTCAGCCGTGTCCACACTCCCATCATTCCGTGTCCCGTGTCCCCACCATTCCATGTCCCCACCACTCAGCCGTGTCCACACTCCCATCATTCCGTGTCCCGTGTCCCCATCATTCCATGTCCCCACCACTCAGCCGTGTCCACACTCCCATCATTCCGTGTCCCGTGTCCCCACCATTCCATGTCCCCACCACTCAGCCGTGTCCACACTCCCATCATTCCGTGTCCCATGTCCCCACCATTCCATGTCCCCACCACTCAGCCGTGTCTACACTCCCATCATTCCGTGTCCCGTGTCCCCATCATTCCATGTCCCCACCACTCAGCCGTGTCCACACTCCCATCATTCCGTGTCCCATGTCCCCATCACTCAGCCTTATCCCACATCCCAGCATCATCCCCCCCCTTTCTCCACCCCCCCCCGCCAGTCACCCCAAGGAGCCAGACAAACAACCCCCCCCCCGCCCACCCTCCCACGTGTCCCCTCCCTGTCCCCTGTGTCCCCCCCTCTCCCCCCCCCAGCCACCGCCGCAGGCAGAGCCGTCGCCCGTCGCTAAACCCCATCCAGCAGCACCCTCTGCCACCAAACCCCACCTCCCCGGGGCCGAACCCCATAAATACAACCCCAGGTGACACCGGTGTCCCCACACCATGCCTGTCCTGCGCCTGGCCGTGCTCCTGGCCGTGCTCCTGGCCCCCGGCCCCCGGCACCCCACCGCCAGCGTCCCCCAGGGACCCCCCGGAGATGCCATCCCCACCAGCGCCCGACCTTGCGCCCAGAACACCGGCCACTGCCGCCGCTTCTGCTTCACCCACGAGACCCAGCAGGGACATTTCGGTTGTCCCCGGCGCTACCGGTAAGAAGGGGACGCTGAGACCAACCCCCACCCCCCCCCCCCCCCCCCACCCCACTAAAAACCAGTAACCCCACGAACTGGGGGTGGGTCTTCATCTCTTCCAGGTGCTGCGTGCCCAAAATGTAGCGGTGGGATGGACTGGGAGGTGACGGTGCTCGGGGACATCCCGCATCCTTCCCCAGCAGGGTCATCTCCCTCGGGATTTTCCCAATGTTGGCCGGATTTCACCCGTTTGGGGAGGATTTTATTCGGCAGTGGCGGCACGGGGGTGTGAGGGTGCTGTCACCGTCGAGATGCCACAAGCTGTCCCCTGCGGAGCAGAATAAACCCCCCCGCCTTGAGATTTGAGTGCTTTTTCCCATGGGAATACAAGGCAAAACAGCCTGAACCAGGAAAAGTGAAGAAAACAGGATTAAAAAAAAAGGTAAAAAAAGGGGAATTCTCTCTCTGCCACGTGGCGGGGGCACAAGAATCGCCAATATTTTTAACTAAACCACCATTTTTGGGTTATTTTTCCCCAGGGGACCGGCTGCTCTCAGTAGCACCTTCTGCTTTTTCGCTGCTCCCAGGTGAAAAACGCCCGGTTTTGGTGAAACAGCAGCATTTCGGGTGCTATGTCAGCATCCCCCACCCCGGGGCAACCCGCAGCAGATCCTCCAACTCGCCCCCTGCCTCCCCTCCCCCCCCCCCGCCCCCAGGTCCCAACCTCTATCAATGGGTGATTAAAAAGCCAAGCGTTAATTAATTAAATAAAAGCTACGCGATGCTGAGCCTCTGGTGCATCCAAAATGTCCCGGTGAGGTCCCGGCGTTGATGTCTCCGGCTGCCGGCAGTCGGAAGTGACACATCCCACCCCTCCCCCACCTCCCCCCTTAAAATGGGTCCATTTTAGGAACTTCGAGGTTCCCCTCGCTGCCGTCAGGGGCGTCCAGGGCGAAGAGGCAGAAGGCGATTTCCTCGCAGGCGCTGCTGGCGCCGCACTCGAACAAGCAGCCGAAAACGCCGCCGGGGCAGACGGCCAGGTCGGAATACCCAGCCGGCCCCGGGTGCAGCACCCACGGGTGCCGCCAGCCCTCCCCGTCCAGCGGAGAAGGGTTGAGATAGATGCCCAAATCGCGCCGGCGGTGCCGGTCGGTGGGATGGGAGTAGAGTAACCAAGCGGGCGCCTCCCCGGAGGGCGGGGGGAAGCTCACCACGCTGCCCTGGCACCCCCGCGGCGGTTCGCCCAGCGCTTTGCACCGCGCCGACCCCTCGAACCGCAGCCCACGGTCGGCGCTGAAGGCCACGGCCCGGCAACCCCACGGCGCTCGGGCGTTGCAGTAGAGCAAGGGCTGGCGGGCATCACCCCCGTCGATTTCGGCTACCTGGCACTCGCCCGTCGGCCCGCCCCCCACCAGGCCACCCTTGTGCCAGCTGCGCCCGCCGTCGTCGCTGTAGAAGACGAGGGCGTGCTGCCGGGTGTAGCAAGGCAGCGGCACGACCCCGCACAACCGCTCGTGCACGTAGTAGGTGTAGGCCGGCACGACCAGGCGCCCCGAAGCCAGCTGGACCCCGTGGCCCGGCCCCACGGCGAAGGTGGCCCAACGGGACAGGTCGGGGCCCACGGCTTCATCCGTCACGTCCCGCAGCGGGGTCCAGCGGTGGCCGCCGTCGGCGCTGGTGGCGTAGCAGAGGCGAGCGGCGCTGCAGCCCCTCCAGATCTGGCACCGCTCCGTCTTCCCCCGCTCGACGCAGATGCAGAAGAGGAAGACGGTGCCGCTCGTGGCGTCGTAGAGGGGACAGGGGTTCATGGTGCGGCGGCCGGGCAGCACCAAGGCCGACAGCTCCTCCGGCGGATCCCACTGCCGGCAAGGAGGAAAACGGGGCTCAGCCGCCGGGTTGCACCGGTGTCGCTGCGCCCCGAAACCGCCCGCCGTCGCTCCCAGGGATGGAGGACGCAGCTCGTTGCTACGGCCCGGGTTGGTTTGTTACCTCCACCGAGGAGCCGTGCCGGCGGCCCCGGCGCAGCACCAGGTACTTGGCGTCCTCGTCCCTGGCCGAGGAGCGCTTCTCGGCGAAGGCCAGGAAGGTGGCGGCCGGGGGGATGTACAGCAAAGCCGGGATGCGGTAGGTGACCCCGCTCGCCTGCCGGAACAGCGTCTCCCGTGGGAACACGAGGGGGGATCCCGGCGGTGGCAGCGGGGGGGGGCTCTCCCCGCCATCCCCCTGCTGCTGGCGGGGAAGGTCAGATGGTAAAGGGTTAAGTGCTGGCAGAGGGTGGCCCTCATGTCCCCCAGGATGGGGGGACAGGGACAAGGACTCACCTCGAGGCAGGTGGTGGCCTGGGACATGGTGGCCTCCCCGAGGTCCCGCTGGGTGGGGTGGAAGGGGGGGGGGTGGGTGAGTGTGGAGCCCCTTGTTGGGGGGGGGGGTCACACCCCCCCTGTCCTGCCCCTCCATACTGTCCCCGTGTCCCTCTGTCCCGCCGCACCGCAGCGGCTCCCCTCTGCCCGTGACCCCATGCCCCCCCCCCCCAAGGCTGTCCCCAACCCCCATCCCCTTTAGCACCCGCCAGAGTCCCCGTGCCCATGCACCCACCCCCCCCCCCAACCCTCCCAGGTATCCCCTCTTGCCCACAACTCCCCACTTCCCCCCCGCCATGTCCCTGCGACGCCCCCTGCACCCTCGTAGCCCGACTCCCCTATGTCCCCCCCTTCACCCCCATAGCCTGACTCCCCTATGTCCCCTCCCTGCACCCCCATAGCGCGACTCCCCTGCACCCCTGCATGCACCGGTCCCCCCCCGTACGTCCCCCTGCACCCCCCCCGAGCCCCGACTCCCCTATGTCCCCCCCCACCCCATAGACTGACTCCCCTACATCCTGCATGCACCGATGCCCCCCCCGTGTACCCCTCTATGCCCACAGCCCCCCTGCACCCCCCCAGCCAGCCTCCTATAGACCCCCGCATGCACCGAACCCCCCCCCATGTCTGCCCCATGCCCAGACCCCCCCCTACATCCCCCTGCACCCCCCCCCCACACCCTCACAGCCCAGCTCCCTCCATGTACCCCCCCCGCACCCCCATAGCCCGACTCCCCTATGTACCCCCCCCGCAGCCCCCACAGCCCCACACACCCCCCCCCGATCCCCGGACCCCCCCGCGCTCCCCCACCCCGACTCCCCTGCACCCTTGCATCCACCAATCCCCCGCCCCCCCCGCCAATGCCAGGCCCCCCCGTGTACCCTCCTGCACCCCCCCCAGCCCCACTCCCAGCATGCACCGACCCCCCCGGACCAGGCCCCCGGCATGCACCGACCCCCCCCCCCCCCGGCCCCATCCCTTTTGCACCCCCCCTCCGTGCCCCGCTCCCCCCCCCTCCCAGTCCCACGGACCCCCCCCTCCACCGACCGCCCCCCCCGCTCCCCCGAGCCCCCCCGCACCTCACGGACCCCCCGCTCCCCCGAGCCCCCCCGATTCCCCCCCCGGCCCCAGCCCCACGCACCCCCCGGCTCCTCCGGCCGCCGCCGCCGCCGGGGCCGCCCCGCTCCACCCCCGGCCGGGGAGGGGGACGGCGGGAGGGGGGGGGCGGGCCGGTAACAGGGATCCACCCCCCCGCCCTGACCCGGGGATGCTCCGGAACACGTTCAACGGCTCTTCTTCCCTCTTATTGCAAAAAAAAAAAACCAACCAAACAAAAAACACCACCAAAAAACAACATAAAAAAACCCCCCAAACTCTTCTATTTTAGAAAAATGGCATTTTATAGAAGGGAGGCGGGGGACAGGAGGTGGCGACAGGGGACCCGCGGGGAGGGTCACGGCTCGGAAAAGCCCTTCGCTTGCCTTTTTTTTCCTCCCCACCTTGTAGATAAGCATCGCCCAACATACAGCAGTAGCATATTTGACTCCCCCCCCCCCGCCGAACACATAAAAGGCTTTTTATACGAAACAATCCGCCCCCCCCCGCCATGAGAAAAATACAAAAATAAAAACCTGTTTGCGAGCGGACGGTTGTTTTACAGAAGGATTTTGTCCTGAATTCCTAACGCAAAAGGGAAAGGTGACGTTAGTGACCCCCCCCCCCCCCCCGCCCCAGCCCCCGCATGGCATGGGGTTATTCCATAAAGCACTGCCAGGGAACCAGGGAAGAAGCAGGGACAGTTTGGGTGACAAAGTCCCCCCGCTCCAGAGGGTTCCCACGGGCAAATCCTCCTCCACCGTCCGCCCCGGAGGCGGCAGGACCATGAAGGCCAAGACCAAGGTTGTGTAGCTTCAAAAAAAAAATAAATCTTGGATCCAAGATTAAAAATCCCGCTCATCCCAAATGGAATAGGATTTCAGGACAAAAAACAGAGGCAATGATTCACTTTCTTTGCTATTTTTCTTTATTGGTGTTAATTTAGCGCGTCCCCAGGAGGCAGGCGGTGTCGGAAATCATTTTATTTTCCTCTCCAGGGCCAGGCTATCGTGCAGCTTGGACACCTCCGGCTCGTAGGCCTCCATGACTAACGTCCCGTTGTTATCGAAGAATTTGGCGATGGATTTGGTGAACTCGGCTTCCCTCTGCTGTTTGGTTTTGCCGCTGATGAAAGTCAGCTTCAGGGTGTACTTGTCATCGAACCTGCAGGGAGGGCGGCGAGATTGCAGAATAAAAGAAATTAAAATCTGAAATAAAGCCTGGCTCAGCTGAGACACCAACGAAAAGGTGAGGAGAAATCCTCGTCTTCCCGGAAAGCCCCCAGGAGCGGAGGTCCCCGCCCCCCGCCCCAGCAGCCACAACATGCAGGCGTTAATTATACCTCAATTAAAGATTTTTATACTCTTAATAATTAATTTCCCCCCCCATTTAAAGAGAAATGAAATGTGAGCATCTGCGGCAGATAACCGCGTGGCACCCGCTCCCATTTCGAGATTGGGACGTCGATTTTGACGGAGAAAACAGATTTGGGGGTATAAAAAAAAAATGAAGGAAAATATTTCGGGTGAGCCTATGGAGAGATACGGACGGAAACGGTGCGCACGAGGCTGGCGAGCCCGTGGCAGATCGCTGTTACTTCTGAGTAATTATGTTCCGCAGTGAATATTCACCACGAGTTGCCTGGGAAGCCCCAAAGATCACGGCACGGCAGCCGGTCCTTTGCGGAAAGCTCGCATCCCCGGAGCAGAGCCACCAACGCTGCAGAAATACCAATATTTCCCCCCATTTTGTTTAGGAATTATCCAAAATGCAGCTTTTTTGCGCCGGGTAGCTACCAGTGGAGGCAAAGCGAAAGCCGGTGCGGCACCGGGTCATTCCCGCTCGCTAAGCCCGGGAAACGCTACCGTTTGAGACTGGAGGAGAGCTGCCAAACGTCGTCAGGGTCCATCCCCGCAGGGTCTTTTCTGTGAGCTACGAGGAAAATACTCTTCTCTTTGTATGAGGTATAGATGGTCAGGATTCCCATCATCACAAAATATGTGCTCGAAAAGTTAAGGAAACTAGAAAGCTGTAATTAGAAGTAGAAATTAGGCGGAGAAACTGCTTGGATCCCCTCAGACACAGCGGTTTAACCACGTCTCGTGACATTATCATTCCAAACGGCACGCGGCACGCTTGGCATGAGAAGTTAAATAATTATCGGGACACTTTCTTCAATCTTTGCCGTTGGACATTAATCGATGCCTGGAAGGGGTGGGGAAAGCGACAACTCCCTAACACGCTTTCCCGAAAGGGATTTCTCCAGCCACACGAGATGCTTCGCTCATAAATCCATGAAGCAGAAGGAGAAATCACAACGAAATCCCGTTTTCGATTATTTCGCTAAATTTTTGGAGCAACTGTTGGGAGACAGCGGGAAAACGTTGAGACCAAACGAGCCACAAAATTAATCGCTTGTCCATTCCTCCTAAGCACAGACCGAGCAATTAGAATTATTTCCTTCCAAAAATGAGAAAGATGAAGTGCTGCAAGATGAATTATCTCAACATTCGTGCTGAAAACCAGAACAACTGTAAAATAAGGCCATCGCTCGCCCACGATCCCACAGCCGTCAGTGGTACACGGTGACTCCCAGGCCGGCGAGAAGCTTCCAGGCTACCAGTTCACGCTGCCTCACTGGTACCATCAAAGCCGCCCGTCGGCAGCTCTTGAGAGCACCCCTCATCTGTCACCTACGTTTGGGTGGTAAAACCTCTGCAGGCGACTCTCTTGTTAGAGGAGCCGCAGGGAAATCGGCGCCATGCTGACACTCTGGAGCCCAAACAGGGGGAAAAAACCCAACCCCAGTCACGCTGTGTTACTGGAAATCTCACAGTTGACTTCTAACCGGAGCTGACACGGTGTCTGAGATGTGGGAAATGCACTCAAACACAGCCGGGAGCCTGGCGAAGGGATCGGCCGCCCCGGCAGCCGCTGACTCCTCTGACGTGAGCCGAATCGCTTCCAACCCCTGCAGGGGAAGGCTGCACCCCCAGATCACCCAAATTTAGGTACGTTACAGCCAGCCAGGCAGGAATTTTACCATCACATGAAAACTGTTTGATTATCAGCTGATCTCCACACCACGGGCCTGAAAATGGGAATACAGAGAGGGGTTTTGTTGTGTTTATGGGGAAAATCAACCCTTTTTGGTATAAATGAGCCGACGTAAGTAAAGGATATGATACAACACAAAAGGCAAGAACGGGTTTGGATTCAGGAAAAGGGTGCAGGTAATCCCAAATCAAAGCTACAATGGCGAAGAGACAAGAGATTGTGCAGATGATGAGGCGACCGTCGATCAAACGGAAATTTTCGACGTACTTGTACTTCTCCAGGAGAACCTGCGGGAGAAACAGGCAGCCAAGTTTATTTTGTGCTTTTCATTAGATTCAGATAAACCAATCTCAATTATATGGGTAAAATGAGCAGAAACTTTATACAGAATTAATGTCTGCATCAGACATTGTAATAATTGCTGATGCTCTAAGCTTTAGCCATGGGAATTGCAAGAGATGCTACAGAACCAGCACAGATAGGGGTTCCAACCAAATCCAACCAAAAAAAGTTTACAAAGTTTTTAAAACTAAGCATAGAAACCTAAGCAAATAGAGCGTTTCCCAAGAGGGAGAAATCAGCAGTCGCAGGACGTACCTTTTTGGCAGAATCGTCCAAAGAATTTTTCACAGCTGAACCGTCCCATTTGTCAATTTTTACCGGCTTGTCGTCGATCTTCCACTGCAACGGAAACCGAACGGCGTTAAGAGAATTTGGCCTTCCGTTTTAATGTCGCGAACACAAAGACAGGAGGCAACCCAGCAAACTGCTCCCTGTTTGGGAATACGTGCCCAGAGACGGAGAGAATTCGGGCCCTGTTACACAGCACCAAAAGCCCCCCTCGGCACCAACGTCCCCATTACCCTTCCAGATTTAAGCTTGTCGCGGGTACTGAAGATATTTGAAGGGACTTTTTACATCAGTTTTACCCCAATTTTGATTCTGCGTTTGCTGCTCCCGTTGCCATCTGCAGAAAGTGTCAGTTATGACTTAATTCTTGCCTTTGAAGGTATTCACGCTTTTCAGCCCAGCTGTTACAGATCAACTCTTCAGGAGATGATGAGAGCAGGAAAATTTCAAGGTGGCCTTAACAATCCAGGTACAAGGGGAGAATATAAAGGCACAAACAAGAAAAGAAAATTTCAGCCAGACCATCCCCCAGACCGAAACCAAAAGGCTCTGTTGCTCTTCTATATTCTGATTTTCCTCAGAAGCGGGTTCTTCATCAATAATGAATCTCAGGTACAACAGCTCAGTTTTTCAAAGGGGTTAATTTTCCTCTGAATTATATTATTTTTCGGTGACACTACTGCTTTTAGCCGCAGTCGGACACATGAGCTTGAGCCCTGGGTATTTCAAGCCATCAATTATTTCAAACAGTTGAGTGATTTGAGCTCAAATTTTAGCTGCCATTAGAAGCAATTCTCAACTTTGCTCGTGTTATTTCCTGCTCCTGAAGCTCCCAAGTTGGATTTATTAACCACCCGTCACAAGAGCTCATTTCCCTTCTCTGGCAGGAATGAAACCATTTTAAAGTAAGATGTAAAACCTGATCTACTTCCCCTACACTCGCCCAGGGAAAAGCCTGATTATCCTTCAGGCTCTGCAGGTATGAATTATTAGGTGCACAGTAAACGTCACCGTACATTCACATGCTGTACCTGGTTTATGAGGGACAAAAGCAACAGCCAGAAGCCAGAAAAAGCTCTCACATCAGTGTAAGTTACAAAATATTTCAGGTGGCTACTTTTTTTTGTAGCCACCAGTTTTTCCTAAGGTTAACTAACACACACGCCAGTTGAAAGCCAAACCCTTTGCCATGAAAGACTATAGAATAATCCTTTCAAAGATTTACTTTTTCCTTATAAAAGCATCTGTAACAGTTTTATTTCTTGCCCTTTGGAATTCCCAATGATTAAACTATCAAGAGCTAGATTAGGTAGCGGAAAAAAATATTACCTTTTTTCCTAATTAGTGAATTGGAAGTCAGAAGTCTCGAAGTAGTAACACCAATACCCAATCCCTCTCTCCTTATCTCACAAATAAATCAAAAAAAGCTTTGAAGAAACCCTTTCAGACTTGACCTCACTGCTCATAGGTGCGGCCTCCATTTCTCATGAGGGAGTAGAAGGAAAGCTAAAAAAGCCTTTCGACGTGGAAATGTACTCTGCTTAGCAAAACCCTAAAACAGAGTCTTTTCCTGAAACAGCGCCAGCTGCTACTGCCGCAGAATTATTCTTGTAGGGTGCAGACAAGTCCTGTTATTTTAAAGACAAAAATATTGACTAGTAAGACAGATGCAAGAAGCAGCTCAGCTGGATTCGCTGCGAGATACACCAATAACCGAACCCTGAACTCAGATGTGACTGTGGGCAAATATTCTGTCCTTTCTTGTACTTGTACCGCTCCAGCGAAGGCAAGCCTTACCCAGGAGGGAAGGAGTCATTTGCCTGCAGTTTATTTTTGTTATTGATAAAAGTCCATGAAAAGGCTCAGTCTTTACAGCTGTTCAACCCTTCCCCCTGCTGATTTTAAAAATGATAAAGAACAAAATTCATGAGACGGTTATAATACCACGAGGAACCTCTGCAGGCCATCTGAAGCCTTCCTTCTGACCAGGTCTGCCCTTAAGTACAGTTGCGATTTTTTGTTTTTGTCAAAGGCCGCTAAAGGAATCATTTTGAAGAAGTAAAAAAATATATCCGAGCAAATATTTTGAATTAACAGTTCTCCACATTGCTAGGGTTAGAACAAGACAATCCTTAGTATAAAATATGACAGTGTTCCCCAGCTTGTTCCTAAGTGAGAACAAGAATCCAGAGATACTTGGGAAGACACCACTCAAGTGATATTTTTGTGATACATTTTACAATTAAATATTAATATTGGAATATATGCTTTTGGCAACAGCATAGTTTACCTGGTATTAAAGCACAATGCATCTACCAACGCTTGAGTTTTTAGTCAATCTTATTATGTCTGGTTTTAATTCCTAAAGCCCATGAGGATGGAATCAAGGCTCATGCTAAAATTTCTTCTCTTCTCCTCCCAAATAAAACCAGCAGTTTTCTAGATATACTCAAAGACAGAATAGCCGGAAAACACCGAGGGAAGTTCAGGAATCAAGAAATAAATGAAAATAAAGCCCAAGGCTTTTTTTAGAATAAAAACCTCAAGATTTTAAAGCTATTTTATAGGCACAGGACTGCTAACACTTTACTTGCACAAGGGTTTTGCACAGAGAGAAATATCTGTACGTAAAACAAGTCAAGGCACTGCTGTAATAACATATAGCCAGGAAGCCCGTGACAGAGTGAGAAATGGATTTTTGCTTCTTGTTCTCTGTCCCGACTCATCTGACACTGGAATTGCCAGGTAACATCCATGATATTTAACTGATACCAATCTCTAGCAGAGAAGCAGCATTTTCAGGGGTAGATGTAAAGCCCACATGACATATTTTTTGAAATAAAGCTGTTACTGGGGAAAAAAAAAATAATCTAATCTTAGACTGTCTAAAGCAATGAGCTGAACCAGCAGTTCTTCAGTTCTTGTTCAGGCTTCCCTGTGTCTGAGGCTGTTCTGCTTCAAGACAGAAACAGCTTGATAATGCCAGGGCTGTTCATGTCAGAAGGGACCTTGCATCAGAGACACACCTGCAGTTTGGGACTTCAGCCAGGGTGAAGATTTAGCCCTCCCTTCACCTTGGTCTTGATGTTCCCATGAGGTTACTTCTCCTAACACAGTACAGCTGCTGCTTCTCTTCATTCTTCCAGGCTGATCCGCAGGATGAAAGAGAGAGGGAGAAGGCGGGATGCCGCGCTGGCACCTGGAGTGCCAGTGCTGCGGAAGAGGAGCAGGAGATACTCAAAGGAAACATCAACGCTACTTCTGTGTCCAGATGTGCTCAGAAACATATGCACATCTGTACACTGACATCTATATACCAGCGCAACCATGGGCAAAGCCTTCGACTGATGGCCAGCCCCACGTTCAGCTTGGAAGAGAGCTGGAGATTCAGCGCCTACCACCAAACGGTCACCCTCAAGCAGGCGGGAAAGCCTCCACCCCCTCTCGGGTCTGCAGAACAGCCCTGCCTTGCCTACACAGGTTGCGGAGGGAAGGTGAAGCTGCACTGGTGTCCTGTGGAGCCTGGATGATGCAAACATGTCTGCTCTTCCAGATCATGGATGGCATTTTTCTACCAGTTACTCATTATTTTCAGCACTTCGGGTGAGAGTTCCAAAGGCTTCAAAAGAAAAGCTCAGATTTGGTTCCCATCTGATGGGGGAAAAGAAAAACTCAACCAGTTCAAAACAGCTTTATAGTCTGGGTGTGATTTCACTCCTTTGTTTTAAAAGCTAAGTGAAAGGTTATCAAACTTGTCCTGAACACATCCTAACTACAAATGGGAAGCAAATACGGTATTCTACAGCCAGGCACACCTAGGAATTGGATTTGGTACCTGAAAGCATACCTGTTTAAGAACAAGGCTTCAGAACAACAGCTTAAACATAGCCAGCAGTTACCTTCCTTAATAACAAAGGATAAAATCAGAAATGCAATTTCAGAAAGCCACCAACCCAATCTGACACTAGAAGCATGCAAAGGCCCCAGCTGTTCACATGCAAGTAAAGATGCAGCCTGCAGCTGGATTGCAGCAGGGGAGCATTCTGCTGTTAGCTCCAAGAAAGGGACAGCAAAATGAGTGCTTGCTTTCACAACAGACACCGTGGGATCTGAGCGCTCGCAAGGTTCATTTGTCAAGCTATCGCCTTCATTTAAATCCCTTCAAACTCCTCCCTCAAAAGCAGGAAGCACAGAAAAATCCTGCAGGAGAAACTTCAAGATGTTCATAACTCAGAAGGAAGACGTGGCACAAACTTAACGTTCCCCCCCCCCCCCCCGCCTTATTCCTTCTGCCACTACTGTCAGCCTCTTTTACATCATGTTCAATTTTAGCCTGCAACATCTTCTGGGTAGCTAGCTTGTCTCTTTGAATATTGCTCTGAAGTTTATAGTGCACTTTGGGTATTACACACACAAATAAACCAGTCAAGTCATACAGTAAAAAAGATTTGTTGCTGCTGCAAGAGGAGCACCAGCGTAGACTACATAAACTCTTCAAGAGGAATAACATTCGTGCATCTAACCTGTGTTTTGCATTGCAAGGATGAAAAGAACGTAACCTCCCCTTCCTAAGCCCTAAAATCAGAAACTATTCACACTGGCACCCGCGATGCTGCAGCCCAGGGAGGCTGGAAGAGCCTCAGCAGATGATGCTCATCTACTCCCTCAAGGCACACAGCCGACATTGCAGCTGATTGCCTTTTCCTGTGGGTTGGGCTGCAGCCCACAGAGCAGCGAGTCCCAAACCACAGGTCCCCGCCCCCTAACATAAATTCTAAATTAACAGTGACATCGCACACCACAAACCAGGCAGAAGCTGGATTTGCAAGTTGCAGAGTCCATGGTACATCAGTTCCCTCCTCTTCCTCTTGAAGGAAGAGCCGCAGCACACTCCAGTGAGTCAGTGTGGTCGTTCTCAGCTCCAACTAGTTCAGCCTCTACCTTGGAGGAAGGAATTCTGGACCTCACTCTCCCCAAAATACCAGTGCTGACTGACTGTACCCACAGTCAACATCTCCTGGTCCCACAGAGCTCCTTCTGGGGCACAGGAGCGGAAGGCAGTTACAGAACTTGGTATTCAGGAAGTGGTTTTAGTCCTGGAGCTTGCAAAACCTTCGAAGGTTTTGCTCTAGTAGCAGCAGAGCGTGGTTAATAACTTTGTGTTGTGCTAAACGGGTGAAATCTCAAGATGTTCGAGGGGACTGTAGCCGCTGCTGCACACCATTTTGAAGTCAGCAAGTCTGCACTCTTAGGCAGTCCTGGTTAAGTGGGGAGAGGTCAGGAGGAGCTACCTGATTATCACAAACACTGGAAGAACGTGAGGACAAAAAAAGGGATAGTTAAAACACAGGCCTCCCTAAACTCACCCTGATTTAGCTTACTAGTGAAGTACAAAAAGATACGCTAAACAACCAACCCATCTGAAGACTTTAAAGCCTCACTGACAACCCATTATTTCTCTGTTCAAGAAAAGCTTGAGCAAATTATGGACCTAAGGCCACAACTGTCCAGATAATACCTCAACAATATAAACACCGGTTCGCAGAAATGACCAGATTTCATTTAAGTCATCTGGGGTAGGGGGGAAACGAAGGCACACAGATCAGCATGGTGACAGGGAAAAGATGACAGAACATTATCAAGCCTGTGTATGTACTTCGGGTAGAAGTCCTGCTGAAAATATTCACTGGTTTCTCACTAAAGGATTCAGCTTCCGCAACAACAGCTTATTTCCCTTACCAACAACTCCTTTTTCTCCTGAAATAACTACCCCTCAGTATCCACAGAATGTGGCAGGAGTGAGAACGCCTCGAGAGCATGATGCTTTCCAGAGTTCTTGAAGTTTAACCACAAAGGGCCGTCATTTCAAAACCGGAAGCTGCGCACGTTTGCAGAAGATAGACAGAAATATTTAATTAGCACACCTTCCCCTGAAAGCATTCGCTCAACAACTTGATCTACTGTTCTGAAGAAAACCCACCAAATTCTTCGGGATAGTAAGATAGCCTCCTCTCAAAGAGATGCAGGAAAACTATACTCTTTATGTTACGAAACATAGTATGTTTATGTTAACTTCTGAATATACATATGTGAAAAAAAAAGTAAGTGCTCTCAATTGCAGTAAACCATATTTTGAAATACAGTGAAAGATGCCAAACATATCACTCTGAATACACCCTTTTGCAACCAGAGATACAATTGTCTCCACCTTCCTGTGGAAAAAAATGCCTCTAGGTCTCTAGCTTTCACCTCCCAAATACCACAAAAAGCTGTGACACAAACATCTGACCGCTTAAAACTGAGCTGAAAGCCACTTTACAAACAAGTTCCTTTAAACTACCGAGACTGAGTATCTTATCAGCAGACTTTTACAGTACGCTCTGTTCCACCTGACGTCTCTACCATGCCCAGAGTTACTTTTCTGGCAAAACACCCACCGGGAGGAGCGCGGCTGTACCGCTAGCCGGGCTTTTGTCAGGGCGGCTGGGCTAAGAACCAGCCACGCTGGCAAAAGAATTAAAACAATAATAAAAAAAGGAGCGATTTCACAGCCGGCTGCTGCTGCTTTTGCGGCCGGACGTAGGGCACGGCCTGTCTGCGGGATGTTCCCTCCCTCCCCGGGGGCTCTTCTGCTATTTAGTGCCATTTACAAGGAGGCAGCAGCGGGAGCTCCCCACAGCCCCACGGCTGAGGCGGGGGATCCCCCTCAGCAGCGAGCGGGGGCGGGGGGGGGGGCACACTGAGGCCGGAGCTTAGGGATTGCCACGGCTCGGCCCAGTGCCGGGGCGGTCCGAGGGGAACCGCTGAGACGCGGCCGGGAGTGGGGGGGGAAAGGAGGTGGAGCCCCAGCAGGCCGGTCCCCGGGCGGGCCGTTGCACGGTACCTTGTCGAGCAGACCGTTCCTGCCGCCTTTAGCCGCCATCTTCTCGCCGCCCTCCGCCCCCGCCCTCCCCGCGCGACCTGGTCGTCCCTGATTGGCCGCCCGCGGGGGCCGACGGGAGCAAAGGCCGCGCCCCCCTCCCGCCGCGCTGCACGCTGGGAAGTGTAGTCCGCCCGCCCTCCGCGTCGCCATGGCGACGGTGCGGCGCGGAGGGGAGGCGGCGGCAGTGCGGGGTCCGCTCGGGGAGCGGGGGCAGGACAGCGGCTGGGGCGGCCCTCGGCCCGCGGGGTGAGCGGCGGGGAGCGCTGCCCGACCGGGCCCCCTGGGTCTGGGACCTGGGGAGGGTGAGGGGGAGATGGGTGTGGGGCCCCTCTGGACTGTGGAGGACTGTGAACTCTATGATCGCTGGGCTGTGAGGGGAGGGGGGTGTGGGGGGGGGGATGTGAGGGGGAGAGGGGGTGTCTGTGAGGAGTGGGGGTGTTTGTGGTGTCGTGGGTGGGTGTGCGGGGGTGTATGTTTGTGGGAGGGTGCCCACGGGTGTCTCCGTGGGGTGTGTGTGAGGGTGTTCGTGCGGGGTGTGTGGGGTTATGGGTGTCTGCCAGTGTGGGGAGTGTGGGTGTCTGTGGGGTGTGTGGGTGTCCGTGGGATGTGTGAGGGTGTTCGTGTGGGGGTACATGGATGTGGGTGTCTGCCACTGTGGGGAGCGTGTGTGTGGGGTTTCTGTGGGGTGTGTGAGGGTGCTCATGTGGGGGTACATGGATGTGGGTGTCTGCCAGTGTGGGGAGTGTTTCTGTGGGTGTCCGTGGGGTGTGTGAGGGAGTACATGGTTGTTTGTGTGGGGTGTGCACCGTTGTGGGTTGTTCACCGGTGTGGGGAGTGTGTGTGTGGGTGCCTGTGGGGCATGTGAGCGTGTTCGTGTGGGGGTACATGGATGTGGGCATCTGCCACTGTGGGAAGCATGTGGGGGGGTTTCCGTGGGGTGTGTGAGGATGTTTGTGTGGGGTGTGCATCGTTGTTGGGTGTCTGCCAGTGTGGGGAGTGTTTCTGTGGGTGTCTGTGGGGTGTTTGAAGGGATACGTGCGTGTTTTTGTGGGGTGTGTATCGTTGTGGGTTGTTCACCAGTGTGGGGAGTGTGTGTGCATGGGGCATGTGTGGGTGTTTGTGGGGGGTGTGCATGGGTGTTGGTGTTTTGGGATGTTAAGGGTGTGTGTTTCGGAGGTGTAGCGAGGAGTGTGTGGGGGCGTTTATGTGTTGGATGTGTGCGTGGGGTGTATATGCGTGCGAGTGGGGTGTGTGAGGGTGTTTCTGGGTGTTTTTGTGGGGGTGTGTATCAGTGTGTGATCAGTGTGTGATCATTTCGTAGGTAGCAGGGATGGGTGGGTGTGTGTTGGGTGGATGTAGTTACTGAAGCGTCGCTGTGCGGTGGTGAATCCCGGCTGATGCTGTTGACAAGGTTGCACACAGCTGCCCTCCCACTTATATCGGTGCATGAACACACAGCGTGTGCCTGTTCCCAGGGAGAGTCACCCCAAATACTGGCACTGTGTGTGAATGCCGTAGTCCAGCCGTGCTGTAGCATATCAGAGCGGTGTCTGAGTGTGGAGACACCATCAGATGGCACTGGGAGACCATCTCCTGCTACAGGGGCACAGGGCGAGAGCGATGCATCGCCTCTGAAGTTTATTTCCGAGGTCTGGGGAGCGGTGACTGGTGTAGTTCTTTTCCCAGAGCCTCCACAAGTGACAAGGGAAAGGAGACAGGGGAAGGAGGAATGAGGAGTAAAGCGTAAATCCCGTGAGTCGTCGTCCACCCAGCCCGACTCACGCATGCGCTGGTGTCTGCATTTTGCTGTCTTGAGCTGGAAAATAATGCGTGTACTCCTGTCACCTCATTTACTTCTCCGTTTTAGGAGGTGATGCTCCTCATGTGTCCCTGACAGTGTTCCTTTGCCTCCAGGCTGACACTTCATTTGTGGCTACCCTTGGGAAGAGCTGTTTAAAGCGAAGTAACGTTAGAGCCAATTAAAATTTTAACCCATTTATTCGTTTCCCACTCTCCCCAGGAACACTGCAGTCGAGATGGCTACAACAGGACAGTATAAAACAGGTGATGAAAGCAACTATGGAACTAACTGCTTCCCTGCCAGCAACATTTTACGTGCAAGTAAAGAAGGTGACACTTCTTTGAGCGTTGCTGGCGAAGTCGCCCTGCAGAATAATGTCTTGTCCATAGGGGCAGGTCCACCATCCGCGCTGTTGTTGGGCCAGGTAGAGGGTACATTCAGCTGTGGTTTCCTGTGTCAACATCACAGCTGATAACACAGATAAGAGTTGATAACAGAACTTAAAATGGTGCCCGGAGGGTTTTAACATTGTTTAAAACTTCATTGCAATGAAGAGGGCAGGATGTCTAGGGCCACCCTTTAAATGAGGGCTCCAGCAGCCATCCCCACATGATGGCAGGAGGGAAGCTTCAGACAGTGACGTGGATAGCACAGCATGGTTCTCCAGCAGCTATTCTGAGCTAGAGCTTCTCCTTTTTCTCTGGGCTTTGAGAGTCACATCCGCAAAATGCTTAAAATTGGCAGAAATGTCTTCTAATATAGGAGAAGTGGTTGAGAGCTCTGCCAGGCTGGTCAGGGATCTGGAGCACAGGACCTTCAAGGTGAGCTGAGGGTGCTGAACTTGTTTTTTATCTGGCCAAGAGGAGTCCAAGGGGAGATTGTGCCTTACAGCTACCTGAAGGACAGCTACAAACTCTTAACAGTGGCAGATGGCATAACCAAGCCAAACATTTCACCTTGGGAGGTTTAGGTTGGACGTTAGGAGGTACTTCTTTGCTGGGAGGAGGTGCACCTCTGCGCCAGATTACCCTGGGAGGTGGTGGAATCGCTAGACAAAGCCACAACTGACTGATCTAATGCTGCTGGTGGTCCTGTTTTGCGTGGGAGGTTGGACTAGAGACCTTCAGAAGGCTCTTCCAGCCCATGTTTACATGTCTGCAACCTATGGCTCTATTACCATCTATAAAGTAACACGTTTCTCCTCTTCTGCGGCTCTGGCTGTAGCTTTGATGTTCCTACCTTAAATTTATGGTCATTGAACATTTTATGCTCCAGTATAGAATCATAGAATCGCTGAGGTTGGAAGGGACCTTTAAGATCATCAAGTCCAACCTTTAACCTACCCTGACAAAAACCACTTCTAAACCATGTCCCTAAGTACCACATCTACCCTTTTTTTAAACACCTTCAGGGATGGTGAATCCACCACCTCCCTGGGCAGCCTATTCCAATGTTTAATAACCCTTTCAGTGAAAAAATGTTTCCTAATATCCAATCTAAACCTCCCCTGACATAACTTGAACCCCTTTCCTCTTGTCCATATAGGGGATTTTAAAATGATGGATTTCAGTGTAGGGCTGAAACACCAGGTAGAGTGCAGTCACTTTGAGAAGGGCATGTTTGGAGGGTCACGTGCTCACCATACCATCTCTGCTGCCTTGGTCCATCATCATGCCAGGGTCTGGGCGCTGGATGCTGGCACGCAGAGCTACCCCAAGGGCTTGGACTGAGAAGGGGACCACTGGGAAAACACCACAGCAGAGGAGAAAGCCCCCAGTGTCTGTCTCTGTGGAAGAAAATACTGAAGACCATGTCCTAGACGAGCCATTTTTGGTGAGTGCAGATTTCCCCTGTTATTGCCTAAACTTTCTGATAGCGCTTTGTGGAGCTGGGAAGATCCTGCTGGTAGGCTGCCTCTCCCTCCGCATCTCCATGCCACCTTCTCCCCCTGACCGGGAGTCAGCCGAGGTCTAGTTTTGGGGCTCAGATCCCAGGACACGACATACAGGATTGCTGTAGGACTAACCATTTGTGTGCGTGTGTTTGTTTTTTTCCCCAGATGAAGCACCACCATTTGAAGAACCCCTCTGACCTGTGCTCTGTGAACATAAGCAGCCAAAATCTCATCTCTGTGAGTATCAGAGACTCAAGAAGGACTAGGGAACTGCTTTAAAAGTTGAAAAATTTACCCTATCAGCACATGAATGTCCAGAGATCAGAGAAAACACACGTTAAATGCAGGTATATTCCTTGCACAGGAAGCTTAGCCATCCAGCTGTGGACAGGCTTGTATGATTTGTCCTACAAACTTTTGGATCGTGTCTTCATAATCAAATGAACTTTGTCTTCATCAGGTGTAGCCCCTTCCCCACTTACATCCCCTCGCGCAACGCTGTTCTTTGGGTTCAGGCACGTTTAGCTCAACTACGATAGGAGTTCAACTTCAGCTTGAGAAGTGACTTTTATTTGGGTTCATGACTAACTTGCCATGCAAAGAGAAAATGAGCTGAGATGCTGACAGGTTTTTAGTGGCTTTCTAGGTTTCCCTCCTGGTGCTGTGAAGGACAGAGGTGCTAAATTGTAGGGTGGCTACGTTTGCTGGGTCACATGTAGGTATGAGATATGGCTCAGGAGCCCTGCGACACACGCAGGGGAGCAAGGTCAGCAATGAAGACACAGAGAGGGCTTTGCTTTCAACTGGTCCAGGTCTTCTGGGTGTTGGTCACTGAGGCAGCTGTGCATTAAGCGCATACTCTGCTCTCCATAGTCAGAAAAAGAAATGAAGAACTAATTATGGGAAATGCTATGATTTAGGCATTCTGAGAAAAGGAGAGATCCAGTCATTTCAGATCAGTTTAGGGCTGGAGTGGAATGATTTTTTTTTTTCTCCTGTATTTTTCAGGCTAAAGAAGATGATTTTGAGAAATTCGATTGTGTCGCTTTTATAAATGCTGCTGAGAACCTGCTGACACTAGGTAAAGGATTGCATTACCGAAAAAATAGATACTGCTTTTCAACCCAGGGAAGCTTACGCTTGTCTGAACAAAGGTCTAGAGCTTTACAAAGAGGTTTGGGATACACATAACAGCACTTCTTTGCAGAATTGCTTTCTTCCTGTTACTGAGCTGAAATCCTTGCCCTAATTCCCTTTATATTAATGATAATTGTGTGCCACTGTGGTATCCTTCTCATTATTAGAAAACAAAGCTCTTTACAAAGAAAATCCCTATTTAATATATAGAAGCATGGAATAATGAAGCAACTTGTCCCAAAGGCTCAGAAGGTTAATGGTAGAGCTGGGAGGTGAATCCAAATCCAGCGTCGTGGGCTCAGTTAATTCGAAGAAGAAAAAAGGAAATCCCTTTGTAACTAGTAAAACATATAAGCTAAATGTGCAATCAGTGCCTTCAAGCAATAATCCAATTTGGGATGGGAGCAAATGCATGGAAGCAAACCAGTTGTGGAAGGAGTAGGTTGGTGGGGCTTCATGTTTTGTAGGGACAAACATCTAACTGAGATGGCATTTTCTTTCAGACGTGCCCACTGACAATACTCGTGCTGCTTATTCTGGCTGGTTTTGGTCCATTCCAGACCCAGATAAGTCATGGTTTGTTCTGTTACTGCTGTTCCTCACTTGCTGGAGTGTTTCCTTTTCCACCTTTGCAGAACCGTTTCGGAAGTTTCCAGGACTACGGGAACTGGAACTTTCCTTGAACGGACTAAGAAATCTGAAAATCACCGCTGGAGACTTCCTGCATTTGGAAGTAAGATGAGGGGAATCTGAGACCTTATTCATCTCCTCCCAACCGTCACACTGAAGCCTACGCGTAGTGTTGATGTGTGTCCCTGCAGTGTGAGTTCTCTGAAACTGCAGGGTCATTCTCTCTTCCTGCTTCCTTGTGACTCTGGGATGTCCTTTCTGCTGTCCCTCAAGAACCTTCACATCTTGCTTCCTCCCACAGAGCAATCCCTCACAGATCCCCATTGCTCAGCCCCTTGCCACAGGACTCCTTGTTTCCCCTGTCATGGGCTGCCCCCTTTGCTGTAGGATCCTCTCCCTGCGGTCTCCCAGTCACCTGTGTCATCCCTCACCTCCCTGCTGCTATGTGGTCCTCGGCAGATCCCCATCCTTGTCAGCGCTATGCTCTACCTCTCTGTTTCCCATCCTCCTCCTCTCTAAACAGGTCTCTGCAGTTTCCCCAACTTATGAGCTGCTTTTCTAACACAGCAAAGGAGTCAGTTTGGTTTTTTGCTTTAAAAAAGAGACAAAGTGGATCCTAAGAATAAGCAACTATGCCTGGAACGATGGCTCTAGTTGTCCTCTCCATCCAGCTTGGAGTGTGTGTCTGCTACAGATTGCTCAGGCTCTGGCTTGGCTGTACTGACCTTATCTAGGCTTGCTGTCTTCGAGGAGGTGTCCTTGCCTGGATTTCTCTCTCTCACTGTATGCATGGTTTCTGATTGCAGCTGGATATAAAGTTTTGTCTTAAAAGACTTCTTCCTTCTTGTCTCATTCAAAGAATTGTTGGTGGCTCAGCTGTCAGCTCTGTACGCTCAGATCCTGACCTCCCTCCTGCCTGCAGGCTTTGGGAGGTTCCCAAATCCATGAAGCCCTCCCATGTTTCTCCTGTGCACTGTTGATAACCTGCTCAGGGTTTGACTCAGTGAGCACGTGCCCAGGTGATGGGGAACCAAATTTCCAAGGCTCATGAGGCCAGGGTTGATGCCGTCTGTCCCTGTGTGCCTCTGTGTGAGCTCCCCTGTCACTGCCATCAGCTGTGAAAGGTGGGGAAGGGACCCACCTAAATTACACTTCCTGCCATGCCCCTGTGGATCTCAGCTTCATCCTTGACCAGTGTCTGGGTCTCATTTGCTGACAGCCTGTAGAAATCAGCCCTGGGAAGGCTGATTGGAAATTCATATTAAATTGATTCGGAAAGTGCTTTGAGCTCCTCCCGGGAAAAAGCAGCCTATTGTAATGCCCCAGCAAAGCTATTCCGGTTCACATATCCTAGAAACCCTCATCCTTGCCCCCAGCAGGGTCTGCTCCCTGGCTTTTTCCTGGCCGTCGTCCCGTGAGTCACACGTGTGAGTTGGGGACCAGCCCTGAGCACTTCTGCCAAGGTGCAGAGTCCCACTGCTGTTAAGTGAAGTCCCTGCAAGTCAGAGATGCTCACGGCATCACTCTAGGGTGGGTGGGAGCATGACTGAAAGTCTCCTGTAAATATTTAATATCCGACTGGGGAAAGCCAACAGAGATTGTTCTTTGCTCCAGGGGATTGTTCCTTCTGTTTCCTTCAGGATCTGGATCTCTCCTACAATAACTTGTCCCCCCAAGACATTTGGACGTTGGGAGATTTGTCCCAGCTCAAAGTCCTTCGCTTGACAGCCAACAGGCTTCAGTCCTTGCCTCCGGACCTGGCAGGCTCCTGGGAGTAAGTGCACGCAGCTTTGGTTTGGTGGGGAGCTGCTGGTGTGCCGGTGGGATGCGCTGGGCAGGCAGGGTGATGGAGCGGTGGAGCTGTCAAGGCAGCGGCGAGCAGCGAGTGTGGGCAGCCTGGGATTTATGAGTAGAGCAGCAGAGCTCTTCCCTTGCAAACTGGAAGATCAAATAACCTGATGGTGGGTGCTGGGTGGCAGGAAAGTGTTATCCCAGCTCAGCCCCAGATCACCCAGGGTATCTGCTGTCATCAGCAGCTGGAGAGGAACCTCTTGACTGTGACTCAGCAGCCCCGTCGGGTGGCCAAGCCACGTGAGTAGGATGTTATTTATTCATCATTAATTAGACCTTTCACGTATACCTTAGCCACAGTTGCCATGCCAAGGTATCCGCCGTTTGCCATGGTTGGAGATAAGATGCTGAGCTAAATGGTCGTTTGGACTGATTCAATTTAGCTGCTTTGAGTTAGGATATCAGTTTTCTACTAAAAGAATGAAAACAGCCCCAGCCCAGTCTCCTGGGGGATATATCTTCCCCTGGTGACAGCAAATGGTGTGTTTTTCACCTGTCTTTGCATGAGCATGTTATTAATGAGCCTCTTTGTATCCGCAGCTCTGCTCATTTAAGGTTTCCATCTCTGGAGGTCTTGTCGCTGGATGACAATCGCCTGTCAGACCCGAGCGTCTTTGTGAGCCTGTCTCATCTCTGCAGGTAAGGAAACACCTGGCAGCAGACGGCTCTGGCTTTTAGGGGCTGGCAGCTGCCTCCATCAGCTGTTGCACAGTAGCCAGGCTTAAAATGAAAAACAAAATCTTTGTGATTCACTTGGATACTTCCCTGTTTAGTCTTTCTAGTATTGCAAATGGGACTGAACGGAAGCAAACAGCCTGCTGCAAAGCACAAGCTGGCCAAACCCGGCAGATGGCTGGTAATTCAGCTCCTGCCCTGGGTGTTTGCTGATCTCCAGGTCTGATTTCTGGAATGTCAGTTGCTTTCTCCATTTTCCCTTCTTCAGCCCAGATTCATCCTTTATTTCAGCGCAGCAGCACTAGGAAGGGCTGCGGATCATCTCCTTCTGTTTTAATGTGGGCTTTCTTGTTTCGGCCAGAGAAGTCACTAGGAAAGGGGGCTGTTCACGTGCCCCTCAGCTGGGTTTGGGGACAGTGCAGAGGCCTCCCTCCAGTGCTGCAGACTGGAAGTGGGTATCTGGTCTGGCTTGTTGCCCTGGCTTTGCCAAGACATTCCTGGAGGAAACTGCACGTTGTCCGCATTGTTCATGAGAGAGGAGGGAGAGTGGGTGAGGTTTAGCCACGAGACTGAAGGGCTGCAGTGCAGAGATTTGTGATTCTTCTGCTCTTCCCCAAGCTGTCTTGTGGCCCTGAGCAAGTGCATTGGTGATGTTATACTTCCATGGGAAGATGGAATATTGTTAGGGAATCCCAGTAGGACCGCAGCTCATCAGAGCCCTGGGTGATTTGATGAACTGCCAGGGTGTCTCTTTGTCTGTTAAATTCTCATCAAGAGGCAAACTTAGAGCTAGGTGACCCTTGGGCTGGTGTAGGGGACCAGAGTCATGGGCTTCAGGGGCAACGCTGGGCTGTGCCAAGAACGGAGTCTGCGGTTGGGGTTTGGAGAGGAGGGGGAACAGGACAGGGAGATGCGGGTGTCATGGATGCCTCCGCACTGCTGCTGGGAAGCTCAGCGAGGAGGCAGGTCGAAGGCCAGGTCCCTGCCCTGTGGGTGCCCAGGGCGAACAGATGGCCCTGTGCATACACCGATAGCAATCATGGCATTTCTCATGCATTTCCTCTTCCGATAGCCTGAGGGAGCTGAATCTGGACAGGAACAGGATTTCGTCTGTCCCCTACCTGCACCAAGCAGAGAGAAGGCAATTCTTCCTCCACCCCGCGCTGTACGGTGACAGCTTCAGGGCAGAGTGGTACAAGTCCCTGAGCAGCCTCTGGCAGCAGTCCCGGCTGCCGAAGCAGGAGGACACGGAGGTGCCAGCAGAGCTGGAAGGGAAAAAAGGACAGCTTGGATATGTCATGCTACAGAACAACAGGGATCCAGGCAGGACGGGTGAGCAGCGCCTGCCTCTCCCTGTCCACACTGAAACCATGGGGCTGAGTTATGTCAGGGCGAGGATCTGCTGGATGTTTGCTAGTGAGTGAAGCAGCTTGACAAAATTAAAACAGTGAGGGAGGGATACATAGAACTATTTTAGACATCTCAGCTAACCTGTACAGTCCCTCTGTAATTACTGTGAGCTTACTGGACATGAATCACCCCAAAGCAGACAACTCCCATGGTTCAGACAGAAGTGCCCCATTCTTTCTCCTGGAGTGGGTCCACAGGAGGCCACAAAGATGATCCGAGGGCTGGAGCCCCTCTGCTGTGAGGACAGGCTGAGAGAGTTGGGGGGGTTCAGCCTGCAGAAGAGAAGGCTCCGGGAAGACCTCAGAGCCCCTTCCAGTCCCTCAAGGGGCTCCAGGAAAGCTGGGGAGGGACTCTGGATGAGGGAGGGGAGCCATGGGACGAGGGGGAAGGGGTTTCCACTGCAAGAGGGGAGATTGAGCTGAGATCTGAGGCAGAAATTCTTGGCTGTGAGGGCGGTGAGCCCCTGGCCCAGGTTGCCCAGAGAAGCTGTGGCTGCCCCATCCCTGCAGGGGTTCAAGGCCAGGTTGGCCGGGGCTTTGAGCAAGCTGGTCTGGTGGGAGGTGTCCCTGCCCAGGGCAGGGGATTGGAACTGGATGGTCTTTAAGGTCCCTTCCAACCCAAACCATTCTATGACTTCTCCAGGGTAGCTTGCTCCAAAGCAGACACTGTATGCTGGATGGGAGAAAAACTGGCAAAAATGGGGAAATAATTCAGGTTAGGATGTGCATTACTGTGGATGCTGGACAAGCAGAGGGCAGGAAGGTTGTGTAGAAGGTTGTATAGGTAGCACATGCACAGGTTTGCATTCCTGGGGTAGGTCAGCTCTCCCCTCTGGATGTCCTTACCAAAGCGTGATGCATACACCGTGCTGGGCCACATGGTGGGATGGATCCAGAGACTGCCTGGTGTCTCCTGCGTGGAGTGGGCTGTGATGGCAGCTGCCGGTGAGGCTCCTCCAAGCACTTCTCCTGTCCCCTGGCTCGCTGCAGCAGTCCCTGTTAGGTATTTGTGGAGCAGGCAACGGGGCAACTTCTGATGCTGGCCTGGCAGTAGCAGCATGATGTGGGAAAGGCCTCATGCTCATGGGTGAGATTCCAAACCAAAATCTACCTGCGGGGAGCTCCTGGCTGCCCTGAGGCCAGCAGCAGCGTTTCTGCTGTGCTCAGGGATGTGAACCTCACCTGGAGCGATGGGGCTGCCAGCAAGCTTGCTATGGTGGGACTGATCCTGCCTCACCTTGGGCACGTCTTGCCACAGAGTCAGATCCTGCCTGATGCTAACTTGCTTTTCCATGGTAATTCCAGCCTTGCCGTGGGGCTGGTGCAGTGCTCAGCTTCAGGTGCTACATGTAGAAACCCTCACTTTGCTTGTATTTCATTGCAGGGGTCATTTTTAATTTTGGCTCTCCGGGATGCCCGGTGCCGGTAAGAACCATTGGCTGATCTGTAGTTTGGGGTGTGAGCTCCAAAACTTCCCTTCCCCAAGCCTCTCAGCTGAGTTTCAATAAGCCTGTGGGTACAGCTGGGGCCCTGTGTGCCTGCAAAGGCTTGCAGTGAGTATTGTCTCTTGTCAGGGAGATCAGGAGCAAATTTTCCCATAACCAAGGGATACGGGAGCTTAAACTTGTATCACTTTCAAATAAAAGCTGGGTTGCCATTTGCTCGTGACTGTGTGCCCCTCCCTGCATGGGGAAGCGTGTTCTGCGGCTCAGGTGAGGACTGAAGCTCGGGAGATGGGAGTTTAATCATTCTTAGCCCTGTAATCTTTTCCCCCAGATTTATTTATATGGTTGCTCTTCAGAATCAGGTGTTTGAAGCCAAAGACCCTGGTTTTTATTAGAACTTGAGCAAGGGGCTAAGCTTCAGAGATGCTGAGCCCTTGGAGCGTGTTCTAGTGTAACACACACGTGCGCACACGCTTGCTCCCCAAGAGCACAGCTGCTTCCTCCTGAGCCTGTGCAGGTTTTCAGTGCTGGATGATGGAGTTTGGTGCGTTTGCCATGACTCCCTGCAGGGCTCCCACAGTAACGCAGAAGCCAAAGCAAGCTGCCACAAGACAACCTCCGGAGTGGGTCTGAACCAAAAGCTCTTCGAATTATAGCTGTGTTTGGGCTCAGGAGGGTGGTCTTCTGCCACTGGGTGTGTCTCCTGCCACCGGAGCCTCTGGAGTGGTGTCTCTGTTCACCCTCTTCCTCCTCTCTTTAAGGTTATTCCCAGGGAAGGAGACCCATCTGCCTCTAAGACTCTGCCGGCTCCCTCCGCACTCAGGGACATTTGTGCTCCCTTTCCTGAGCTGAAGCGTCTCAGCCTGGCCTTCAATAAGGTGATTTGGATCCTGTGGCTCCAGTTAAGTGTCAAGATTCAGCTGCTTGAGCCCAGCCTTAGTTCCCTGGGAGACAGCCTTGCTCTTTAGCTGCCACTGCAGAAGGGCACAGTTCTCCCAGGCTCCTGTGTCCATCTGCCAGCCCAGGGGAATGTGTCAGATATCCAGGATCTCTCAGGTGAGACAGGACACCTATTTAGGCAGCTGAATTGCACCCAGCTTGTCTAAACTCCTGCATATTTGGGGATTTCATCAGAGCATATATGAAGGATTGCTTTCCCTCTGGACTGATCCTTTGCTGGAGCTGCCTGGTGGATGGTTGTGTCTCATCGAGGACTTTGCTGTTTTAGTGCCAGGTTATACCTGTCTGCTGAGCCACACGGGGTTCTCAGTGTACCTCAACGGACAAGTAACATGCAACAACATTTAAGCTCCTCTTCCTGGTGCTTTTGGCTCCTACCCAGGCCTTAACTCACGCTGCTTCCCAGCCAGGTGAGCTGGCAGTGCCGAGTCACCTCTGCTCAGCAAGGGGCATCCCCCTGGGACGTGATGCGGTGGCTCTGCTGCTCTTCCCCGAGTGTCGTCACCCTGGTTTAGCTCAGTGCCTTGTTGGTGAGCTGGTTTCTGGCTGTGCTGCCCTGGCCAGGCTGTGGTTTGGACTGCAGGGTGGAGAGACAGGACTTTCTTCCTGCTCAGAGAAGCTGCAGCTGTAGCCCTGGGCTGCAAAAAAGAGTCCTGCCTCTCTACCTTGCGGCTCTTCTCAGCGTTGGGGGCACCAGTCCTCTCACTGCAGCAAGCAGGAGGGAGAGAGGAGCGCTGCCTCTGCCCTCGATACTCGCAGGCAGCAGAGCTGCTGGGCATTGCTGGTTAAGGGATGCCATCTCCCTCCTCTTCCTCCCCGCTGTACGTACCTGCCCAGTGCAAGGGACCCCACGCATCGGAGGAGCATGCTTTGATGGGAGGGTTGGGATGAAACTCTACAGCCTCTGGCATGACATAGTGCTTAGAGCAAACAATTTTATCTTGCAGATCGCGGATGAGACAGCTCTCTTACCCGTGGCTTTCTTCCCGTGCCTGGAGGAGCTGACGTTTCACAATAACCCTCTTACCACCACCCGGAGTGGTACAGTATGAGCCTGGCTCTGCAGGGGGGACTCCTGCTTTGTCCCTCCTTTGCTGTTAGCTCTCTGGGACAGGGACAACGCTGCTTTTTGGTGTTCAGACATTCCTGCCACACTGGCCCTGGCTCCCAGGGAGGTGCTTTAATCATTTCTGCTCTCTATAGAGCAACGCAGATGAGCACTGCTCTTGCAAACGCTGTTAATGCCCTGCTGCTGCTCCTGGCAAGTCCATAACAGCCCATCCGTGACTTGCGGCAGTGCAGTCTCAGGCTAAATTTTGCTCTCCAAATGGTGTTTATCCCACAAAGGGCTTGTCTGAAACTGGTCCAGGTTTCCTCCTGCCAGCAGCTCTCCGAGCAGGGGGGATAAACCCCAAAGGTTCTCCCAAAGGTTTGAAGGTAGCCAGAAGGATGCTGATGAAACGTTGCAATGGTGTTGCTCCCTCCATGAGCTATGTGTGGACTAGTAAATAAACCAGGTCAGGACTGCTCCTCTGGCCTTGGTGGCACGTGGCCCAGTCCCGTGTGTGCCCTTAGGGATAAAGCATCTCCCTACAAAACAGGGTGGCTTCTACTCTGGTGCCTGGGCAGTGCCACGCTCTGAGCTGAGCCTGGCACAGGCCAGAGTGTGCTGCCAGTGAAGGAGCAGGCCATGGGCTCTCCACCAGCGGCCTGCAGCTCTGATGAATCTCTGCTCCTCCAGGGCAGCCGCCTCTGCTGACCCAGCTCCTCCAGCACAATCTGGGGATTAAACTTGTCCGACAGAAGAACGTAGCCGTGGAGAGGTGGCACTTCTCCATCCCTCTCAAAGCCAGCCGGAAGGTAAGGAGGGATGTGCCTCGGGAGTGTGGGGTTTTTCCTGCCTAAGGCAGGGATGAAACCCTTGCTGTGATACGCAGGGCAGGATTACCCAGGAATCGACTTGCTGGGGAGCACAGGAAGAGCTGGTGGGACACATGGATCCCAGTGGGATTGGAAGGATGGAGGAAAGGATAGGAAGAATTGGAAGTATTTTGCTCAGGATGAGGCTGGGGAGTCCAAGCAGGGTTTGTCACTGGGTTTTTGGGTTCAGTCCTGCCCATCGTCCTTGGCTGAGGGATCCTATAGGACTGAAGATGCTGCCAGGGTGTCCCTGGAGCCAGGGCTGTCCTGATGCTCCCTGTCCCACAAGGATCAGTCTCCAGCTGCTGGACCCGACCCCATGCTGACACTTGTGGCAGTGTGCGTGGACGTCCATTGTGTTCCCCTCAGGTCACGTCACATCTCCCCAAAGTCACGAAGTGGCCACTGATGATGGAAGCTCCTGCCAAGACCTTTCTGTGGAAACAGCTCCCAGCTGCAGTGGAGGGTGCGAGAGATGCAGAACCTCCGAGTCCGGCCCAGCCACTGCACTCCATCAGCTCCGCAACCCCAGTGCTGGAGGAAGGGGAAGGCAACTCCAGGCCTCCTCCTGGCTCAGCCAAGGAGGACATTCCATCCTTCTTCATGACGCAGGTGAGGCCGGGCTGTAAGCGTTCAGGACTGCAGGGCTTGACCAGAAATGGTCCATAGATGAATCCTCATTTCCTAAGTGAATGAACTGTGTACACTTGCTGTGGGCACCAGTGGTTATAACCCTCCTTTGGTTGCAAGGGGTTTGAGAAAGGAAGCACTAGCAAGAAGCATAAATGCAACGCTGTGACCAAGAACAAGAACTGGTGGCCTATTTCACAGGGTGGCACAGGGCATGCTGGCTTGGTGGGCAGCCCCAACTGCAGGACCTCTTCAGTCCAGCATCATCCCTGCAGTGCCTGCTGGAAAACTTCCTTCTAGGATTCACCAGGGCAGCTTTTTGACTTGATTTCCCTGAAAATCTTGGTGTTATCAGGGAAAAATCCAGTCTGCGCTGGGATGGGGGTGGCCCCTCTCTCCCTGTGCCTGCTCCTGCCGAGCAGAGAGGGGATGAGGTGGTGGCTGCATGGCTCAGTGCCACCGGGAGAGATCTCTGGCCACAGCAGGACTAGTAAGAAAGGGCTGCTGTGAATTCCTTTATTTTACTGCTTTGAGGTGGAGGATGTGTCCAGACCCCTGCTGAGACCTGTGGCAGAGGGCAGGCTGGAGAAAAGGAGTGAGCAGAGGAGGGAAGGAAGATCCCAGGTGGTTCCAGAGCAATACAAAGGCTACGAGGAGCTGCTCGGTGGAGACAAGGACCTGGATTTTATTGAGCCAGATGGTGAGTGAAGATAGCAGAAGGCTCCTGCTTAGAAAAGCCTTGGCAGGTCGATGAGCACTATGGTCCACTCTGACCAAGAAAGAAGCAGCAAAGGCTTTTGTTGTCCCATTTTTTCTCTGGTTCACAGGGATACAGAAGAATGTGCAGGGCCTGTACTACACCCAGAACCCCTCCCTGGCTTACCAGGATGCCAATTCACGACTGGACAGTGTGCAGAAGCCCTACCTGCCTCAGAAAAAGGTAAAGAGCCAAAGCTCCAAAGGGAGACCGTTTGTATCTGTATCTGGATCAACCCGCGTGTTTGGATGGATGCTGAGAGCTTGAGCATGGGCTCTGCCCCCGTTCCCAATTACGGCACCTCCCTATTCTCTCACCCTCATGGTGTGGTACATGCAGCCCCCACGGGAACCGACCTGCAGGGATGAGGCGGCTGGTAAATGGCCAAGAGCCTTGCTAGCCGCTGGGCAGTGCAGGGGGAACCATTTGTCACCAATGCCCTGGACAAAGCCAGCCCCATCCCAAGGGAGGCAGAGGAAATGACCTCCAAGCTGGATCTGCGGGTGGGTTGTAGTAGAATTACAGTCCCTGGATCCACTGCGCTGCTCTGGGGTCACAAGCTGATGCAGCACTGCTCAATACACCTATAATCCTAAATCAGTGTCAAAACCAGACCAGCTTGGTCCAAAAAAAGAGACGGTGTCACCTACCTTGTGCAGAAGCACAGGCCCATGTTAGTTTGGGGAGGGGGCAGGAAAAGGAGGTGGAGGATCATCAGCCTGGAGGGGTGGCATGCTGCAGCTTCCTGGTCTTTCTTGCAGCATGGGAGGTTGCCCAGCCCTCCGGCCCGAAAGACAAAAGCAGAAGTCCTGGAAGGAATCCTGATGGCCATGAGAAACACCTCGACCATCACTGAAGTACCCTTGGGTATGTTCCTGCATTCCCAATCTCTCCTGTTGACGGCACCACAGAGGCAGGGGCAGGATCTGAATGTAAAGGTGCCCTTGAGCTGGTGGGGCCCCGGGATATGGCTGAGTTGGGAATGGAGGGTTCCTTCCATTGTAGCAGCCTCCCCTCATGTCCCTGTGAGAGGACAAGGGCTTCACCTGCTGAATGCCCTCATCCCACCATGAGGCTGGACCCCGATGCTCTGGCTACTGGTTAACAGAGGGGTAAATGCAACATGGACACTGTTGGGGTCCCTTGGATCCACAGCTGGATTTACCCCACCCCAAACCCAGCTGGTGGGAGAACAGCCTTGGGGTAAAAGTGGTTTTACCCCTGAGATGAAGCAGGACTTGGGTCTCAAGCAGGACCTGGCTACTCCCCGGTGCTTTTCCTTTTCCCCGCACTGACCAGGGAAGAGAGGCAAGAAATTAAGGCACTTTCTGCCACCTACAGTAAGAGCCACTGCCCAGGCTTGAACCCAGCACATCTGTCTTCACTCTTGAGTTACTCAGGACCACCGGCGCCTTTGCTTTCGGGGCTCCCGTGTTTCATGTGGGCACCAGGACAGAGCAGGATCCCAGCAGCCACCTTTGTGCCCCTGCCATGGTGATGTGCCCCGTGCTGTAGGGACGGGAGAGAACTGGGGCTGCTGGTGGGCAAAGGCACGGGAGGGAAGATCAAATATTGCAGCCAAGGAGCCGTCCCATCGCTCTTGCTCACACCCTTGGCTTTTCCAGTGTCTGTTTTGCAAAAGAGGAAATCCAACCCCAGGGCATACCGGGAGGCACAGAGGCTGATGGAGGAATTCCAGGAGGTGTTCAAGATCCTCCCCACAACCGTAGGCGAGGAGATGGCCAAGCTGTCGGATGAGGCGTGGGTGGTAAAAGCTCTTCTCGCGGAGGCAACATCTGAGCAGGGGAGCCCCGAACAGCTACAGCTGCCAGAGAGCGGCCAAGAAGGTGCCCACAGTTTAGTCCACAATACAGCCAGGATTGAATAAAGCATGCCACACCCCCGTCCTCTTGGATAAAATGTATGTTATTTTGTAACTTGTTTGGAGCCATTTTTGCCCTCCTGAGGTTGGAAAATTGAGCGCGGTGACAAGATTCATCTCAGGCTTTCAGGCGACTTCCAGCTTGAAAGCACCGATACTGCCACAACGCTGCCGTGACAGCACACAAAAACCATGTCTGCCCGCTGTTGCGCTCTGCAGTTCCTGGAAAATAAGGTGTGTGCTCAGCCATCCCTGCGCAAAAAATCACTTGTAAGAAAAACTGCTGCACCCTTGGGGCACTGCAGGGAGGTTTTGGCCAGCAATGAACAGGGTGGCTCGTGACCGGGTTCTGCCCACGCTGACGGACGGGTTGTACAAGGAGGGCTTGTGGGTGAGCAGCAACACCCCTGCCATCGTGGCAAGCTAATATGAGCTCCCCGGTCCTCTCAGCTCTCACCCGCCATCCCAGCATCGGTCTGTCCCACAGCCAAGCCCTGGGGAAAATCCATCTCGCGCTGGGGCAGCGCTGCCAGCGCTGCTCTTGGCAAATCTCAGCACAGAGCCCCATCCTGACGCAGGTACGTGCCCAACCAGCCGGACCCGACTGCTCAGGATGCCAAGCTGGGCACAAAATAGTTATTAAAAACCCAAATCCATCCCTCGGTCTGGCACCCATAAAAAAAGGTGTGTCAGTGCAACCGGAGGGGTTGGGACAAGCGATGGGGAGCGATGGAGGATGCTCGCTCCCCACTGGCTGCTTAGCTACATGAAAAATATGTCATTATACTCACCTTCACCATTTTTTTTTCCCCTGCAAAAGATTAATCAACCACCTCATTCAGCCAGGGGCAACTGTAACCCGTTCGGGAGAGGCAGCAGTAGGATCCCGCTTGTTTCCGAGCGCAGCAACTTGAGCAGAAACAGGTAGTTTCACTGTCAGAACCTGGTTTTATTCTGTTTTAACCTCGACCTTTGTCCTGCAGTTAAAGTCCTTGTCGCTGTTAAAATGTACAAGCTATTTGTACACAGTTGGCATATTTCTGGTTTGTGACAATTTTTTCACAAGCAGGATTTACTCTGTTCCAAATAACAGAAGCCACAACATGACAGACGCCTGCATGTCATTTTACCCACACATTTTACACATGCAAGTCAACGGTCCTTCAGTAACTTCCATCGCTTTTTAAAACATTCAGATGAAGCCACGGTGGTTCAGCTGAGACCCCAAAATGACCGTGAAGTCTTTTACCACCCCGGTGCTCCGCTGGCGAGCTGAGGAGAACACGAAAGCACAACGATTTAAAGCATTATTGGGGGAAAAAAAGTGTAGCAACATCTAGATTTGTTTTAAACAGTTTGACAGTAAACACCAAGGAAACCAGGCATACGCAAACCCCCTTTGTAACCAGCTGAAGGTTTTTCTGTTTGCATAGTGAAGAGCTAATTCTAGAGCTGATGCTTCGCGGTGTTTTACAGACACGGGGAAGAGAAAGGTTTGTGTCCGATGCATGCGACACGTGGGGATCATCCCAGCTTCCGCGCTGTAGCTCAAACCAGCGTCACGTCCCAGTTCCACCCAGCTGCCATCCACGGGGACATCCCACGGGTCTCCATCATGGTGCCACGCGAGACCATCGCGTCCAACAGTCATGAGTTTTCGTCTCTTGTCCCCTAATGGGCGAGAAGGGCCAGGTTTTTGTCAAATTCATCCCCCCTCACACGGGACAAGCTCCTAGTCAACCTCTCGCCGGACAACTGGGAGACGGCACAGGGCTGTTGGAGGGTCCAGGCGGAGCCCTGGGGTCTGTCCTCGGAGCATTGCTAAAGGCTTGTTTTTAAAATCAGTGATAGTCTTTAAGGCTTCAACCTCCCCCTCCGCTTTCATTGAGAAAATACAAAGAAGCACTTGTTCAAGCTACACTTCATGACTACTGTGCACCGCATGTACAAGAGCATTTGAAGAAAAATACTGACAATATAGAACAACATTATACAATCATCTCGCATGATCCCTTCTTTTGGCACTTTTCCTTCATTTATCTGATCTCACGGACTCCAAACACGGACCTTTCCGTACGGCTTTTCCCAGGCAGAGAGCTCCGGAGGGTCAGAAAGCAACTTTCCAGAGTCGGTGGCATCTTTGGCAGATACGGTCCTTCTGTCGTCAAACCAACCCCAGCCCCTCCAGCGCTACCGGCAGTGCATTCTCTTGACCTGGTTTTTTTTCCTCGCAAGAGAAGACAGCTTCACATTTTTGGGAGGATGCTTGCACGCCCGCGCTGTCCCCCGGCCGGCAAGGACTGCCTTCATCCCAGAGAGAAGGTGGCTGCAGAAAGGAGGAGGGTTAAAAATGACTTTCAGGTAAGCGTAAATAAATACTTGGTTTCATCCTAGAGCCTCTGCAGATCTTGTGCTGCATCCACACCGTTCAGCAAGAGGTATTTTACTCCTCAGCTGGTATCATTTGTGGCGAAGGTAGCGTCATACCTGATCTTTAAAGGGTAGAGGCTGGGGATTCCTGCTCTTTTAAGTGGAATTATATACAATTATTTTTTTGTGTGTGTGTGCAAGCTTACACAAACTTACAGAGTGTTAAATTAATAAAAACATTCATCCTAGCTTCACGTCGCCTCAAGTCTCGAACCCGACGCAGCCTGGGGTGGATTTTAGCCGAGGGCAGTCGTGCTCTCGCTAGCTCAGGAAGAAGGTGGGAGGGTCTAGGTGGGCCGGCTGGAAAACTACGTGTGTTTTCCCCAGTCCTTAAGCAAGGAGACGGAGAAGCAAATGTAGAAACGCAGCCAGCAGCTTCATCGGACCTCACGAGAAAAGATCCATCCCCCCGTGATTATTTACTGAAAGCTGCTGCCACCGCAACCCTGCCACGACACGATTGCGACGCCACCTCCAAAGGTCTCCTTCAATGCAGATGCAACGGACCGTGCGTGACCGAGCAGCGCTGCCAGGATGGGGACTCCCTGTTTCGGACGGGAGCCGGCTGCCCAGTGAAGGCGAGGTTTGGCAAGCTGGGGGTGCGAGGGGTCCCATTAAGCTTTTTTTGGCTGGGGACAAGCTCCAGCTCAGGCATTGCCTCCTGCGCTTCCGCCCAGCTCGGATTTAGAAAGAGGAAATTAACACACAAACCCCTAAATTTATGTCATCTTTTAAAAAGAAGATATTTAAGACACTGGCCTGGTGCATTGGACTGTGAAATCTATTTGAAGAGGGGGGAAAAAAAAGATACATTCAGTACGTAAATCTAGTTTTTTGTGGTGTAGGCTTGCTTGGAGAGCGCCTGGCAGCCCAAGCCTGGATGAAACCCGCACAAGCGTCGCGATAAAGGAGGAAACTTTAGGGAAGTCTGATTTGGGCTGAACGGATCAACCGCAGGGAAGGGGCGGGGAGAAGGGGTCCTGTAAAAAATAATTATAAATCTAAATGCACTTGGAAAGTGCACACTTCAACTCAAAATGTCGTGAAAAAAATGACATGAATTCGGAGTAAAAGCTGTTGGGTTTCCCTCCTGAGCTTATTTCACTGTAAGGGGCGAATCCAGGCCATCGCTACTTCTCTCTGCGCCGCTCTTCTAGGTCCGGCCAAGGCTCTAATTACTTAATTTCCTTCCAATTCACAGCTGGGTACGGGAGCAGGATTTGGTCTGGGGCAAAAAGTGCCTGCTTCGATCAGCACCTAACGAGGCCGCGGCGTGCGAGAGGGCACAGAAAGCCATCGCCCACGAGCCGCAGCGGGTAGGCAGAGCAGGCCAGGTCTACCCGGCCCTAGGTATGACTTGAAACATCCAGTAGTTGGTGTGTTAAGGAGATACAGAGATAGATAGATATATATTACGGAATCATTGCTATAAGTTTTCTCAAAACGAAAGTGTCAATCTGTTGAAATATAGTATTTAAAATATATAAATTTTATCCATTAAAATATAAGATTTCTTTTTTTTTTTTTTTAAAAAAAATCCAGTTCCATTAGGAAAAAGCGCCAGGGTCCTTGCAGTTACGCAAGTATGCCAGGAGAGAAAAAGAAAACCAGTTCCTGTTCTTTTTTTTTTTTTAACCATTTAAGATGGAGGGAGAAAATTCAACCATGTTTTAGGTAGAGGAATTTGGACAACGACCGTTCTCTTAGATCAGTTCCATCTGTTTAAATCCATCAGCTGTCCTCCCTTCACGCCACGGGTCACGTTAAGTTTGCCCCAGCACCGTGCTTCAGTTGTGTCTTGAAAATACCACTCATTACCTGGCACACAGGTCGGTATGATCGTTAACGCCGCAGCCTCCGCCCTGGACGACGGTCCCTGCGGGCACCGAGGGTCCCCAGTGAATACTCTGCAAGGCAGCTTTCAAGTATCGAGTTGAGCTGATCCTTTTTGAGCCCAAATACTGGAAATAATCAACGAAATTATTGTGCTGGTAATGGATGATGGGGAAGAGCGTTAGAAACACGAAGAGCCCAGAGGCTGGGCTGCCACTGAAGGCCACATCTGGGCAGACACCACATGCTCCACCAAGCCCAGGCTCCGAGCTAGCTCTGGTTCAGGCTACCGTGCCCGACTTCATGCCTTTAAGTAGAAATTTTTAGTGCATTGCTCGCCTGAGCTTTCTTGGTGGTTTGGATCTGAAGACAGCCAGCTCGGAGCAGGGGCAGGGCGGGCTTGCATCACCCTGAGCACCCACATCCATGTGCCCGCGGGCCGGGAGGGCTGGGCTCCTGTCCCACCTCTCCCACCAACCCATTGCGTGCCTGGGAAAGGACGGCGATGCGTCAGACACCTCGGGATGCCTCCTCAGGCCGCTCTCAGACATGTAAGGACAGGTCTTAGGTGTGCTGAGAGATCTCTCAACTGAGCAAGAACCTGCAGGGTACGTATCAGCAGGGAGAACCTTCTTCCCGAAATCACCCGGCCAGGGTTTCCTTTCTAGATTTCAGCATTAGTGGGAAGAACGTGAAATTCTCTTGCTCTGGAAGAGGCAGGGACTGGGAGAAAAGCTGCAGTTGCTCCCTGGGTCACAGCGCCCAGAGCACGGCTCCCAGCTGCTCTACCCGAGCTCTCTCTGTGTCACTAACCCGAACGTGCAAGATGCTATAAGGCTTTTCAGTAAAATCCTTATTTTACATCTTTCTTCATTGCATGTGGCCTTCTACTTAAAGAAAATAACCTGTGGCCTGTACGGCCGGTGCAGACAGTGAGATACATTCATTTTTAAGTGCTACGGGTGGATCTATTTGGTACTTCCTAGCAGAAATACGGATCAGCTTCCCTCCCCAACAGCCCTCAAGTCAGGTCATTCGAACACGCTGACATCGGTGACGATCTGACCACCACAGCCAGCTGCAGCGTAAGGAAGAAAACGGGGCAGGCAGAGAGGAGAAGACTCTTTCTAGGACAGAAAAACCTACTTTCCATGAGTAGAGCTCTGATTTCTCTTGGCATATTGAAGCTGCAAGGCAAGGAACAGATGAGGTCCTTATTGCGTACCCCACATACTGCTCAGACAACCCTCCCAGCTGGGGAACCCAAATGTCACCGACTGCATGTAGAGGCGTTGCAGTGTATTCACGGGGATGAAGGACACGTCTTTCAGACCAACGGACCAGAAAGCTGGAGGATTTTTTTCTCTCTTTTTTTTTTTGTTTTTTTTTGTTAATCTGGAAGGACTCTGGCTTCTCTCTGAACTGGACCTACAAATGTCTTACCACCAAAACGAAAAAAAAAAACCAATTGTTGTGGGTGGAAGTATGACAAAAAATAGTTTTCCTATAAGATAATCTGATAAACCTCATCGTCCTCTAGAAAGGCAACATTGTCCACCAGTGCTACTTAGCACCCAGAGTGCTCTTCGACCGCAGCAGATACCGATCGACTCTGACTTTCCGCCTATCCACTGTCCTATTCTCGCTGTCGAAAATCCGCTGCAGATGCAGGGCCAACCTCCTGTCCTCCTCCTCTTGCTGGAGCTTCTGCTCCATCTCCCGTACCAAACGATCCTCCGGAGGCAAGCCCACCTCCCCTGCCGCGTGCCTCAGTCTTTTGACGGAGCCGTTGTGCTCCAAGTGCTTTGTTTTGCAGCGTCTCTTCCGGCCCCGTCTCAGCGACGGGGGCTGTTCCCCGATGATGTTCTCGACGGAATTGCAGGTGCTGTTCTGGACGTTGATCAATTCGCTGTTATTCAGGTATTTCAGCTGCTTTTTTCCTGACGTCTTGACGGGGACTCCTAGCGTGCTGTTGTCAGGCAGCGATGCGCTGACGCCCATGAGTCTTCTGCTCAGCATTTTTGGGCCAAGACTAAGACAGGATTTGTCCATGAACGCGTTCACTTTCAGGTCAGGGACTTCAGACACTCGTGTGTTTAGGGAGGTTACATTTGCTTTCACATCTGGTTCAGCAGCGCTGTCGTCTGTTAAGGCCTGTGAATCTCTGTTTTTCTCACTCCCTCTTGCTGGCTTCGTTTCACTGATGGAAGGAAAGAAATCCAGCTCGGGGCGAGGGTCTCCTGTTGTGTCAGGTGGAAGGTGATCATCCTGCACTTGTGGCTGCTCTTTAGTGCAGCTGCTGGAGTTGGTGATGTCGGGAACAATAACGTCTTCCCCAGGCTCCGAAGCCAAGGATGTAAGGGTTGCTTTAGAGAGAGTCTTTTTGATCTGGCGCTCCTGAAATATCTGCTCCCATTTTTTCAGGATTCTAGGACTGGCCTCATAGGTGGTCGGCTTCTGCAGGCTCCGGTTGAGGTTTCTCGGGGTGGACTTGATAATGAGAGGGCTCAGGACTCTGCCGTCAGGAAGCCTCTTTGGGGGAGTACATGGGGAGCAGACGATAGGCTTAAAGTGGTTGAGCTCTTCCGAGATGCTGTCATTGCTCTCGGGGCTGATGGATCGCTCTGGCTTGTGCAGGGCCGAGAGGGACGAAACGGGGTTGAGAACCAGGCGTTTCTCTGCCGTCAGGTCTGGGGCCGAGAGGCAGCGGTTGTTCTGGGTGGACGACAAAACTCCAACCAGCGGTGTTGACGTGCTGGTGACGGGTGGCACCTGCAAGGCAAGGCACCACAGCTCAGAAAGTTTGTCGTTTGTCATTGAGAAGAACATGGGCAAGCATGCACGGGGGAGAACAGGAGAACATGTGGCTACCACGCTGTGCTCCTGCAGCAGACCAGCTGGAATGCTCTCTGGAACGGCCATGGCAGCCTCTGCTGGTCACGGCACATTTCATGGCCAATATATAACATAAGCAGAGGACACCAGAGTCCAACACGATCTGGGTCTCAAATTTATTTCAGAGTTGTTCTTGCCACAGGTGGCAACCACTCCCATGGCAAAATGCTTGAAGCAAGGCAAGACAAGGAGAAGCCCAGAAGCACTGCACCACCACGGCTGAAAGAAGCCATGTTTTTCAAGGGAAACGAGCTCCAAAGGGTTTTTTGCTTCCTACTAAGCTGTAGGAGAGAAAGAATAAATACTTGGCCCAGGCTTGACACACTGCGCTGCAAAACGTCATGAGAAAAGGTGCGTATGTCCCTGAGGTGAGAGGGAGATACTACAGAAAAGGAAAAAAAAACCCAAAGTCTGGGAAACCTGTGTGTTGGCACAAAGCCTCCCTCCTTGATGAGTGGTCCTAGACCACACCGTGGCCACCACAGCGGCCACTGCTTGAGACAGATTCTAGCAGAGCTTAAGAGCAACATTTCTCGTCATCTCCAAGACCATCCCCTAATGCTGCTACATCTGGAATGCAACAGAATCCAGCTACAAATAAATCAGGAACAAAAGCTGCACATACACAATTGCAAATGGTATTAATCTTCTCTAAGATGAAATTATTTTATCCAGCAGCTAGTTTGAAACAGTGATAACCTTTCCCTGCTTATCTGGGGTCAAAACAAATTTGTGGAACACCCTGGTGGTGTAAGTCTTAATTGGCCACGTCCATAAATGATCTATTTAAAAAAACCCCAAGTCCTGAGGAGGCAGGTCAGTTACAGACCCTCACTTTGAGCTCAGTCCAGTCCTGTCAGCTTAGATGGGAACTGGACCGGGTTTTAAATACAGACTCTCTGACCATGCTCCATGCCCATAACTTCAGAGATGTCACACTAGGTGATCACTGGGGTCAACTTCTTGTGCCCAATGGGGATTTTACCACTTTCCAAGCAATTTGCACCAACCAAACTGACCTTCCAAAGGATCGCAGAGGCTTTTGTACCTTTTGGGATCTCTGGAATTGAACCCTCCTCCCCTTCTCCATCTGGGATGAAACAGTCCAAGAAGGAGGGGCATCAGCGGAAGGAGGTGAGATGTCCTACCAAGCGGCCCCAGCGGAGCAGCGCTGGAGCTGTTCCAGGCTGAGAACTCACAGCTCTTGTGATTTAAGCTGTTGATTAAATCATGAGATCCTGCTGAACCAGGATCCCATGGGCCAGAGAGGCACGTCGGAAAGGAGGCAGAGGACGGCCCCGGAGACAGAGATGAGTACAAGAGCAAGAGTGCAAAACTGGCTTCTGCTGGCAGGGCCAGAGGGATCAGTGGTGCTGCCAGACATGGTGCAAGGAAAGGCGTTTGCAAAGGTCATCTCCAATGAGTGGAAGATACCCATCGATTACTGCTGGAAGAGCCTGAAAAAACCCCGGCTCAGATTTTCAGCGGTGCTTCGTGATCACCGCTCGTTTTGAAGCACTGAGGTGCACTGTAACAAGATACGGTTAATTCACTTGGTCTGCTGGATGCGAGGGGAAGCGAGAGCAGGCCAGCTCTTCCCAAAGCGTGGAAGTGCAAAAGAAAGTATCCTAACATCAGGAAAGCAAGGAGTTTTTCTCCGTTTAAACACCTTGGGAAAGAACAGGAGAGAAAGGGGGAGGAAGAGAGGATTTTTTTCTAAACTTCTACAAGATTTTTCATTAAATGGCTGGGAATTCAGCCTTGAAAAGAAAATTAATTACAAAACAAAAACATGATGAGTACCCTTCCAACTTCCAATTATCCTCCAATGCTAACAAACAACTCTGCAAGCTGTCTACTTTTCTGCTTAGTAATTCCTAACCTAGCAGGTTTTTAGTGTGAGCTGCAAGGAAGCGATTGGCCCCATGGCGATAACACAGCACTGGCAGTGCCACAAACACGGTATTTTATGTCTCCGGATTCCCGCGCTGTGTAACCTCAGATAAGAACACTTACACATACAAACCCTACGTTTCAGAGGCAGCCGGTACCTTTGTTTTGTTGGCCGGGGCTGATCTCTGCCTGCTCTTTGATCTCTCCTGAATGGTGTCGTTGCAGCTCCGACTCCTTTCCACCTTGGCTGTTAGGTTCCTGAAAAGCAGATGGGTGAAAAGAGGAGATTGTTCATGACCTTCAGAACAACCGGCCCGACAGCATCAGCCCTGGCAGCGCCCGGCTCCAAGAGATGCCTCCTACGCCCTCAGGGTAAAGGGATCCAGGAATCTTGGATGTGCCGCGGAGCCCCGGTCTGCGTTCAAGGGCTCCACACTAAACACACCGACACCTCCACCTACGGCTTATAATTAATTGAGGTCAGAGCAAACGATGCCGCTATGGAAACCCTCTGGGCTTCTCATGTGAAAATACATTGAGTTACTCAGCCGCTTCCACTGAATCATGCAACAGCTTTCCGCGATAAGCTGTTTGGGGCTGGTGCTATCTCTTAACATCTGTGCTGGAGAAGCGCTCTTGAGTTCAGCGCACAGAATTTTGTACCTCAACGATTTCTCTCATTTAAATTCGACAGGCAATGATTCTTCTGCTTCATGGGACGAACACTAACTTTGTTAACCCCTAGGATTTTATAACAGGTAGGAGGTAACCAGACAGACGCTACATTCTACCAATTAGTCTGTTCTAAATTTCCAGGAAAAAAATTACTTATTTTGGATTGGAACAATCATTTTAATTAAAGCATCTTAGGCATGTTTAGAACATCTGTAATGGACATTAATTGGCTCGAATAAAGTCTCAGCATCTTACCCTGAAAGGAAAGCAAAGGAGTAGGCACTGGTCTTGGAAACAAAAGCCGACCGATGCGTTTGCTTGCCCTGGAATGGTTCTTCATTCTCTGAATCCGAGAGACGTTCAGGAAACTGAAGTCAATCAAGGAAGAGTTAGCTGACATATACAACAAAAAGAATCACTTGGAAAATAAAGCTCGCTCTTGCAAAGATATTAAAGATTGCAAAACCCCTGTTCTGATTCCACCTAGATGACATAACCCAAGAATGCAACCTGCCAGCAGACACACATGCTCGTGCAGCTCTCTTCACTGGAGCTCTAACAGCATAAATAATGCAAAAATAAGCACACAGCTCCTATATGTAGCTGTCAGTCACCGAAGAAAGTTAATTTAATCATCGAGGAAATGTGAGAAAATCCTACAAGAAAGGTACTGCGAGACGTTACTCAGTACCCACATACCAGCCTATCAGTTTTTACTTCTAAAGAGCATTTCCTGCAGAGTATCACAACCAAAGTGAGAGCCAAAACTCAGCACGAGGGATCTGTTGGACTACAGTATCGCACACCTACACCATAGAAGACTCATGGAGAAACGTTCGTGGAAATGCACATCTGCCTGAAGCCCAAGGACACACAAAGCAGAGCGGTTGCCTCTACAGGCTTAACTGATATGTCTGGAAGAGCTGCGGCTTCAGTCACGAGTACGGTGGGTAAAAAGGGGGATAGAAACCTCTAGAAGAACAGCCGTAATCATAACAAACCTTAGAAGACGGTTCTCACTAACATGGATCTTTATAATCTGTTAGCTCATAGCCTTCAAGGGCTACAATGAAGTCAATCCAATAATCCTGGGAAGCTCCCTGTGTCAAAGGATGAAAGCTCCCAGCTTCAGCGGGCAGGAACAGGAGATACTCAGCTAGTCAAGGTCTTAAAAAACCTAGTTCTTGTTCCAGGACTGAGTCTTAGCAGCATTTCACCTACCAGTCAGTGTCTATGACGTGGATAAGAAAGAGAAGCACACGCTTACTTACACACTCTTGGTTCACTTTAAACACTAAAGATTCATCTTTTTTCTGCTGTTCTTCCATTTTTCTTTTGCCTACGTCCATGTCATCGAGAACGAACTTGTGAATCAGATCCTCCGAAGCTTTTTCTTCTTGCAGTTTTTCTTCTCTCAGCTGGAAATAACGACAAAAGAGACAGCGGATTTGAAATGCCTTAAGTCCTACACCTGGTTGCCAACAAGTGATTTAATTTTGTGTCTTCGTTTCTCTACCCTCGAGTAGAGCCGCTGCCTCGCTCACTAACGATAACGTGAAGATCGGTTTGTTTCTACAATGCTTTGACGTGCACTCTACACAAATACCACGGATATTTTCTTTGCAAAAAGGTCCAGGGTTTGACAAAGACTTCTCTGCCACACCGATTTGTAAAAGAGAGAGACAAAAGCTTTTGCCTACTTGGAGATAATCATACTACAAATAAAGATGGGCAAAACAGTAGTTGCATGCAAGCTACGACATTTCAATTTTAGTCTTCAAATGGCCTGCAACACAGCACACTCAATTTGGCAGACATATAGACAGCATCACCCAAATTAAAAGTGGTTAGATACAGCAGTTCCCATGTTGAAACCCACGCGCTACATGAAATCCTATTGTTTCATTGACGCGTTGGGATGGAGAAGATCCAGAGAGATGAGCTAACTCTCTGATGGCCAACTGGAGGACCAAAGCTTGAAGTCAGTTTATCAGCTGAAGTGCAAATGGGGATGAGAAGTGCAAGCGAATGCCAGGATCTAGGATGGACATGAGGTACGTGGATCCATGGGACCGAACTGACATTTACCTCCTGACTTCCTACTCTGCCCCATAGTCAACCCCTTATTGAAATTCCCTTGCTTTTTTAATATGATCCTGCAATTTAAGAAGTCTGATCCGAAGAAGGCACCGAGTACCTTCAGCCTTTTTGGTATCACCTCCTATGAGGGAAACTTCCCCTATATTTCCTTTTGTTTTTCTCTAATTCCAATGCATTCTTAGATGTTTTTGTTATGGTTTGAAGAACCCACAACAATTTATTGTTGTTTAGACAATTATTCTCTCGCCTGATGACCCCTTGCCAGGGGAATCGGGAAAAAGCATGGAAACCTGAGGGCTGAAATATAAACAGTTTTTATAGAATAATACTAAATAATTAATAACACTAAAGAACCAATATTGATCCTAATACCAATATAAAATACACAAGGCTTATACTCAGCCCATTCCATCAGCAGGAAGCCGTGCACTTCCAGCAGGGACAGCCAATGGGGGACACTGTGAGCGCTGCGGCTTCGGGAGGAAGGGAAGGGCTCAGGGCTCCGGCACACTGGGGCAAGGAGTTCTTGGGATCACAGCCATCATAGAAGAGGAAAAACTCCTCGACAAACTCTCTAATTTGTATTGAACGTGATGTTTGTGGTATGAAATAATCCTGCTGGCAGCCTGGGACAAGTGCCGGGTCTCGCTCCTCCTCATCCCTGCACCTGGTGAGCCCAAAAATACTGAGACCTTGAAACCCGCACACCAGAGCCAGCTATAAAGTAAATATTTTCACAAGTTCAGACACTAGAGTCTTCTAAAAATGCGGTTTTCCCAAGCACTAGAAGAGACCTTACTGAAAAGTAAAATTACTGAAAGAGAAATTAATCCCACGTTGCTCAAACCAGGACAGTCTTCTTGCTACTTTTTACCACCCTGGCAATTCAAAAAGGCGACGATGCAACATTATTTTATCCCCACGTGCTGTGCTACCGCATTTCACAAACCCAAAGGCTGCACAAGAAATCCGCCCGAACCGCCAGGGCAGCCCCAAGCTGCACCCTGCACCTTTTTCTGCACTTCCCAGCCCTTTTCTGCCCTTTTTCGCTGTGCCTTCTAAAGCGTGCTTCTTGCATTAGCTGCCAGTCCTCCTGGCATATACGCCTTTGTCTTCCCAGATCCCCCACCCACTCTTGAGCCTCCCGAAGTCCAGTAATAAGGAAAGTGGGTAATAAGGAAAGTGGATTTCAGAGAAGTGCAGTTCCCTTCCTTCCCTCCCTCCAAAAAAGCACGATCCATCACTTCGTCATCCCTTTTAACCAACCAAGGTCAATCTTTAGCGTCCACAAGCTCCTCCTGGCCAGGCTCTGCCTGCAGAGATTTCTTTCTTCTTGAACCAAAGGATTATCCACAGGACAATCCATGACTCCGACGGGCTGCCCGTCCTCCTGTCCTGCTGCATTATTTCTGTCCCCCTGTACTGGGCACTGGTGAGGCCCCACCTCGAGTGCTGTGTCCAGTTTTGGGCCCCTCACCACACAAAAAGCCATTGAGGTGCTGGAGCGTGTCCAGAGAAGGGCACCGGAGCTGGTGAGGGGTCTGGAGCACAAGTCTTGTGAGGAGCGGCTGAGGGAGCTGGGGGTGTTCAGCCTGGAGAAAAGGAGGCTGAGGGGAGACCTTCTCACTCTCTACAACTCCCTGAAAGGAGGGGGTAGCCGGGGGGGGTCGGGCTCTTCTCCCAAGGAACAGGCGATGGGACAAGAGGAAACGGCCTCAAGTTGCCCCAGGGGAGGTTTAGGATGGATATTAGGAGAAATTTCTTCCCCGAAAGGGTTGTCAAGCATTGGAAGAGGCTGCCCAGGGCAGTGGTGGAGTCGCCATCCCCGTAGGAATTTACAAGCCGGGCAGACGTGGTGCTGAGGGACACGGGTTAGCGGTGGGTTTGTCAGTGTTGGGTGGATGGTTGGACTCCATGATCTGAAAGGTCCCTTCCAACCTACATAATTCTATGATTCTATTTAAGGAATCAAACTCCCCATTTCTGTCAGGACCTCTTTCCTGCACACTTGCTACTCAAAACCAAGAAATCCCTTTTCTTCTCCTTTCCACCACCTTTTTCTGATGAACCGGCTGCGCAGTACACACTTCACGTAACACCATCTGATCGTCCCTGCCCAGGATAACATCACCCAGCTCCCTTCTCACACATCACCCAGACATTCACCCAGCTTGTGTCTCGCCTCTTCCTCAACTTCAGGCTTACACAAAGGCCATGAATAGTCTACATATATATGTATATATACACCAGGTTCTTCCTTCTTCCTCCACCCAACCTCTGTGCATAAGTGATCCTCGTCTGGGACAACAAGCCTGACCTTTGATTGACAGATCTCCATCACGCTGATGAATCACAGAAATAGCTAAGCACTCGGAATTCAAATACTTCTGTTTATTGCTCACATTTCAGTGTAGGCATCTCAGATGCTTGAGAAGCTGCCCTGATACGTTCCCCTGTGATCTTCTCACACCACTACAATTTCCCCCTCACCTCCCAGGAGAGCAGTGCTGTGGGACCTGGTGCCCTCCAAGTGTCCTCTGCCCCTCTGCTCCGCTCGGGGGAGACCCCCCTGCAGTGCTGCCTCCAGCTCTGGGGCCTCAGCACAGGAGAGACACGGAGCTGTTGGAGCGGGGCCAGAGGAGGCCCCGGAGATGCTGGGAGGGCTGGAGCCCCTCTGCTGGGAGGATGGGCTGAGAGAGCTGGGGGGGTTCAGCCTGGAGAAGAGAAGGCTCCGCGGAGACCTTGGAGCCCCTTCCAGTCCCTCAGGGGGCTCCAGGAAAGCTGGGGAGGGACTCTGGATGAGGGAGGGGAGCCATGGCACGAGGGGGAAGGGGTTTCCACTGCAAGAGGGGAGATTGAGCTGAGATCTCGGGCAGAAATTCTTGGCTGTGAGGGCAGTGAGCCCCTGGCCCAGGTTGCCCAGAGGGTCTGTGGCTGCCCCATCCCTGGAGGGGTTCAAGGCCAGGTTGGATGGGGCTTGGAGCAACCTGGTCTGGTGGGAGGTGTCCCTGCCCAGGGCAGGGGGGTGGAACTGGATGGTCTTTAAGGTCCCTTCCAACCTGAACCATTCTGTGATTCGATGAAAGCTCAAGGCACCCACAGGCAGCTCAAGCACTGATCCTACAGCACTGCACATAAAGGCAGTGGGTGACATTGCAACAACTCCTCATTCTTCCAAAAATGTTTAGTATTTTTATTCCCTGCTGCAAGGGGAAAAAAACCAAAACCAAAACCAGGGAGATGCGGGTGAACCTGCCCTAAAAGGTGAAGAGATAAAGAAAACAGAGCTCACGATGCACTACATGAAAAGCACATCATGATTTTCAGACTGGGAAGGACCCAAATCCTAATAAATCTGAACCCGCAGAGAGGAGGGAGAGAGAGGCAGGAGGAGAGAAGGTAGAAATCAGGAAAAAAACCCAGTGTTTGGCTGATTGTGGGTGTTCAGCAAATGTTTTCAAAGACTGGCTTGACTTCTCGTTTAGAGTTGTTTTAAGATGTATCTTTAAATTCCTGATCTATTTATAATCTCGAGCAATAACTACAACACGGTGTCTGACTAATACAGATTATGGCCACATGATGCAGACATGGTGAATAGTCTGCTGTACGTTTCATGAACAATATTTCTGCACTTGAAAGAGCCTTTTTTAATTATCTGAAAAATGAGATCACTTCCACCATTTATCACAAAGATGACTTTTTTTTGCCAGCTGAAATACTACCCAACGCTTGTGTCCCCTCCGTGTTTCTCACATGATAGGAAGCTATATGGAAACCTTCATTTTTTTTGTCTACCTTATAAAATTATACTCAATTCCCAAATCTAAAGCCACAAGGATATGTAACAACATACAGGAATATTTAAGGATTTGGGGCAAACCCATGGGACAGTTAATGTGAGGCACAAGCACAAGCTCTGCCGACAGCGAAAAAAGCAACAACAGGATCCTAATCCTAATTAGCGGGATACAAAAAGGAATTTAGGTCCAGAATTCAGGTTGCAAACAAAAGCAAACTCTAATGATAAAATCTGTACTAATTAAAAGAAATAATTTTAAGTAGCCCAATGTAAATGATCTCCCAGAGAATTTACTTCCAAACGTGGCAATGCTGTGCTGGGATATGAGGACTAGAACCCGAAACAAGCTGGTGTGAAACATCTACGCTGGGAGAATTATCTTATGTTATCGGAGTAGCATCTTTCCAACGCGGGACGCAGGACCGTCAGCTGCCATTAGCGGTGCAGTTATCAGAAAACGCATTTTAACCTGTCTGTAGCCCTTTCGGATACTGGAACTGCAGGAAAAAAAAAACGCCGTGGAAGCAATCGCTGGGTTTTTTTTTGCTCAAGAATTGCTCAAGAAATGAGAATTTCAGGAAGATCGTTCTTCATACTAACATTAGTTTCCCAAAGTTTGGTAAACTCACGTTTGGTGTCTTCTTTCCACTCCATAAACTGTGCGGGTTCCTCACTCCCGGAGCCTGCTCCGTCTCCCCGTGCTGCTGGAAAGCTGCATGTCAGCACATGCCTCAGGTAGGAGTTTCCCTCCCGATGGCGTGTGATTACTAGCGCTAAACTGCTTGTGACACAAAGACAGTTTAACAGGAGGAGTTAGGCTTTTAGTCCACAGAAACCATATCCTCCTTTGGAAAAATACAAAATACAAAAGCACCAAGTGCGCTGTGTAAAAGAGGGGGAAAAAAAATATCTCGCTATCCTGCAGGGACGGCAAACACTTCATCTCATTCCGAAAGCCAGTTGAGAAAATTACACTACGAGATTATCCGCTTCAAATAAAAATTCTTCGGTACATAATTACGGTAACCGCTTGGTTTTCAACTGCAAAAGGCTGGGAAGGAGGTCAAGAGCTAGGATTTTCAGAACAACTCACATCTGGGAGAGGTAAAAGCTTTTGAACGTTCCTCTCCCTTCCTGAGGAGGAAATTCAGGACAGGTTATCCCCGTTTCACAGGCAGGGAAGCTGCGATGAAATCTCTGGCCTCGAGACACAGAGGGAAGCCCAGTTATACACAAACTTCCATTCCCAAACCTGAGTTCTCGTCTCCTCCTGCCTAATTCAGAAATTCGGAGACCCCAAGAAACTCTCACTAAGTGGCAACAGTCACAATTTTGCCTGGATTACGGAAAAAGCGTGAGTGTATCAAAGGCTGCTATTTTGTTGGCAAAACTCCATTGCCTTTTCCTCTTAGCTGATGATTCAGAGAATTTCCCCCCTACCCCAGCTCTTTCAGACGAGATTCATAAAAAGTGAGTTAAGTTGGCAGGGGATAGAAACCTATCTCCCATCTACCAGTGAGCAAAAAAGGGGAAGGCAGGAGGCTGAACAGGAATAAGACAAAAACACGTCCAAAATGCTAGAAACACGTTAAAGCATTTCCTTTTGACTGGTGGGGAAGTGAGAAGTGTTGGCACTGGAGCGCACATGGTACCTTTTTGCTGAAGTCAAGCGGTAGATGCAAAAACCTCTTCAGCTGCAGTCTGACTATGCTTCAGCTGTGCTTACCTGAACTTTATAGATAATATTTAAAGTTGGTGGCGGAGTGATCAAGGTTAACAAGCGGTGACAAAGTACCCACTTTGTCCTGCACAGACGCAACGCTCCTATAGAAGTTTTATAGAATGACAGAATGGTTTGGGTTGGAAGGGACCTGAAAGATCATCTAGTTCCACCCCCCTGCCCTGGGCAGGGACACCTCCCACCAGACCAGGTTGCTCCAAGCCCCGGCCAACCTGGCCTTGAACCCCTGCAGGGATGGGGCAGCCACAGCTTCTCTGGGCAACCTGGGCCAGGGGCTCACCGCCCTCACAGCCAAGAATTTCTGCCCGAGATCTCAGCTCAATCTCCCCTCTTGCAGTGGAAAACCCTTCCCCCTCGTCCCATGGCTCCCCTCCCTCACCCAGAGTCCCTCCCCAGCTTTCCTGGAGCCCCTTGAGGGACTGGAAGGGGCTCCAAGGTCTCCGCGGAGCCTTCTCTTCTCCAGGCTGAACCCCCCAACTCTCTCAGCCCGTCCTCCCAGCAGAGGGGCTCCAGCCCTCCCAGCATCTCCGGGGCCTCCTCTGGCCCCGCTCCAACAGCTCCATGTCCTTCTTATGTTGGGTGGTCCAGAGCTGAACACAGTATTCCAGGTGGGGTCTCACCAGAGCGGAGCAGAGTCCCCTCCCTCACTCACTCTGCTGGCCATGCTTCTCTTGATCCAGCCCAGGATGCGGTTGGCTTTCGGGGCTACCAGCGCACATTGGCGGCTCATGTTATGGACTATGGGAAAGAAGATGGCTTAATCATTCCAGAAGATCCAGATATCCACCAGTGCGGAGGCACTCGGAAGAACCGCAGGGCCAAGATCCTGTCCCCCATGGAACTCAGGTGGTTCCTGCTCCTCTGGACACCCGGGAAATTCTGGCCTTGCAGCTGGATTGAAGACATCAAACAACAAGTCTGGCAGGATCAATGAGCAGTCGGCTCCAATATCATCACAGAACACCTCCCACTCAGTATTATGAAGAGATTTATAAAACCCTAGCAGGGTTTACAGTTAATACCTATAGAAAAAAATGTATTTCTTCTTTAAGCCAAAGATGCCCTGAGTATACTCATCCTGAAGGTTACAGTGAAAAAATATTAAGTTGCCACAATGATGCATGTTTAAGTTACTTAACAAACTAGATTTTTATATGAATAAGATTTCTGGGCACTTAAGTCTTACGCTGCTGCCTAAACTTCTCAACAAAGTGTCTCACCGTTGCTAAAAATGCTTAAAATGTCATAAGAGTTTACGCACAAAGCCATGCCTGCCTACCCAGACGAAGTCACCAGGACCAGGGAAGAGTTTGCATTTCTTCACATCGCTTAATGAAAGGTCACAGTCAGCCAAAGTTAAGTTATCCCAATAATCTGTAGCGACAATGTCCGTCAGCGTCACTGCTGATGCCACGCACAGAGAAGCAGGAGAGAAGACCCTTCCACATTTATAACTGTATCCTTTAATGCATTTCCCAGAGGAGTTATTTACCTTAAATATCACCTAAGCAGCATTTCCCCCCTTAGCATCACTCAATGGCTTCCCAGCCATTTCTACGGTTGTTGAGATCTTCAAGTAAAAACCCAAAGGAAAATTCTTCAATGAGGAAAACCCCCCTGTTCCTTTTCCCCCTGCAGGTAAACTAATCCGCGAGAGGTTGGAACCATCTCAAAGCCGAACACCATCACAGAGATCAAGGCCCCAGGACGGCGCTTAAATCTATTGACAGAGACACCAGGAGCGGGGCAGAGTCCACCTTGTTTTGGCAGGAGAGTGCGCAGGGTCTGGCAAAGGCAGGAGCTACGAGTGACAGCGGGAATGTTTTAGCAACTTATGGGCTAAAACAAGAAGGGTCACAATGGAAATCATTATCTGTTCGCCTACAGCAGTCGCTGCTTCACTGTGATGTTTGTCACCTAAAAAGCAGCCAATTTCGATAAATGACTAGTCACTGGAGGTATTTCAATGACTTAGATTAAGCAAAAAAAATCCCTTTTTAAATGTAGGAAATATTTTCCCAGACTTTAACTCCATATCAACTGAAAAGCTTTTCTTTCCTTCTCAGTTTTTTTGTCTTTAAATGACATTATTTTCTTGCCTAAAAATAGACAGAAAGCTCTAATTTGGAATAAATTCTTTCTGAGAAGGATGTTACTGCAGGAGATGCCGTATGCTGCAAAAACCTTTCTGGAATTACATCCACAAATACTGACGCTCCAACAAACCCAACAGTCACTCGAGGTCCACCAAGGAAGGTACATTTCCATGTTCTGGAAGGCAGCCTAAGACAGCAAAATCTGGCTTCTACATGCTCCATTACTGCCAACATTTTCCTGAACTGGCTGAACAGCATAAAGGGAATAAATGACCTTTGTTACAGAGCAGGAATAAAAAGCCCTTCAAGTTTTCTTATAGGTAGGATGGCATTCCTGCAGGAAATCCAAGTTATTCTGGAAGAAAAACCGCAATTACACAGAATACCGTACCTTCTTTAGCTGGCTTTCATATTCTTCTCGGAGTTCCCCTGGTTTGCTTAATTTAATGGGTGCTCTGAATATAAAGTCTGGAAAGAGAAGGGGAAAAAAAAATAAAGGAAACACTTTTTAGGGTATGATGACTGGGGTTGTCCATTATTTCCCAAAAAGGGTAAGCTCTCCCGGGACTGCACAAGAGGTTCGGCAGCATTTTTTCAAGCACATATGTTCATATTATGACACTGCTATCAAAGCTCTGTTTAACATACAGAAACATTCGGAGGAGGATGGCCAAGGAATACCATTTTGCACGCCTATAGTTACTTCTGAGACTCTCAAGAGTTCTTGACGAGCAGTTAAGCAATCCGGGGAGCATTAGGAGGATGTAAACACGGAGGTTAAGTAACAGCCCTGAGAATCACAGGGAATCTGAGCGCTAGAAGTAAAACCAGGCTTTAAACATCTCCTCCAGCCAAACACCCGAGAAGCACAGGCTGACAGCAGCAGCACACCCCGAATTCACACCCCTGCCCTTCTGCCGTTTAAACAAACATTGAGAACACTCTCTGTTTTCTATAGAAATGGTGTTTTCACTCCTCCACATCCCCTTCACCTTCGCAGGCGTTTGCGGTGCCGTTGCACCGGTCTGGAGAAAACACAGCTTTTATTCCGCTTGCAAACGCACTCCCCGAGGTGGATATTTCGAAGCCGGGCGGGCGGGCTGCTCCGTCCGGCAGGAATTCCCCGTCCTGCTCCCGCTTCCTCCCTTCCCCCTTGGGAATTCAGAAAGCGAAAGCATATTGCCACGGGGTTATAATTTAACCTCCCCAAATATAGTTACTCCCCAAATGACTTGCTTCGTTACGACGGCCTCAAAGCTCCTTCCCGCTTCTGCATGGGGCAAGTTGCGCTGCAGTCGGAGGAGCTTGAATGGAAAAGGGAGCAACCAGAATAAAAAACGATCCCTGAACAACCGGAATAAAACGACGACCCCTAAACAACCGTCCCGGCTCAGCCCAAATCCGTGCTCCAGGCAGGGTGCAGCAGAGCTCATCACCCTGACGTGCCACGCTCAGGATGAAACGGGTACGAGCAAGGAGGAAACATCGGTGGTGTTTCCTTTTCCCAGCTCGCTGAAATTAAGGGCTATAAACCGGCAGCTCCACCGCATGTTTTATTTAGGAAGCGTTTTTATTCCTCAAACACACTGGGCCAAAAATTAAAGGTTCACGGCAGGGCAAATAAATCAAATACCCAGCGGCCGACTGCCCTGCTGGGCATCCTCCAGTTCATGGCCGCGGCTGCCTCCTCCCCGGGGACAGGTCACAGCCCTGGTGCTGAGATGTGCCATTTGAAGACTGATTAAATCCTGTTTCCACCTGTCCTGCTTTCCACTGGTTTGCTTTTAATTTCTTAGAGGAAAGCCCCATAACTTCACTCACCAGTGAGTGCAAACTCAGAGCATCCAGAGAGGGAACGCTGCCAACGCCAGAGCTGAACAAATGACAAAGTATTTAACACTTGCTTTAAAAAGGGGAGGAAAAAAATCTCTTGTAATCAAACCTCAAGCATGCAAACTAGAATTTATTTTTCTTTTTTAAAAAACAAGAGCTGCTATTCCCTCTCACTCGCACGCCTGCGCGAGCTAGGCTTGTTTTTAAAGGAAAACATCCAAAAATGTCCCAACATGTGCGATAAAAATCCCGAGCGGTGGCGACACTGGGGAGGCCAGGCTGCATTCCTCGCTCCTGCGCCTGCAACCGGCCGGGCTGGAAACCTTCCACCGGCTTCTCAAAATGTTTTTTTTCAATTGTGTCCTTGAACAGTTCCAGTTCTTTGTGAATTTTATCAAGCTGAACTTCCACGGAGACGGTCCCAAGAGCAGCAGCAATCTGTAAGGCACCCGCAGCAACCTTCAATTACTTCTGAATGCCTAAGGCTCATCTCAGACCTTATCTTCGAGGCTAAGGAGGTGTATTTTTTCCCTCCAGGGTAATAAAAGCATACTAGCTAACCCGAGGGAAACGCGCAGCAGTAAAGACAAGCCGCATCAACTGTTTCATTGCTTACATGGCTTCGGCAGCCCAGAGGAGGTTTATAATAACGGAACGTTTATCTATAAAGTTGGGCTGGTTTAGCTTGTGGTCTAACACCAGGTGGAGGCAATTTTATGTAGAGCATCTTTATGCAACAACTTGTACATTTTATAGATAGGTCAAAAGACAGAGAACCCAAATTTCTCACTGTGTGCAGAAGAGGTGAAAACAGAAATGTGTGGACACAGAATCACAGCGTGGCAGGGGTTGGAAGGGACCTCTGGAGATCATCTCATCCAAGCCCCTGCCAGAGCAGGGTCACCCACAGCAGGTGGCACAGGAACACGTCCAGGTGGGTTTGGAATATCTCCAGAGATGGAGACTCCACCACCTCTCTGGGCAGCCTGTGCCAGGGCTCTGCCACCCTCACAGGAAAGTTTTTCCTCGTGGTTGCACAGAATTTCCCGTGTTCCAGTTTGTGCCCATTGCCCCTTGCCCTGTCCCCGGGCACCACTGAGAAGAGTCTGGCCCCATCCTCTTGCCCCCCGCCCTTTAGCTCTTGCTGAGCATTGATGAGATCCCCTCTCGGTCTGCTCTTCTCCAGGCTGAACAGCCCCAGGGCTCTCAGCCTTTCCTCAGCACAGAGATGCTCCAGCCCCTCCGCATCTCCGCAGCCTCCGCTGGACTCTCTCCAGCAGTTCGTTGTCCTTCTGGAACTGGGGAGCCCAGAACTGGACCCAGTGCTCCAGCTGTGGCCTCCCCAGGGCAGAGCAGAGGGAGAGGATGACCTCCCTCCACCTGCTGGCCGCACTCTTCTTGATGCCCCCCAGGAGACTATTGGCCTTCTTGGCCACCAGGGCACATGGCTGGCTCATGGGCAACTTGTTGCCCACCAGGACTCCTAGGCCCCTCTCTGCACAACTGTATATCCATGTTTACAACACCCCGTTATACTTTCTGGGGTAGAATGATGCTACACTGTGGATGCTTCTATCAGCACAGAACTGCTGCAGACCAGACTGGTCCTCGCACTGGGGCGCAACTGTGGAGGAAGGCAAGATGATCAGAGCATCACACGTGTTCCTCCAGCACACCTCACGTGCTAATTCTACATGTTCAGGTGCAGGACAAAGCTGTGCAGCTGTTTCAATGTGTGCTACAGCCTAAGAGAACAATGAAATGGGTAAGACGATGGAAGAAAAAGCCTTCATAGAATCATGGAATGGTTTGGGTTGGAAGGGACCTGAAAGATCATCCACTTCCAACCCCCCTGCCCTGGGCAGGGACACCTCCCACCAGCCCAGCTTGCTCCAAGCCCTGTCCAGCCTGGCCTTGAACCCCTCCAGGGATGGGGCAGCCACAGCTTCTCTGGGCAACCTGGGCCAGGGGCTCACCACCCTCACAGCCAAGAATTTCTGCCCGAGATCTCAGCCCAATCTCCCCTCTTGCAGTGGAAACCCCTTCCCCCTCGTCCCATGGCTCCCCTCCCTCATCCAGAGTCCCTCCCCAGCTTTCCTGGAGCCCCTTGAGGGACTGGAAGGGGCTCCAAGGTCTCCGTGGAGCCTTCTCTTCTCCAGGCTGAACCCCCCCCAGCTCTCTCAGCCTGTCCTCCCAGCAGAGGGGCTCCAGCCCTCCCAGCATCTCCGGGGCCTCCTCTGGCCCTGCTCCAACAGATCCATGTCCTTCTTGTCCTTTAATTTGCAAAGCTCCTTGCTCTTCTTCTCCAGCGAGCTGTGGGTCAGCAGAAACGGTTTCCGAGTGGAGCCAACTTTGAAGGGCTGTGGGGAAGGCTGGCACTGGGATGCTCCTTCCAAGCACGATGACAGCACCGAAACAGTCGCAGTGGCAGGAGCAAACCCAGCATCCTGCTCTTTTACACTGGCAGACGAGAGTTTCATCCTATTGTGCTCAATCTTGGAAATAACCCAATTGATTTCTGCACTATTTGAGAGGAAAAAATATTTTCTAATTAGTTAACACTGGTTCTTTTTATAAGAGGCATTTGACTTGTAGCCTCAATCCCCTTGAATGACTCCATCCTTCCAACGTTAGCACAGAAGTGTGCATTACACACTGCCACCCTTAATCCGCACTCCCGACCAGCAGATTTTATATTTACTGGCAAAAGATTCCGAAACATCCATCTGGTGAATTTAACAACATGGGTTGAATAAAAATAAGTTGAACTCGATTCAGAAACCCTTCGGTTCCCTGCCTGTCGTTCAGAGGCTCCTGGGTTTTGCCAAACCGATGCCATCCGGCAAGTCAAAGCCCTGCCACCCGCGGCAGCGAATCCCCCTCACCCCCAGCTTCCATGGAAACTTGCAGCAGCCTTCGTAGCTTCCCTGTATTCCTGGCAGGGATAATCAAAACCTCGAGGTTTTCACTTTTTTTCCTTTTAACTTCCGGCAGTTAGTGAAGATGAGATCTTAATTTTTTCAAAACACAAAACAAGAAGGTAGAAGTTTTCTGACTACGGGGAGGTTATCCAACAAGAATAATTTATCTAGTTCTTTTAAAAGGATGTTAACTAAATTACATGAAGACATGCAATGGCATACTTCATATATATGTTTTATTGGTGGGTTTGTATTGTGGGATACATATATATGTATCCTTGGTGGATTGGGGCGTATTTGAAAACAAGAAATCAAAACTCGGAATATTTTGGCCAGAAATCTGCAACTTTTCATAAGTGGAAGAATCAATAAGGTGGGAGCTGTAGGAAGACTTGCAGCTGTCACATACTGGTAGGACAACATGCGGCATCGCCAGCCCCCTTCTCCTGCTCTGCTGTGGGCATCTGTGGTCCAGCAAACCGGAGGCGGGAACTAAGCCAAGCTACGACTGATCTACTGAAAAAAAAACCCACAACCCTCCAGAAAGTTTTGTTTTTTCACCCCAGGGCAGCTCCCATAACCTAACATGCTCCAGACCAGCTCTCATGCAGAGCCAAATGGGACAAAAATAGACTTAATCTAGTTCTGAGCCTGGAGTTCCAGCTGAAGCAGATGATGACACTAAAAAAATGTTAATTTTTTGGTAGATAGCTATTAACACACTGTCATTTCACCCTAAATAGGCTGGTACTAATAATTTCAATAATCTCCCCAAGACAAGTCTTCCCAACGGATTTTCATAGAATCACAGAATGGTTTGGGTTAGAATAGACCTTCAAAGCTCACCTAGCCCAACCCTGCTGTCATGGGCAGGGACATTTAGTGGTGGACTTGGCAGTGTTGGGTTTACGGTTGGACTTGATGATTTTAAAGGTCTTTTGCAACCTAAATGACTCCATGATTCTATGATCTTCAACTAGATCAGGTTGCTCAAAGCCCTGTCCAACCTGGCCTTGAATACATTCAATGATGAGGAATCCACAATTTCTCTAGGTACTCGCTCCAGTGTCTCACTATCCTCCTCGTAAAGAATTTCCTCCTTATGTCCAATCTAAACCTAATCTCTTTCAGTTTTAAAGGTGTTGCCCCTTGTCCTGTCATTGTAGACCTTGGTAAAAATGCTGCTCTAAGGTCTCCCTGGAGCCTTCTCTTCTCCAGGCTGAACAACCTCAGCTCTCACAGCCTGTCTTCACAGCTGAGGGGCTCCAGCCCTTGGATTACCTTTGTGGCCTCCTCTGGACCCGCTCCAAATGATATCCAAATGATAGGATTTATAAAATTTGTGAGTTGTACAGTGGTATAAATAGATGAAAGGCCATCTAAGCTAAAAGGAATGTACCAAGTTCAAGAATACAATAGACTGTAAATGGAAAGACCTTTCCCGGGACGCAGCCGAGGACCAGTCGATGCCTCTGCATGGTGTATTGAGAGCCGGTCTCGGTGAAGATGGGAGTTATTCAAGCCATATTGGGTATAAATCCAAAAGATGTGTTCCTGCTGGTAGCAAACCCTGGGAAGAGGCTTGAAATAAAGGAAGATGGAAGATGGAGAAGCTGTCTGGGGATGTGAGTGGGAAAGAGAGAAGAGGATGCTTTAGAAAGCTGGTAAAAACCCCCTTGGTAAGTTCTGAACTGTTTGTGGTTTCTTTGAGGCTTCCTGGAGCAAAAGGGTTTTTTTTTAAGGTCATGGAGAAGTTGGGGAACGTGAGGGGAAGCAGCTACTTGAAATCTGTAAAACAGCACACTTAGCGAAGTGGGTACTACAACCAATTTTTAGTTCATTAAGGAAGTCTCTAAAAGGTAACAAGCAGATGACAAACCAACTCAGTAAGAAGAACTCGCATTAATTCAGTCCAATCTCCTCCTTTGGTGGAATAATTAAGGGATGAGAGAGAAACAAGTAACGATATGAGTTCATCTCCTGGGGGTGAGAGGGTATTTTGCCAGCTGTAGAGACCAAGATATCCACACTTTTTCTTTACGGAGAAAGTTAAGGACTAGCAGGATGTGTTGTGTTAGGGGTCACACAAGTAATTTTGAGCAGCCCATGCAGGAACTGCTCCTACACCATCCAAAACTTGCTCTGGAAAGAAAGCAAGAAAATATGAGAATAGGAACCACCGCAAAGGAACTCAGAATCCTGCCTTTATGCTTCTGTGGAAAAAGGAGGAGAAGAGCTGGTTAGGGAGGTTGGAGTGTGGTGTGGAGGCATCGGAGGGAAGAAGCTCCAAGAACGAGATGGAGAAGCTGTAAGGAGTGGGACAAGGAGCGATAGCTCTTAACCTTGTGAAGGTAGGTTAAGAAATTTTGCTAGATACGGCTTACTGCCAACACCCTTTGGGCTCACGGAGACCATTTCAGCTCAGGCGCAGCGTTGCACAAACACAAAAGCTCGTGTGCTCTCCTGGAGCTGCCAGGGATGCACGTGCAACCCTGCAGAGCTGCCAGGTTGGGTGCAGCAGGGCTGGTCCCGAGACGGAGCTCAAATTCCAGCAGACGCAGGCTCATTCCACGAAGTTTCCTTGCAAGCCGATCCCCAGCTCACCCTTTAGCTCCCCTATTTTCTGGATGTAGCCCCGTTGTGCAGGATAACCGTGTCCCTAGCATCCCGAGTAACAGTACGTCAAAAATATTTTGTCTTCATTTGGAAGCACATTAAAAAAAAAAACATTCTTAGAAGCACAGTGAGAAAAAAAAAAGCTAGTGTAGGTATAGCCACTCTTCAGATGGATGCACAACTAGCGGAAAAATTATTTTTCCAAGAGTTAACGATCCACCGCCATGCCAGGACTGCCTCTCACATTGGCCACTGGGGCTAGCTCTGGGTCTGGTCCTCATCACTCTCTTCATTAACGGCTTGACCAGTAGATTAAAAAGAATTTAAGTATCATGGATGACTGGAGAGAGGACAGCGAGGGAGGAGATGGAGGTGCAAGCTCTTCAACAGTCTCATGGCACAGTTGTTCCTGCCCCCAAAGAGGCAGCCTTGCCTTCTTTCTTTTCCTGGGAAATCTTTTAATTTAATTTAACCCATTTTAAACCCATCCCATCAAACAGCCATACACCACCACCGCTGCAACAAGGAGGAAAGAAGAGGTGGTGTTGACTTTAACCAGTTTGATGAACTGATTGAATCAGTTCTGCCCCTCTACTCTGCTCTGGTGAGACCCCACTTGGACTACTATGTCCAGCTCTGAGGCCCCCAACATCAGAAAGACATGGAGCTGTTGGAGCGGGGCCAGAGGAGGCCACGGAGAGGCTGCGAGGGTTGGAGCCCCTCTGCTGGGAGGACGGGCTGAGAGAGTTGGGGGGGTTCAGCCTGGAGAAGAGAAGGCTCCGGGGAGACCTTAGAGCAGCCTTCCAGTATCTGAAGGGGGCCTACAAGAAAGCTGGAGAGGGACTTTTTACAAGGGGTGGTGATAGGACAAGGGGTAATGGATTCAGACTGGAAGAGGGGAGATTTAGATTAGATATTAAGAAGAAATTTTTCACTATGGGGGTGGTGAGCCCCTGGCCCAGGTTGCCCAAAGAAGCTGTGGCTGCCCCATCCCTGGAGGGGTTCAAGGCCAGGCTGGATGGGGCTTGGAGCAACCTGGTCTAGTGGGAGGTGTCCCTGCCCAGGGCAGGGGGGTGGAACTGGATGATCTTTATGGTCCCTCCCAACCCAAACCAAACCATTCTATGTGGGAGTAAATCACTGCTTTTCATGTAGCAGGGAAAGGCTTCGTCAGGATTGCCATTTCTAAACTCTTAGCACTGTGGTCTTGAGGCAAAAAAACTGGCGACAGGCAAGAGAACAACAGAAGTGACAGGAAATTAAGGGATCACTAGGAAATGCTCAAGAACTAGACTGGTCTGGTTCAGCGGGGAAAGAGGGAAACCACAGCCAAAAAAAGACTCGGAGGAAGGAGGGGGAAGTCACGTTAGAAGCCTGGCAAAAACACCCCACCCCTCTTATAAAACCATCAGTTATTAATTGTTCTGCATAGCTACCGGGCAGAAGAGAAACAAAAGAAATCAGCTGCGTTTATAACAAAGGAGATTTTGATTAGATATTAGGCAAAATTTTCCAAGCGTGCAGAGGCTGAAACAAAGGTGGCTGTGGGATCCCCTTCTGCCATCTGTGGACGAATGGATGGCTCGGGTGTCTACGAGGAATGGTTTAGGTACGCTCAATCCTACTCAGGCGAAGGGGAGCAGACTTCCCCTGCCCCTTCCAAAAGCAGTCAATTATTTTCTCCCTCCCCAACCACTTTCCTGGTAGGAGTTTAAAGCGCTTGACCAGCTTAACAAGCCCTTTCCTTGGAAAATTGAATTTCTTTTTCCCAGTTCATGAAGGAATGCTTGCCCTTCAGCAATTTTCCAAGCTCCATAAAGGCATCTATAATCTGGGACAGTAATGTCAGGACTGATAAGCAAAAATCTATCGATGCGGGTGAGTATCTGATACTGAAGGTGGGACTTGTGCCTGCTGTCTGAGAAGAGTGCGCCAAAATCTCATCTGCTTGTCCTTTTTCATGACATCCTTTTCTTTTGCCTTATTCATAGGGTCCTCCATCTTCCTCGGAGAAATGGGAATGTACTTATTTTCTTACAAATCAGGCTGAGCAACTTGCTGCAAACACGATACGTACATCTTTGTTCTTCTTGGCCAACTGAATCCTCAAACACGTACCCGCAGACTCCAAGCCTCCCATCTGCCGCACTTATCTGCCTTCCAAGACTTCCACCAGGCAACTGGTTTAATATAAGAAACCTTCCTTAGCAAAGTATAACAGCCAGGACTCCCATCTTTATCTCAAGATTCAGTTTTACGCCAGCATTGAGGGTGAATTTCCAGATGCTATATGGTACCTAGAGATGCCCACAGAGCAGGCAGAGAGGACGTGGGACTGATGGGCCACTCACACCTTCTGGAGCGGCAACTGGAGACCAGACTGAAGGCAGCGGGGCAGCTCGAAGGGCATCATACCCAGGAGCAGGCAACCAAACCCAGCCCATGCTAAGACACAACACAGGGAGCGAGTACGTGATGTCTCCTCTTACTTCTATCCAGTTTTGTTTGATGAGTGTTGTGACAAGGACTTTGTCTTCATACGTATCCATATAGCACCTAACACAGAATCCTCAATCTCAGCCAAGGTCTGAGAGCTCCCTAAGTCCACTATTATGTATAAATGACACAGTGAATGACAAAAATCAGGACTTGAAACCATTATTAGTTAGCCAATTTAAGCTGGAAGAATTAAGCTGTGTCAAGTGGAGGCACCTTTCATGGTTTTTAAAGAAAAAATAATACCAAGTAGTTTTCTAAATCAATTTTACAGATTTTAAGTGATTTAATGAAATACTTCAGCTTATTTGGTGTTTGCTAACAGAATCACAGGATGGTTGAGGTTGGCAAAGACCTCCGGAGACCAAACCCCTCTGCTCAATCAGGGTCACCAGCAGCCGTCTGGCCAGGTCCATCTCCAGTTGGGTTTTGACTGTCTCCAAGGATGGAGACTCCAGAACCTCCCTGGGCAACCTGTGCCAGTGCGTGTGTTTCAGGTGGTGTTGAGGAGGTGTTCAAGGCCAGGTTGGATGAGGCTCTGAGCAACCTGATCTAGTGGAAGATGTCCCTGCCCATGTCAGGGGGGTTGGACGAAGTGATCTTTGAAGGTCCCTTCCAAACAATGACCATTCTGTCATTCTAAAGACCAGCCTCAGGAATCCAAAGCCCCTGAGATCAGGGGGAGAGTCTGGAGCCAGAAAGACCCACCCTCGCTGGAGGGAGGATCAGCTTAGGGAACATTTAAACAAACTGGACATACACAAGTCCATGGGACCTAATGGGTTGCACCCACAAGTGCTAAGGGAGCTGGCCAACGTCACTGGGAGGCCATTGTTGATTATCTTTGAAAGGTCATGGCCATTGGGAGAGGTTCTTGAGGCCTGGAAGAAAGCAAATGTCACTTCTCCCTTTAAAAAGGGCAAGGAGGAGGAATGAAAGGCTGGCCATCCCACCTCGATACCTGGAAAGGTAATGGAGCAACTACTCCTGGCAACCATTTCCAGACACATGAAGGACAAGAAGGTGTTGGGGAGGTAGTCAGCATGGATATATGAAGAGGAAAGCATACTTAACTAATGGAGATGACTGCCTTGGTGGATGAGCAGAGAGCAGTGGATGTTTATCTTCGCCGGTGAAGGGCCATGAAGATCATTGAGTGACTGGAGTATTGACTAACAAGAGCAGGCTGAGAGAGCTGGGACTGTCCAGGCTCAAAAGTGAAGGCTCAGGGGGATCTTACTAATGTGTTCAAATATCTGGTGGAAGACAGTAGAGAAGACAGAGCCAGGCTCTCCTCTGTGATGCCCAGCGACAAGACAAGAGGACATGGGCACAAATTGAAATACAAGAAGTTCCATTTAACATAGGATAACATAGAATCATAGAATTGTTAGGGTTGGATGGGACCTTAAAGATCATCTAGTTCCAACCCCCCTGCCATAGGCAGGGACACCTCCCACTAGATCAGGTTGCTCAGAGCCCCATCCAGCCTGGCCTTAAAAACTTCCAGGGATGGGGCTTCCACCACCTCTCTGGGCAACCTGTTCCAGTGCCTCACCACCCTCATGGTGAAGAATCTCTTCCTAACGTCCAGTCTGAATCAACCTATCTCTAGTTTTAATCCATTCCCTCTAGTCCTACCATTCCCCGACATCTTAAAAAGTCCCTCCCCGGCTTTCTTGTAGGCCCCCTTAAGATACTGGTAGGCCCCTATAAGGTCTCCTCGGAGCCTTCTTTTCTCCAGACTGAACAACCCCAACTCTCTCAGTCTGTCCTCATAGGTGACATAGTGCTCCAGCCCTCTGATCATCACACAATCACAGAATGGTAGGAGTTGGAAGGGACCTCTGGAGATCATCTCATCCAAGCCCCTGCCAGAGCAGGGTCACCCACAGCAGGTGGCACAGGAACGCGTCCAGGTGGGTTTGGAATGTCTCCAGAGATGGAGACTCCACCACCTCTCTGGGCAGCCTGTGCCAGGGCTCTGCCACCCTCACAGGAAAGTTTTTCCTCGTGGTTGCACAGAATTTCCCGTGTTCCAGTTTGTGCCCGTTGCCCCTTGTCCCATCCCTGGGCACCACTGAGAAGAGTCTGGCCCCATCCTCTTGCCCCCCGCCCTTTAGCTCTTGCTGAGCATTGATGAGATCCCCTCTCGGTCTGCTCTTCTCCAGGCTGAACAGCCCCAGGGCTCTCAGCCTTTCCTCAGCACAGAGATGCTCCAGCCCCTCCGCATCTCCGTAGCCCTCGGCCGGACTCTCCAGCAGTTCCCTGTCCTTCTGGAACCGGGGAGCCCAGAACTGGACCCAGTGCTCCAGCTGTGGCCTCCCCAGGGCAGGGCAGAGGGGGAGGATGACGTCCCTCCACCTGCTGGCCACACTCTTCTTGATGCCCCCCAGGAGACCATTGGCCTTCTTGGCCACCAGGGCCCATTGCTGGCTCATGGTCATCCTGTTGCCCACCAGGACTCCCAGGTCTCTCTCTGCAGAGCTGCTTTCCAGCAAGTCAGCCCCAACCTGTCCTGGTGCATGGGGTTATTCGTCCCCAGGTGCAGGACCCTACAAGAAGCCCCTGTTGAACTTCATCAGGTTCCTCTCTGCACAACTCTCCAGCCTGTCCAGGTCTCTCTGGATGGTGGCACAGCCTTCTGGTTGACACTTTTTTATTGTCAGGGTGGCCAAGCACTGACACAGGTTGCCCAGAGAATCTGCAGAGTTGGAGACAGTCAAAACCCAACGGGACATGGTCTTGGGCAACCTGCTCCTGGTGACCCTGCTTTGAGCAGGGGTTTGACTAGGTGGTCTCCAGAGGTCCCTGCCAACCTCGGCCATGCTGTGTTTCTCTGACAAGCCCCACTAACATCAAGATAAAGCACATCCACTGCTCACCCTCTGCACGTTACAGCTACCTTTGATTTCCACACTATTAGCCCAACTTAAAAATGGCCAGTTACCTTGACAGCTTTTAGCCCAACTCGGCCGTCTGGCGGACAAGCTTGAGCCTAAGCTAGAAGTGCCACAGAAACGCCGTTCGAGATTACGGCTGGTTTTAGCTCACCTCATCGGCTGATAACTCAGCTGCTCTGCAGCTCTAAGTGCAACTTCATGGCGGCGAGGTCTATGGTACGAAACGCAATCAGAGTACAAGGGTTAGTCCAGCCCAATTTAGAGTGCCGATGACAAAGCCATATTCAAGGTGTACAAGGTGACACCCAGGTGCAGGTGTCCGTCCGCGTCTGGGGAGCACACCCCACGTTTCTCCGTGCTAAGACCTTCCACAATTCTCTCCAAAACACTTCCAGAGCTTTAAGAAGTTTGGACAGGCAGAAAATGACAATCAACATGACAACCATGTGCCTCGCTGCAAAAATATACATATTTCAGACAATTCAAGCCAAGCAGAGAATTAAAATTAATTTAAAAAAAACCAAACAGCCAAGGCACTCCGTTAAGTATTCCTGCAGCATGTCTGGATATTCTCATTCCAGCTAGGCTGGACCAAGCTGAGTATATTTAAGTGTGACTGACAGAAGTACCTCGGAGTGGAGACCAACTCAGAGAGTTGCTGTTGTCCCTCCTCCGGCTGGGCTGGCGAGGAGGAACCGCTCCCAGCCGTTTGGCTCGGCTCCCTCCGGACAGCCCCATCTGTTCATTGATTCAGCAAATCCTTCTGCGCGAAGGCTTCCCAGTCCGCTTCGAGCAAAGGTTAGCGGGGTTAGTTCAAACCACCAATTTAAGCCGTTTAAGCTCATCCTGCCAATTTTTCCCGCAGCAAATTAGAGGGTGCTGACACAAGCATGAACCGTAAGACTCGTAACCCACTCGAAAAGGAACGGTTAGGGCATGGCTGGATGGCTAAAAGGATGTTTATCCACAGCTTAAAGCCTCGGAGAAGCTCTACAGGGCTCCCACCAGCACTGCGACGTCGGCAAAGCGCTTGTGGAGGTGCGGCGTCGGCGGCCAGTCTCCACCGGTGCTGCTGCATCAACCCTCTCCAACCAACACGCACCGCGGCACAAGCAGAAGCGGTCCCAGCACACCGCGAGTTTCGACAGGGCATCTTCTGCAGCACCTCGGCTCCCACCAGGAAAAAGCCACGCCACCAGCTCAAACAAGGATTTATTTTAAAGGAAAGGCAAGGGAAGCGTTTTCCAGGAGTTGAGGAAGGCTGGCGGCTTTTGGGACGGGGAGGAAACGCGTGACAAAAAGCCATGAACTTAGAAACTATGGACTTTTTTTTTAATGTCAACAAAGCAGTGGAACTTCCCACAGTGTAAAAGCTTTCCTCTCTCAACGCGACTTTTACCAGCCCTTACGATAGGCAGCACCGCTGGAACCATTACAAAAATAATAACCGTATTATAAACATAACTGGCCATTCGGCATTTCGGGGCTCAAACCAGACCTGCCCCACGTGGGGTGTTTTCTTAAAAATCATGGATGAGAATGGGGCGAGACGATGCCAGTAGCCCTCTCCCACCCAGCCTTTGCATCTCCCCAGCCCGCCATCTCTGTGGAGGGGGCATTGTCCTGCTGCCCACACCTCCCCCCCGCCCCCACTAGTCCCATCCCTGATGCTGTTGGCGAAGGCAGCCTGAAGGCTGAGCCCGGGCACAACTCAGTGCATGGAGCGGATGCTGAACTGGGCACGGCGAGGTGGGGAAATGTGTCCCCTCCCTGCAAAACCATCATCCCACCACTGCAAAGGAGGGTGGGCTCAGGCCCAGGGGTGGGGGGCTGAGCCAACTCTGTGGAGGGGGGCACCATCCTGCTGCTCCCCCCATTCCCATCCCTGATGCTGTTGGCGAAGGGAGCCCAACGGCTGAGCCCAAGCGCAACTCAGTGCATGGAGCAGATGCTGAACCGGGCATGGGGAGGTCCGGAAACACGTGTCCCCCACCAAACCCACCATCCCACCACTGCAAAGGAGGGTGGGCTCAGCCCTGGGGGTGGGGGGCTGGTCCGTCTCTGTGGAGGGTTCCTGACTCTCCCTCCACCACCTCTGTCGAGGGGGGGACACCATCCTGCTGCCCCCTCCATTCCCATCTCTGATGCTGTGGGTGAGGGAACCCCGACGGCTGAACCCCAGCGCACTCAGTGCATGGAGCAGATGTTGAACTGGCGAGGTGAGGAAACGCGTCGCCCCCCCACAACCCATCATCCCACCACTGCAAAGGAGGGTGGGCTCAGCCCCGGGGGTGGGGGGCTGAACCGTTTCTGTGGAGGGGGGCACGGTCCTGCTGCCCCCCCCCCCCATTCCCATCCCTGATGCCGTCAGTGAGGGGACCCCGACAGCTGGGCCCGGGCGCACTCGGTGCACGGAGCAGATGTTGAACTGGTGAGGTGGGAAAACATGTCCCCCCCCCCCCCCCCGCAACCCGTCTCCCACCGCTGCAAGAGGTGGGGAAGGGGAGTGTGGGGGGGCGGGGTTGAGCCCCCACAAACTCATCGCACCCCCCTCCCCCGTCAGGCCAGGCCGGCGCCGCCCCCTCGGGGCTGAGCCCCCGCAAACTCATCGCACCCCAACCCTGCCCCCCCCCCCCCCCCCGCCTTCTTCCCGCCGCACCTTGGTCCGGCGGCCGCTGCTCCCCGCCGCCTCCTCCTCCTCCTCCGGCGGCTGTGGTGGCGGCGGGCTCGGCGCGGGCCTGCTGGCGGCGGGCCCAGGTGGAGAGGCGGCTGCGGCAGAGCGGGCAGCAAAGGCCCGGGCCCTGCAGGCAGCGCTGGAAGCAGGCGAGGCAGAACGAGTGGCGGCAGGGCGGCGTCACCGCCTCCGCCAACGCCTGCCGGCATACCGGGCACTCCGCCACCGCCAGCACCACCTCGTCCTCCTCCTCCTCCTCCTCCGCCGCCGCTGCCGACCCGGCCCGCCCCCGCCGTCGCCGCCCCCGCCGCGCCGGTACCGCGGCCCGGCCGCCGGGCCCCGCCGCTGCCGCCGCCATCTTCTCACACACTTTGAAGGGACAGAGCGTTGGGGCGCGCGGCCCCTCCCAATTCCCACATAATTCATGAGGTGGCCACGCCCCTCCTCGCTTCATATTCATGAGCGCCGCGGCGCGTCAGTATTCGGGGGCTCGCTCCGCGTAAGCCACGCCCTCTCACTGAATATTCATGAGCTCGGGTATATAAGGAGGGGCCGCCTCCCTTTTCCCTCAGTAGGCGGAGGGGCCTCAGCCGATAGCGGTGGGTTCGCGGCCGGCGGGTCCGCTCACGGAGCCCGGGCCCGGTGTGAGGGGCAGTGGGGCGGGAGGAGCCCTGTCCCTGAAGGAGGCCAGCGTCCCCTCCACCACCCCGAGGAGGGCGTAGGGCATAGTGGCACATCCTTTAGCAAACTGGCTGCCACACGAGGGTAAACCTCCACAGTCGGCTATGGATTGGGGTATCTTTTATTTCAGCCTTGCTGGATGCTTGGGTGAAGGCCGTAATCTCGGGTTGTTCCTGCTGGCC